>NW_020194563.1:20151-620151 GCF_002865645.1 Hyaloscypha bicolor E | reverse complement strand
CCAGAATGCTCGCTCCTCCCTTGTTACTACCGACTTGGCCTCGTTATTGAACTACTCAAGAAATAATCCTTTAAACGGCGGAGATACAAATAAAAAGACTCTATATTATATACCCTGGAATAGACGCTTTTTCATGCGATATAAGGGCCGTCTGCTTGTATTCCGGCGTTAATATAAAGCTGGAGAGTTTAGTAGCCGAGAAGAGGCCTCCATTTCCTGCTTTGGCAGATCTTTGCAAATTCTTAGAGTACTGCTCTCTGAGTACCGTACCGAGTATGCAAACCTTATTCGGGACAAAACCTGTCTCTATAAGAACCAAGATAGCAAGTAGATAAGATCTGCTGTATCTAAAACAAGACGCACCTCGACCGTTATTCTTGATCAGGAGAAGAAAAAAGAGCTACTGGAAGATATTAGGGAGTTCCTTTACCCAGTATCCTAATAGTGGTATACCGATCGTAATATCCCCTACCGACGGGGTTACTTGTTATACGGACCTCCTGGAACTAGAAAATCGAGTTTGAGCTCGTCTATCGCTAGTAAATTTCGTTTGAATATCTATATCCTCAACCTTCCTACTATTAACGAAGCCTACCTGAAGAGCTTATTTAATAGGCTTCCAAGTCGCTGTATTATTCTTTTAGAAGATATTAATACGGTTAGTTCGAACCGAGACGTTAAAACCGAGGACTCTCGCCAAATCGTAACTGGCTCCCCCTCCCGAATAAGTAAATCTGTTAGTA
Source organism: Hyaloscypha bicolor E (assembly GCF_002865645.1). Taxonomy (NCBI): domain Eukaryota; kingdom Fungi; phylum Ascomycota; class Leotiomycetes; order Helotiales; family Hyaloscyphaceae; genus Hyaloscypha; species Hyaloscypha bicolor. The sequence goes on along the minus strand of NW_020194563.1, from coordinate 619,408 downwards.
GAAAGGTATCTTTATTCTCTCTCTTGAATATTATCGATGGTATAGGGTCACAAGAAGGTCGGATCTTGATAATGACTACTAATTATATTATATGCCTTGACAAAGCACTCATATGACCTAGCCATATAAACAAGAAGATCGAGCTCGGGCTTGCTAATAATAAAATAACGGCTGACCTCTTCTGTCTCGTCTTTAAGCCCGTAGAAGGCGACGTCGCTTTTCTAAAGAACGTTTAATCAGGAGAGAATAGAAAAGTCTATAAAGCTATAGTGAGTCAGAAGGAAAAGACTAGGAGAGTTGAGCGGTTGGCAAAAAGGTTTACTGGCAAGATACCGGAGTTAAAATTTAGTCTAGCTGAAATTTTCTCGTTTCTTCTGGAATACAGGAAATTACCAGAGCAAGCTATTAATAATGTAAAGCAACTTATCTCGAAGCCCATTGGAGCAAAGTCGAAGCCACCGAGGATATCCGAGGCCGCCAAGCCTAAAGATACTTAGTTAGTATATATCTAACGAAGTATAAACAAAACTTTGCTAACTATCTATTTAGGTAGGATAAGGAATCTTTAATAACGAAAGTCTTAACCGAGCCTTGTTTGCTAGCTCCAAGTCATATATTTCCGGTAAACCAAATATTAGTATAGATTATAACTAGTAAGTATATTTAATAGTTCTTGGAAATTCTCAAGTCCTTTAGTACCTAGCAGGGGCCTCTACCAAAATCGCCAGGTGCGAAACCTGGTACTCCAGAAGGTATCTAGCCTGAGATAGCTCCAGCTTCTAAGCTAGAGTTCAAGATAGTAAATAAAGTATATATCCCTAATAGTAATTAAACTCTGGCTAATAATCTATCCAGATAGGACAAGGAAAATTCTGAATATAAAATCCAGGAACCTTTAATAGCAAAAGTAAATACGCTAGATGGCTATGTATTTGTTATATGCATACGGATTAGTAAGTGGAATTACCTTTAAAGACGCTTCTATATTAATAAGCTTTTAGATAGGAATATAAAAGACCTAACCTTTTATGTTAATATTAAATCGGAAAACCTCCGAGATATTTTGAGGGAGGTATTAAAGGACGTTTATGGGATAAGTTTATTAGAAGAAAAGCCCAGGGTGAGTCCGATCTCGAATTAGAGGGATAGATAGCCACTAATCGGGTATAGGTTAAGTAATATCTCCTGTACTATTACCTTCCCGAACTCGAATTGCATTAAAGTACCCTTTAGGCGGATATAACGCCCAATAAGCATCTCGATTTATTAATCGACTATATAAAGAAGATCTATGCTCCCATGACCGAGCATCTCCGCCCGCTCTTCTAGTATGGCGAGATTACGTGGGATCTACTTTGGGCCCTCTTTAAGCCAAATACCTCGGTTTATATTACTTGTTTCGGTACCAAAAAGCTGCAATATATTATATATAATTCTTTTAAAGAGAAGATTAATAAGGCGAAAAAGAAGTATTTTAGTATAGACTGCCAATTTTTCGACTTTAATAGTAAAATATTTAGTAAGGCCTCTATTAAACTAGTTATTCCAAAATTCCGGGGGCCAAAGCAGATTAATACCTTACTAGCTTTCCCTCTCAAATACTATCTAGACGAGAAACAGGTCAAGTTTGACCTCATTAAATGTGGTCGAAAGTTTGTCTGCCTAATCGAGACTTACTATATTTATTATTATGGTAAAGCATTTCTGATATACCGAGGAGAACCGGCAAGGTTTTCCGTTAATAGTCGGGTTATAATTAATACCGATTTTTTCTGGAAGATAAATCCAAACTACTCTCGGCTATATACCGACCTAGCTAGGACGAGGCCACCCGGGAATAGCCTATTAGTAATATACGTCGGCGGGCCGCCGCCGCCGCCCCCAGGAAGTCGCGAGCAAGTCAAGAGTAATAGTATTAAACTGAATAATCTAATAGAGGGGGATTTCCTTATTTGCTATCTAATGGTATTCGGTTTTAGTTTTAGTAATAAGCTATAGGGTAAATCCCGCCCCCTTCTATTAAATATATATATCCTAACTAATTTATAATATATAGCGGAATTCGCTATTACCAATATCAAAGATATTAAATAGTTACCCTCGCCTTATACTTATCTATTAATATCTAATAAGTAAAGGGATATTATTATAGCTCTTATCGAGGCTCGCCTTAACCTAAGCCTAGAGTTTAATAACTTTGTTAAAGAAAAGGGGAAGGGTCTTAATATACTCTTATAGTACGGCTTCCTTTATACTAATTCTCTTTATAATAAACTAATATATAAAAGTGGCCTACCAGGAGTCGGGAAAACCTTTATAGCAGAAGCGGTATCTGAGTACCTAAAAAGGCCCCTCTATTCGGTAGGTTTTTCTTTCTTGTACCCTGCAAAGCATAAGCCTAATCGACCAGATCTCTATTAGGGAATTACTTCGTAATATAACGGAACTTGAAGACCGACTCTCTCGAATCTTCCAGATTACTAGCTATTGGAACGCCATTTTTCTTCTAGACGAAGCGGATATCTTTCTTAAGAGTTATTCGCTTAATAATTTAACTCGTAATGGCCTTGTCTCTATATTCCTCTGCAAATTGGAATACTATAAGGGAATACTATTCCTAACGACAAACCGGGTAGGGCAGTTTAATAAAGCGATTCTGAGCCGAATCTATCTCCTGTTAAGATATAAAGGCTTAACTCAAGTTATAAGGAGGCAAGTCTGGAGGAACTTCCTTTCTCGGGCAGCCACTTCTTCTGGAGATATAGATATTAAAGATGAGGAGCTAGAAGAATTAACTATACCCAAGTTAAACGGCCGGCAGGTAAGCTATCTTACCGGATCCCTAGCCTTCGTCTTACTAATATCCTTTTTAGATAAAGAATATCATGTCCGTAGCTCAGGCTTTCGCAAGAAAGGAGAGGAGCAAGATAGAATTTCTATATACAAAGAAGGCTTTAGAGGCGAATGAGAAGTTTTTCACGGAGTTTTATAGGAAAGAGGCTCTCAGGTCTATGTATTAATGTAAAGGATATATAGAGTTTGAAAATAGGCTCGGAAAGTCCGCTAAGTTGCAAATATGGGTCATTTCGTTCCACTGGGTCTCGATTACTTTCAGGTAACAAGGAATTGGAGTATGTACTGAATCCAATAACGTATTTCTTACCTTTCTGTCCTATATCTGGGTCTTGGTCATCTCCTGCGAGCTCGCGCCTCGTGGTTTGACCCATGCTTAAAAGTATGCGAGGGGTCTGGTTTGGTTGTAGCCGTGTTCCGATAGGAAGGGTGTGTACAGGCTCAGGGAAGTATGCCAGATTGCAAATATAGGCCATCTTTCGTTTCTCTGGGTTTTGTATTTGGTGATATTTCGGGAGGAATATATAGGCAGGCATTATACTATCCCTAATCAATTTTCTGCTTTGAGAAGACTGCAGGCCGTATAGGTGCAATATTAACCCGTATGTGACTTCCTAGGAATATTGAGGTCTCTGTCCTATTATATATATGAGTCTTCCTCCCTGAGTAAAATCTTTAAACGAGAGTCCTGCCTCTGCTCTGGTTCTAGCTGGCTTCTTCATCATGTGGTCTACCGGTTTCGGAGGTGATTATCTAGATTTGATAGGGTATTAGTACTTCAGACCGCTTACCCAGCCAAAATAGCGGTTTATTATCCTATTATAAGTGCCGTCTAAGTTTCGGGAAGAAGAATACTAATATATTATTAAAGTATTATATGCTACTTGGGGCTCGTTATTAATACTATTACTTACTAGTAATACAAATCAAAACCTATCCTAAAAATCCCGACTCTTTCTTATAAAGATATTACGATTATTTTTCTAATTATTTCTACTAATATTAAAGAGCTTTAATAAAGGATATAAAGTATATTAGATTATAATTTATCTTAGATCTTACTTGTAACTATAATAAGTTAATATAATATTTTTCGGAAGTTTTCCAAATTAATAAATACAAGAAAACTCAAAGTCCTCGAAAGTCCGGTTATTAATAAACGTCTTTAAGTCTGTATAGCTATTTCTTTGGTTAAGACTCCTATTACTATTATGGCTAATAATAATATTATATAGCCGAGTATTATCCTTCCTTGGCTTTTAGTACCCTTTAAGGATAAGAAGATAGATATAGTCGGGATATGCCAATGAGCAAAACGTCTCAAAACCGGAATAGTTACGGAACTATATTATAATTAGCTAGGTGCTATATATATCGAGCGGCGTAACTTCGAAATATTAGTAATATACTATATTAACGGAGGTACTTTATATATATCCGGAAGAATATATACTTTCTAAACTGAGATCTTATAAGATAAAGGTTTCTTGTCGGGATTCGTAATAGAGATATAGAGAGAATATCTTCTCAAGGCTAATAATAACAACTTTATTATACGTTAGCTAGTTATAAAGGGATAGAAGACCTGGGTTTAGTATAACCGGGAATACGAGATTAAGATAACTCTTGAGAATAATATTAAATTTCTCTATTAATATAATAGATAGGCGAGAAGTAATTAGAGAAGTAATTATACAAGTCTATTTATAGAAAGGCATATCTGGCAGTAAGTTAAAACTTTATAGGAATAATATAGTAAACTGACTATTATATAGGCAGTAACCTTGGTTTACTTATGTTTTATATCTCTCTATATTTACAAATTTTGCTATTATCCGTAACCCTTTGCTTCTTTAGTTATACTTTAATAGTACTTTATCCTTTAAAGATCGCATAAAGATATCTTTATATATTGCTTTCTTAATCTAGTAGCTAGTTACTAAAAATATTAAATTAATCGGGCTTTATAAGTATAATATTCGGGATCTCCGGTTTATACTAGTATCTATTTTCTTTACCTATTTCCATAATTATATTAAGGCCCAAGTACTTTTTACTCTGAGCGAGATATAATCTATCCTATTAATTAGGATATCTAGAATCTAATCTGTATTATAGATAAGCTAGGGAAGTCGATAGGATCTGCTAATGTTGCAATTTCGATAGAGGCAGAGAGCAAAGACTAAAGATTTAAGGTATTATAATTATTAATAAAGGAACGGAAAAGGTAGTAAATATTAGTTATTATTTTTGTATCTTTGATAGTATTATAGCTTTCACGGACTTTCTAATTTCTAGTATATGGTCAGAGGAATTGCGGAAAAGAGATATCTCAGTCCTCAAAAGTATTTTATCTGTACGTCTTCTGTGGCTATGGGTTCTTCGTATGGTTTGAGCAAGGCGGTTTGTTGGAAATTGGTGCCTAAGGCTACCAGTGGCAATTCAGCTATGCAGGGGCATTCAGCTATGCAGGGGCATTCAGCTGTGCAAGGGTGTTTAGCTATGCAGGGCATTTAGCTAAACATGGGTTTTCAGTGGTAATAGGGGCCATTTGGACATGTATAAGTATAGGCCTTAGATTACTGCAAAATGGACAGTCGTCTGAGAAGCATTGCACGTGACGTTTGCTTTGAATTCTCAACACGGTTGCCATGCGTACAAAGTCACGTGACAAAACAATCGCGTAAATTTGAAAAGGGGTAATTAGTTCAATTGTTCACTAGAACGATGCCCTAAGCGAGTACTAACAATTACGCTCTTTTGGCGTAAAAACCGTCACAGTTGGCTTCTCACACCCACGTTCCTCTCAGTAGACCCAAAAAAGGTCCCGCAAGTTGAGTGATAATTAATCGGTTTGCTGAGTCATGGCTCGCTTAGTCAATAGCTTATGCGCCTCACTGTGGCTGAGACGCACAATGTCCTCGTCAATCTAGCCGCAGCCTCAGCTAAAACTACATTAAGATCTATCGGTTCTATCCTCTTTATAATCTTTATGGCTCTCGAGCTTTACATCCCGCCTTGCATTAGCAGTTCTGCTCACCCTCTCCATCCCCCACCACTGGAGCAGCCCCTGAGAATCCAGATCGAAGGTCCACTAGCATCCATCCAAAAACTCCTTCCAGAGGTATCATGGCATACTGATACCGCATCCCTAGTGTTTCCGCAGCCGGCCGGCCCGGGGCTTGCAAGATTGGCGTATCAGAAAATATATGGGCAGGAAGTTCGTCTAGAGGTCGCTGGTGATATGGTTGTGCGGGATGAGTACTTGGGATGGGTGACAGGGGAAACACCACCATTGAGGCAAGTACGTATTTGTTGAGAATAGCCCTTTTACTCTACGGCTGACCATTTCTCTAACTAGGCACATTGACTACTATGGCGTCACATTCGACCACCTCGTCCCTGCCGACGATCCCGATCCAAAGGTATTACAGATCAATATTATCGAGATAGATAACGATGGGGGAGCATATACAAACGAGTACTTACCATTTGCAGTAGATCCGGCGGAATATATAGGGAAGAAGGTACTAGCCGTGCCAAGATACTGTTAGAAGAGGAAGGGGACACAAGATTGTAAAAGGGTAAATGGCTTAGTGGCTGAGAGGGATAGGGAAATGAAAGAGACCTAATGCTAGTAAGGAGGAGAAATTGGAACGGCAAATCAGGAGAGGGAAATTATCGCCTGTCTACCCTCTCCGCAGATACAATATGGGTCCATAATCCCCGGGACTCGGAATTACGATTTAGCCAGCTTAATAGGATTGAGTTCTCTTCGCAGGTCAAGATTCCTTAACGGGGTCCGAAATGGAGACCTTATATATGCTGAATATTAAAGGCATAATATATAGCCCTTGCCTCGAGAAGTGTAAGTGGAGTGATTATTATCTCTATCTTGCCCCGTGTGGTTTGGGCCAGTTCCCTGCAAGTTGAAAGTCATATTTGGTATATGTTTAGAGTGAAAAGAGGATGGGAATAGCTGAATATTGCAAAGGTAATACATATTGATAATAGTGAAGAAACTCTGTCCGCTCAGATTGGTCTCTAACTAGCCTAGTAGCCAGTATGTTCCAACTACTCTCCTTCTATACATGGTATATCTCAATAGAAAACAACTTTCTAGATCTGCCTTATTAAGATCGTCGGCGAGTTGATAGATTTTGTCGGTGGAGGCGTACAAGTACCCGTATTAGGGTAACCTTGGATTCTAGTCTGATGGCGGCGTATTGCAGGCCGTGGCGCCGCAGTTCCTGTTGATCGTATCCCCATCTCGGTAAGTTGGTATACAAGAACCCTTGTTTATGCAAGGTGAGGGGTTTCGAGTTCCCTTGACGTGACCGCAGCTGTAGTAGTCGGTATAGATGGTATACATCTTCTAATTTTTATTAGAGGAACTGCGTACCCATTATTTAGAGAAGGCTGGTTGCGGTAACTCACAATGTTTAGTCAGGAATGTTGAGGGGTCGGATATATCTTGCTGGTTGTCAGGTGACGTTTTTGAATTGTCCCTGATGCTTAAGCGACTTGAGAGTTAGGATTTTTTTTCAGGCTTTGAACAAAGAGGTGGGATATTCATAGCAAAAGATAGATTAAGAAAACTGAATAGGCAGGTGTTTGGATGAGCGGGGGATCTAAAAGGGTCCCAGGGTGATTCTTATCTTCTGTCGAAATGAGGCTCTCAAATCCTCCAAGAGACCCAATGCCTTTCACGTGTTTCTTTCTCGGCTGCGAGCCAATGGTGGTCGCGAGTGCTTGGCTGGCCGCCCAACCCAGAACTTATTCGAGCCGCATGCCGCCCTGAAAGACTGTATAGTATGCGGGTGCAACGCTCTCTGACTCATTCAATTCTCTCCTGAGAAAGTATGACCAGGGCTAGGAAGACTAGCAGTGTCCCACCACAACATTATTCACAGAATTGATTGGCAGCGATACACTATGCAATATAAGAAATGTGGGCCAACGCCCCGCATCAATACCATGCGTTTATCGTACATGGCGATGTATCCTGTCTGATCCAATCGTAATGATAACAAAACCTCAAAGTCCTGATTTAATCTTGGCACGCCTTACTTTACTCCGTGTTAGAGCCGCAGTTTACACAAAAAAGGGAAGAAGGATGAACTAACCCCTCCTAAAAAGGCAGCCTCTGCCCAGCTGACGTATAGGAACCGTTAAACTTGCACGGCGAGAGAGAGATACCGGCCAGGTCGCTGGTTGCACCTACCTGCGCCTTGGGCTGGTTTGTTGGCTACGAAGTACCCTTCAACTCGCCCCAAGAAGCCAAGAGCCACCCTTGCAAGGCGGTGAGACGCTTGGACTAACCAAAAATACAGGATAAGTCGTCGCCCCATAAATTTCCTCTATAATAGAGATGGCAGAACGCTTCTCTTTATCCAAACCATCCAGTCCTAACTCTATACTCCAATGGCACCCTGTCCCTCTAATCGTGAACTACCTCTGTACGCTAGATCTTGCGGCCCATAACGTAGCTTAGTAATCGTAGGGGGCTTTCATCCCGTACCCGCGCTAGCTCCGATCGCTGCTGCTGAACGGGCCAGCCTGGAACTATTATCAGTTTCTAGAGGGCCGTTTTAGACCCCTAGAGGTAATTAGCCAGTTGCCAGCATTCGTTGGATCGCTGGCCTCTAGGGGGCCAATTTTGACCACCCATACAAAATACAGTATAACTCCTTTATCGGTCCACCGGTAACGCGTAGCACCGTTACGTAAGTCATGGAATGCTAATTGCGTAAAGTGGTGGTTGATTAAGGAGAGGAGAGGTTAATAATACCGTAGTATTATCGACCAACCCCAAGAACTAACTAAGCCTAATCAGGATTAGCAATAAGGGGTCTGAGCGCGCTTACTCACTCTGTTACATAATAAATCACGTAACCACTGCAACTATAGTACAGTTATACTAGTATCGTTATTAGTTACACATATGATCTCTGTCTTATTACATAATGTTGCATTAAATGCGGTTGTATTGTAATATAATCAGATATGGTAGGAAGAGAGGTGTGGCGTGGGTAGCCGGAGCTAAATACAGTGGGTATAGTCACGTGAGTGACTAGCCTGCAGTTGCTATGCAACACATAACTACTTGTTGCGCAATGTCCTGTTACATAACTACTTGTTATACAACGTCCTGTTGCATAACTACTTATTGCACAACGCCCTGTTGCATAACTACTTGTTATATAACAATCCGTTGCACAACGCCCTGTTCCATAACGTCTATCCCTGCGTAATGCCGAAATAACTCCGTATACCCGCGGAATTATTACAGTGTATTATACGCTGTCCTGATCCAAGCTTGTGGCTGGTGATACTGTGGCTGTGCGTTGTCTCTGCGTGCCGAGAGAACTCGGCTGAATGTCCCCGCCGTCGTCCTCAGATGGATTACGACCCACCCCGGACAAAGCGCTCTGCTTATTACTAACGGCATTCTGATCTTTACGCCAGCTGCTCTTACGGGCCCACTACTCGCAACGATGGGCTTTGGGGCTTCAGGCCCTGTTGCTGGCGAGTGATCATAGTTGCATTTCACGGAAGGATCAAGACTGATTTTTTGAATTACATCAGGCTCCGTCGCCGCTTGGCTTCAGTCGATACTAGGGAATGTCGGGGCACATAGTGTGTTTGCATATTTGCAGAGTGCAGCAATGGGAGGATATGGGGTTGCTGCTGTTAATGGGATAGTGCAGGCTTGTGCCATGATTTCGGAGGTTGCTATTACGTATTCTGGCCTAGCAAGACGTACCAAGTATAGTAGAGTTCGAAATCGGCTTCAGTCGGAACACTCAATGATTTTATTTTGACCCACATTTTATGCGGAACTAGAAGCACTCACTAGTCCAACCGCCTAGGCTATACAGCCGCCCGAAAATTTGATTTTACCATAACAACAGCATAAAATCAAAATTTCAAGTAGATATTCGTGATTAGCACCTTTAATATAGTAAATATAGAGATTTTTAGAATTTGCCAAGCACTTTGAAAAAATTCGAAATATTGGTGTTCCGACAGGGGTAAAAGTGGGCGGTTGAGTAGACTGGGCGGTTGGCCAGTAAGTTCTTCTAACTCTGTTATGTAAGCGATCCCTTGCCTTAATACTAAAATAGATTCCAGCCTAAGAATTAAGAGCTGAAGTACGAACGGCACATTCCATCTTGCTGATAATACCTATGTGAAGTCAGAAGTCTATAGCGTCTGATACATGAATACCAAAGCGCATTGCCTTCGCGTCGAAGATTCTTTCTACTACAAATGGCATATCATAACGCACCACAGATCGTGCCTACCGATAATCCTCCTCAAGTGTCGTTCAGCGATGCCCCTGAGGTTGCGCAGCCTGAGAAAGAAGTCAAGATTGGAGATTATCAATACTATCAAGGGGTAGAGGCTGACCCTGAGAAGCCAAGTATCTGTGGCTTGAGGAGATTGACTTTCTTTCTCGCGATATTAGTTGCTTTGTTGGTCGTAGGTGGTGCGGTAGGTGGAGGGGTTGGTGGATCCATGGCAGCAAAGTCGCGCAAGGACTCAACCTTGCAGAGTCTTTCAAGTACAGCGGGGTACGTACCGGAATATGTCCTATTCTCCTCCAAGGTGTCAATTACGTCGATCATTCTAATTGAGACTAGCACCATGCATCTCTCAACTGGAACGACCCAACCCTCAGCAACCACAACCGTAATCATCCCCGTCGCTACCGACAAGGCCGGCTGCCCCCTAGTTAATAACACAGTTTTCACCGCGCCGTCTGGCTCGCGGTTCCAGAAAATCTGCTACGATGACATCCTATCGATCAACATCGACTTTCAGATGCACGTCGTAACGTCGTTTGATTCGTGCATCGGGCTGTGCGATTCCGCGAATGTAGAGAACGGTACGCCGATTTGCAAGAGTGTGGTGTGGGATTTGGGTGGGAGTGATAATCAGGATTGCTGGTTAAAAAATGCGTCGGCGGTTTTGACGCCGAACTCGCAGACGGGGAATGTTAATGGGACGGCAGCGGCGATTTTGTTGTAGCCTTTTAGGGAGTGAATTGATTGCTTGTAAACGCAAGATTTGACAAAGGTTGAGCTGTGACAACACGAGAAAAGTGTGACGGCGCTGGCTGGGGGCCAAAGGGGGGTGGCTATCACATGACTGGTTTCACCTAGCTAGCCGGCGTTTCAGTGGTTTTAGCTAGTATTTCCCTCCTTTTATCCCCTTTCCTTCTCTCTCTCCTTCTTCTCCTTAGCTTAGTATTCTCAATACATGGGATTTTCCTGGATCTTTGAGCCTTTGTACCATTGCCTCGATCCCGCCGTCACAAAAAGAGGCCTCAGGGGAGAAGCATAATGTCGATTTGTAACTTAGAATACAAAGCTAAGGAGAGAAGTTCGGGTTGAGGCAAGTAGAGGTAGTTGATATCCCGCGGCGAAAAACAAATACTGATATGAGTAGGGTATAAAGTGCTCGGCCACTCGTATTCTTTCTGAAGCTGTTGGCTGTCGCCGCTTTCTTGCAGCGCAATGGCGACACTACCGAACTTCACGTATCCGGACCCTATATCCCAGGCTGAGGCCCCGCTATACACCTATAGGATAGACGATGATGTGAATATCACATGGGAGTACCCTTGGGCGTAAATAGTATGGATGTACGTGGCTTGCAATAACCGGAGTGCAAGTGGTGCCATTCCAAGTAAGTTATAGCTTTGGGCCGGGCGAGTCGTCCCTCTTTATACCAACTTTCAATGAAGAGCATAGGTGCTCAAACACCCTGTGCTAACTTGTAATAAATAAAGCTACCTGGTCCTGGGGTTCCTTTGGTGGTATCAATATTTCTTTCGGATATTATGTGACACAAATGGGAGAGAGCGAGGTAACGACCGGCACGCTCTGTTTTTTCCTGCTTGGCGCGACAGTGCCAGGACCGCAACCTGGCGAGCCAGAAAGTGGTGTCTTTACAGTCTTACCGAGCAGTGGGAATCCAACAGTTTGGCGCTTGTCCGCGACAACTACAGCTTCGACTACAGCTTCGAGTACTGCTTCAAGTACAGTACTGCTTCAATGAGCCACACAACAAGTTCCACAACTTCGATGAGTACTTCGCCGACATCAACTCCGAAACCACCAGGTCCTTTGCCGGTCTCTGTAACTGAGAGTGCAAGCATTGGTGTCGGCGTCTCGCTCTTTGTTTTACTTCTTATCGCGGCATTCATCTTCTACCTCCGGTGGCGGCATCGCCAAAATTCGGGGACGAACACTAATGCAGGAGCACAGTTTGAGAAGCCAGAGTTAGAGGCTGCCCAGGCAAGACAGAAAGAAATCGTTGAGGCTGAAGCAGGGGAAGCTGGCGGTCTTCGTCACGTGATTATACAGAGTCATGAGCTTGAGGGCACCGAGTTTCAAGTGAATTGTGATTGGCACTTGACCTTGCTGAAAGTTGCAGAGTATGGCTAGATATAATGGAATCTTAATGTCGAGCGTATGCTGCGTTCAGGTTTTGCAAGAAGCCATATTTAAAATGACAACAATTCACGTGCATCGCTGTGGAGCAGGGGAGGAATGCTAATGCAGGGGTAAATATTCGGACTACACCGATTTCGACTTTGATTGTATGGGGAGTATTATTGGAAAGTGATCGATTTATTGATGGAAAATCGATATATTGGAGGTTGACAATCTGTAAAATGACTAGATACAGGAGAGTGAAGAGTAAAAAAGGAGAGGAGGGAATCTAAAGTACAGTTCTTATATACCCACTAGTGGGTGGCGATTTCCTCCAGTATATTATAAATCAGATGACTCATATATATTAGTGAGCGTTCCCTGAGCTTCCATAGTGAGCTATTCCATAGGCTTCCATAGTAAACCATTATAAATGAGAGTGGCGAAGCTAATATTAGTAGTTGAACCTGGTACTGGAAGGACTAGTAAGCTAGTACCAATTCAACAAGTATCAGCCAGTAATCTTAGGGTGTTGCAGCCGTACATTGAAGTAAAGCACAAAGTGGATTAACATAAATGTTGTCAGCAAATGGCACGCGCCATTAGTGTTTGAGCTCCCAAATTCAGGCAGGAATACAACGTCGTTGTAAAACCCACCTCCGCCGATATCAGCTAATCGTCAGGAAAATACCACGTGACATCTGGAACAGAGACTTAAGAGAGTGCAGGGGGCCCAAAAATAGGCTAGCTATAAAGGGTTAGTGCGCATAAAGGATGGGTATGGGTCAAAATAAAAATCATTAAGTGTTCCGAACTGAAGCCGATTTCGAACTCTACTATAGTACTGTGTAGACTAAGAAATGATTGAGGGCGTGCTGCGATTAGTAGAGCTCGGTGGACCGGGGCCTCGCTTAAGTGGGAGACGTCTCCCAAGACTAACTAATCGCGTAGTTCAGGAAGGCGCCAGAATTCCTTGTCTCGACAATTCCCCTCTTTCTTATCCACCACGCGATGAATGCGGAGCCACTACCTGTAGATAATGCTTCAACATTCTATGACGATGCGTCGTACGGAATGTACAATGATATGGTCCATGAACTCTTTCCCGATTCACCAGACGTGGATGCCGAATCTTCGGATGCCTTGGTGCCCGTGGTGAGGCCATCAAGCCCGAAAGAGGAGGATGACTCCCTTAGCAGAACGGCTTATGGGGATCTGCTAAGTAAAGCCGTGGAGGCTTTGCGATGCCAAGTTACCAATACAACTAATAAGCTACATGCTGAACAGGGTCCAGATTCGTCGAGAGCCTTCCTTTCTACCGTCACCGCCCTGTCCACGTTGCCGACCGAGGATTTCGCCCGCATCTGTACTGGCATTTATCGTGCTTCGACCTCCTTCTACCCCGACACCCCTCCTGCCAGCGACGCAGGGCCTGGGTCTCCCTTAGCAGACTCGACCAAAGAAGATAGGACTCCACAACCAGTCAAGAGGATACAGATTCAAGAGAAGCTTGAGAAATTCATTGCGAATGCCAGAGTCGCTCTCATCCAGCTCGTTAATAATCATTGGGAACGACTTGCTAGTGGCCTGAAGGTGCAAGAGCTCCAAGGCGACCCTTTCAGTAACGACAAGCGGCTGCGGCGAGTATACCATCACCACGAGCTCCGGAGGCTGAGAGTGGAGACAGAGCTGCACTGGTTGCGGCGGGCACTGTCGCTGATCAGGAACCTCCGCGACTTCCAGGAATATTTGGAAGAGAACGACCACCGTCCTTCGGACACCTCGAATCATCGACTCCGTCATGCCTACTTAGTATATATCTATACTGCTGGCTTCAGCTCATCCGCATTAAACATATATGATATCAAGATAGCTCTCAAGGAAGATCTCCGATACGCTATCCGCTGGATAATCTTTATTAACGCCTTAGGCCTCGGTACTATCCTTATTAGCGGAGAAGCTATTGCGAAACTCGTATAGGCAAGCCAAGTAGCGAACAGCTCTCCTTATTAACTCTGTTTAGGTATAAGACGTCGGGAAACAATAATGATGATCTCCACTGGCTCGCCACTCAGATTAAGCAGTGCCCCACAACTGATTTCCGGGCTCTCTGTGGCATCTTTAATATAGCAATGGCTGATCTCTTGCAGCACTACCAAGTAAAGGATCCTCTTAACAAGCTCGAACCCATGGCAAAGATCCAGGCCGTCGCTAGCGCGTCTGGGCAGGAAGGCTATATTATGACCCGAAAGGCTATGCAGTGAAATCGGAACAAGCAAGATATGTTACGAGGGGAGAGGTTAGCTTTCATTTCTTATAGTAGCTCTGCATTAGAATCCACTATAATTTTGACCTCTTCGCAGCTCACTCTCATCTTACTGTGATCGGTCTTTTTTTTTTTTTTTTTGGCTTAGGTATGGATTCCAGGAACCTATATGCTCCCAAGAGTAGCAGGTTTCCTGAAAGGAAGGCTTCCAGGAACGTGCTGGCTTCCAGGAGTTTTACTCCCGGGAGCCCGTGGGCTCTTGGAATCGTTACGACTCCCAGGAGAAAAGATTCCGGGAGTAATCTAGCTCTCGGGATAACCATACGCTAAGCATCAGGTGCTAACACCGACCCCTTGAAAATCTTTCCTTCTATCCTTATTCTTCCGAGCCAAATTTTTCTCTGCTTTTTTGAAAAGGCGCTTCTCGATATCCTCTGGTATCATGTTCTTTGGGAGAGGATAGTATTGAAATTGGTACGCTACCATAGCTAGCTTACCAGTCCTTCCAGCACCAGGTTCAACCACTAATTTAGGGTTCTCCACTCTCATTTATCATGCGTCACTCGCCGAGCTTACGAAGCTTACTAGTATATCGTCATTTTGATTACCTTTGATTTATCAGCTGATTAATAATGTATCGGAGAAAGCGGGCTCGGCATTACCGGTATTGCCGAAGGGTAATGGGAATAAATCCCTTACTTTGGACATTTTTCCTCTGTTTCCAGAACTCACTCTCCTGTATCTAGTCATTTTGCAGATTGTCAACCTCCAATATATCAATTTTCCATCAATATATCGATCATTTTCCAATAGGTTCTGAGCCCGGCTAGTGCTTTACTAAGCGATCCAAGCGTCACTTGACCTTAGTACTCGCTTGTCCATTCCAAAACCATTTCCAAAAATCATCAAAATCGTCAATTTTGGTGAATTTCACCCATCAGTTCGGCTTCGCGTCAGCAGAATTCGCCAAAAACACAGCCATTTTCGGTCAGAAATTCTCCGCAAAATCCAACATGCCGGATTCCAAAAAATCAACCCATGTCACCTACAAAGGTACCAAAATTGAGCCTCTCTCGGACGACAACATCTACTCCTGGATGGACGATACTATGAACCTCTTTATCATCGAAGATCTATGGCAATTTATCAATCCTGATCAAGCTCCTGCTCTCATAGAAGCAGTCCCAAAGGACAATAAATCGACTACTCGTCAAGTTACAATTACCAGAGCGGTACTAAGCCTACTTATTACCCATAATACCTGGTAATAATTCAAGGAAATCAAGCTCGCATACCAAATTTGGAGCCGGATTCAAGCTAAAGCTAAATAGCTAAAAGCTCAAAAAGAAGCCCTATACCTTTAATAAATAGAAACTATTACGTTTAATAGTACTATGGGAATAGATAACTTCATTAACCGCATTAGTTATAAAGTAGCTAAAATTAAAAAAGTAAACGGGTTAATTTCGGACGTTTCTATATCCGGATACCTGATTCGTGGCCTCCCAAAGAAATATGACTTATATAAGCCCCTCCTGAATTCCATTAGAGCTAATATTAATAAATTAAAGCTAGAATTACTTAAAGCAAACGCTTTTACTAAGGAAAAGAAGCTCAGGACTAAACCTCCCGCTTTTAACCCAGATATTACTCTAAAGGCACTAGCTATTTAAGGAAGTAAAGAAATTTAGTTAAATAAGCCAAAGCAGGAAAGAAATCCAAATACCTATTACTCGTTCTATAAATTTAAAGAGCATAATATTAAAGACTATACTATATATAAATTAGCCCAGAATTACTTTAATTCTAATAGGAAGAACTCTAATTTCACTAATTAGGAAGCACTATTAGCTCTACTAACTATCTATAAAAAGGCTTATACTACGAAAAAATTAACTACTAGAAAATCAATATTTAGTACCCTATTTAGTAGCTAATTATTTAATAATAATTTTACTAATATCTAATATATTAATTCGGGTATTACGAACTATTTTACGGGAAATAAAACCTCCTTTATTACCTATAAAAATGTAAAACTATTCCCTATTACTCTTAATAATAAATCTATAATTCTTATTAAAAGTAAAGGAACTATTATTTTATTAATTACCTCTGAGCTAAAAGTATAGCTAAATAATATACTATATAGTCCCTAATTCCGAAATACATTATTATTATTAATTCCAAAAATTACTTAAGCTAAAGAAACTATTAATTTCTTTACCGGAAATATCTATATTATTAATAATAAAATAATTATTATAACCGGTATATATAAATTCTCTATTAAACTATATTAGCTTAATTAATTTAGTTTAGGGCATGCCCTAAAATTATTAAAATCAAATATACTAGCTTCTCTAGAAACCTAGTACTAGAGATATAGTTACCTAAATATAAAATATATCCTGGAATTAGTAAATTATATTAATAGACTTTAATTTAAAAATTAAAACATATTTAATTATAATTCCTATAATATAAATAAAATTACTAGGGCTAATATAAGTAATTTATATCCTAAAAAACTACTTCTAGGGAAATATATTATAATTAATATATAGGGTCTATTAAAAGTAGTATCCCTTAGCAAAAATACTTATATACTATTTATTACTTATAAGAGATTCAAATATTATATAGTAATATATAATTCGGATAAAAAGAGCTATTTTACTAATCTTTAAGATTAGGTTATATTTTCCAAAACCCAAACTAAAAATAAAGTCAAATACCTATATCTTAATAATACTCCGGAATTTATATTAGGCTAATTTAAGAAATAATATAAATTAAAGGATATTTACTTAGAACTAACTACTATTTATATACCTAAATAAAATAGTATTTCTAAATATAATATATATATAATTATTAAATTAGAATATATAGAACTAGAATAATTAAACTTATTATATAAGTTTTAGAAAAAAGCTATTATATATGAAATTTATACCTATAATTAGTATTATTTACCTAAAATTAATATGACTTTATATAAAGCATTTTATAAGGCTAAACCGGATATTTCTAATTTATAAATATTTGGTTTCTTAATATATATTTATATATCTAAAAAAATAGCTTTATAATATAAGTATATAGCTAAAGTCTTTAAAGGCATTTTTACTAGATATAATAGTTTTAGATACCAAATTTAGAACTTATATAAGTAAATATTTATTATTTCTAATTATTATATTATTAAAGAATATATTAAGAGAGTTTTATTCCTAAACCTAATATCCTAGCTATATAAAAGAATAATAGGAACTACTATAGAATCTAATAATAGTTTTACTAGTAATTCGGATAACTCTAATTTAAACTATAGAAATACTATTATTATTAATACTAGAAATTAATAGCTTAATAATTTATTAGAAAATAATAGAGAAAATTACTCTAATATAAAAGGAAATACTACTAAAAACGTATTATATAATATAATTTCGGGTACTTCTAACCTAAATAAGCCCTCTAAACTACTTTCTAAAAAGAACTAAGAACCTATAATACTTATAAGTAATTCTAAATAAGGCTCTATAAATTAGGAAATACCCGAAATAATTAGTTTTAGGAATAAACTATTTCTTAGATATCCGAAATTAACTAGAATTACTAGGGAATTAGTGAATTATTATATTTTACTAGTTACTAACTAGAATATAGAAGCTTCTAAAATTCTATTATTAATTAAAGAAGCTTTTTCTAGTTCAGATACTTATCTCTAGAAATCTTTAATTAAGAAAAAGCTAGATTTCTATTTATAGAACTATATCTAAAATCTAGTAATATAAAAATACTAAAAAACTATTAAATATTACTAGATCTTTAAAATTAAGTCTAATAAATACTATAAATCTAGGCTCGTAATATAGAGCTATATATAAGAACATAATATAGATTATTTTAAAACCTTTATTTCTATAACTAGACTTTCTATTATTTGAATTATATTAGCCCTAGTAACTAAATATAGGCTTTATATCTAATAAATAGATATCTAAATAGTATTTCTATATAAAGAATTAGAAAAGAAATACTATATGAAATAATTCCCTGGTTTTATTAAAGAAATAAACCTTATTTACTAATTATAAAAAAGTATTTATAGCCTAAAACAAGTCTCTAGAGTTTAATATTAGGTAATTAATTATTTTTTCTATTTTATTAGTTTCTAGTAATTATTTAGTAATCTAGTACTTTATATTTACTAGAAATATAAGGTTAATTAGCTACTAATTCTAATTACTATTTATATAGATAATATAATTATTATTAGAAAAAACATAAATTATATTAATAGAATTAAAGCTTAATTATATTAGAAATTTAATATAACTAATATAAGAGAAATTAAAATGCTTTTAAATATAGAAATTATATATTTATAAGATAGTTTAGTATTTTTATATTAAAATTAATATTTTATAAATATATTTCTAAGATATTAAATAAAAGGTTATATGTTTATTATTACTCTAATAGCTAAACTTATAATATCTAATAGAATTAATATTAATATTACGAAATATTAAAGTTAAACTAGATTACTTATATAGCTTTCTTTAGCTTTATATCCCGATTTCTGCTTTATTATAAATTATTTAGGATATTCTAATTCGTGTCCTAAAGCTTTATATAATACTATATAAAAGTATATAATATAATATATTAAGGGATTACCTAATATAGGCATTTTATATAATACTTTATCTAATAAAAGGCTTATTAAATACTTAAATACTAATTATAGAAGCAATTTATAGAATTATAAATTAATCTCTAGTATGGTTTTTACTATATTTAGTAATTCTATTAGCTAGGCTAGTACTAAGTAAAAAACTATTACTATAGCTACTATTATAGCTAAATATATTACCTTAATACTAGTAATTAAAGAAGTTTTATAGCTAAAGTAATTATTTAAGGAAATATTAATTCCTATAAGATTAATTAAGGTAAAAACAGATATTTAGGAAGCTATAGATCTAGTTATAAATGCCTGCTTTTTATAAAAAATCAAGTATATTAATATTAGATATTATTTTATTAGGAATTATATTAATATTAAGGAAATTAATGTCAAGTATATTCTTACTAGAGAAATAATAATAAATATTCTTACTAAATTACTTCCTAGACCGGCTTTTAAACTACTATAATTAAAATTAAGGCTTATTAGCCTTACTAATATTAAACCTTAATTATAAGAAAAAGGCATATTAAAATTAGTATATTATTATAACTAGCTTACTAGTTCTTCTAATATTAGGTTTAATTACTAATTTAGGGTTCTTTACTCTTATTTATTATATATTACTTACCAAGTTTATAAAACTTATTAGTATATTATTATTTTAATTACCTTTAATTTATTAGCTAATTAATAATATATTAGAAAAAGCGAACTTAATATTACTAATATTACTAAAGAATAATAGAAATAAATTCCTTACTTTAGACATTTTTCTTCTATTTCCAGAACTTACTTTCTTATATCTAGTTATTTTATAGATTATTAACCTCTAATATATTAATTTTCTATTAATATATTAATTATTTTCTAATAAATAAATAGTTTACTAGAAGTAAAATATTAGTAATAATTATATATTTAAAGTAAACTATTATTTTACTTACTATCTTTATTATAAATAATAGCTATAATATATAAATCTTAAACTTATATATAATATATTAACTATACTTATAAATAATTAAAACTATATTAATATTATTAAATTTCTTTATTTTATAAGCTTTTATAATTAAAGTTTCTATTTTCCTATTTATTTCCTTATTCTTTTTCTTTCTTCTTTTCCCTTTATTATTTCGTTTAATCTTTAGAATATCTATTAATACTAAAAGGTAATCTGCCTAGGGTAGTTTTAATATACTTCGAATATTAAACCTAAGGTATTTAAGTATTATTTATTATTTAGATTTTTTATTTAAATAGATATCTTTAAGGACTTTTATATAATAGCTAATAGAAGTATAGGAACTAATTTTGAGCCTATAGTTATATAGTAAGGGGCTTAAATCAATTCCCTCTAAACCAAAATAGTAGAGAGCTATATTTGAACCCTTAATTCTCTAAAATCTTAGCTAAAGAAAAGGCTTAATTAGGTAATAGAGAGCCTAAATCGGCCCCTTGAATCCAAGTAATAGAGAGCCAGATTTGGACCCCTTTAGATCTAAAAATAGACTAAGCTCTATAAGCCCCTTTATAGTACTACTTGTCCTTATAATATGCGATTCTACTTAGTTCTTATTCTTTTTATAAGACTAGATAGGAGTTTTATAATTCCAGGAATTATAAAACCCTTACTAGCTCTTAATTATTATTTATTTTCATATCTTTACCTTTAGAATAAAGAGCTAGTAATAGTACTTAAATAGTTAATGTTTATTCTATAACCTTTAAATCTAATAATAACAAGTAATTACTATTAACTAGATTTGAAAAATCATTATTTATAAGAATAACTCTAGCCCTACTCTTTTAATAATATTAGTTCGTTACCTATAGTCCCATATATTAATTCAAGTATGGATTCTACCACATTAAAAAGCGTATCCCACTCACTTAAACCGGTTATAGCCAGACGAGCCACTAGAATAATACTATTAGAAAGAGGACATGGCATCCATTTAGTTACCACGTGCTTACTAAATACACCTACCTCGCGAATAAGCGTCTCTGAAATTTACGAATAGCTTACTAAAAAGTATTTACGCTACCAATTTACGAAATACAAGGTCCGCAAGGTTCTCTTACATGATTCTAAGAGGAAGAATTCTAGATTTATTATTACTAACGAATATCGCATAGCGGAGTGCCGCTTCAATGGACTATTTGGCCTGGAACAGAGCCTTAACTCCGCCGACTATTTAGTGGCCCTCCCCCCGCTAAGTCCCAATTTCCCTAGTTCTATAGTGGCCTTTCTCAACAAATTTACTACGTCCTTTGCAACCTAAGCTTTGATTACTACGAGACTTTTGTAAGATACCAATAGCAGGTTCATTCCAACCACGCAACTGTGTCCCCCTCTATCGGCGAAGCCCCTCCTGCAGAAGACAGAAGTGAGGCCGTTCAAAACCCCGGTATAGTAATCAGGGAAAATGGCCCGCTTTAACAGAGGCTTCGAGACCGTCCCAGGAGGGAGTTATCTGTCGGTGGCAGCACGAATCATAAGTTGTATACGAAGGCCGCGATCGTATTAGCAAGAGGGGTAGTGGAGCTGCCACGAATAAAGATTAATGGAACTAGCCTGTATAACCTTCTTCCTCGATTAATAGCCCGGAAGCTCGGATTACCTCTATATTTCGGCGGCCGTATTAGAGTAAGACTCGCTAACCGCACAGTTCTGACTGATTAATATTGCCAATTGACTATTAAAGTAGCTGGCATTAAAACGGCAACCGATACTTACGTGGTTTCCGGACTATCCTCCTTTCTGCTCGGTTGGGGATAGACTCAAGAGGTCAATTTGTTAAGTGACCTTGGAAATTATACGTATTATATCCCAGGGCCCTACGGGAGCCTGAGCAAGCTTCCTGTTCCTGTTATGACCGAAGCCGAAGCCGAGACGGAGTATGTAATGGAAGGGGAGATTATAATAGAAGCTGCTATGATAAGAGAAGAGACTTTACCGGCTAGAGAGACGCCAACCCCTCTTGGGGGTAATAAAGATCATAGCGATAAGGAGTGCAGGCTTAATGAATTAGCAAGCGTTAATATGTCTGTAACGGAAGATGAGACAATAAGTGATGCTGAATTTTTCGCAGATACTGTCTCTTGTCAGAGCTCAGATGACGAACTTTTCTATATTGATCGAAGGGAACTAGGAATGGATAGGAGCAAGGACTGAAAAGTAAGGAGAGGGTAAGGGGGAAGGTCTGGCACATTACTTGCAAGAGAATACTCCATGTATTATCAATCTTTATTAGCAAGACAGGCCTGATTAGATTGGCATAAAAGCAGCGAAGTCGTTTAATTAATGTGAGAAGAATTGTAACTGTAATATTATATAACGCGGTCGACCATGTTGAAGAGAGGTTCTGGATCTCGGGGAGGTTCTGGATCTCGTTAAGCACATTAACGTTCAGGAACAAGTTAGCATATAATATGAAATGAGAAGGTGAATTGAGATGTTGTGCTAACGTCCGTCCCTGCGTCCCGAGACGCACCCTGTCACGAGACGAATCTATAGTTTTGGAATCGCAAATTTTTTCTTAGTAAGTCTAAGTTATGAAGTTGTTATTAATATATTACTTTCTTTAACTATTTCCCCCTAAGGAGACCACTTAGTAATAAGAAAAAGAGTACGGTTAATTATACTGTCAATTGTTTTAATCACGCTACTGATCGCTGCTTTTGCTGTCCCCCCCTATTTAATCGCGATTATTAAAGTCTTTTTAAAATTCGGAGTACTTGAGGAAAGGTCCTATTACGAAATAATATAGCTCCAAATTTTAAAGACAATTAGTGAGGAAAAGAATGCAGTCCGGGAGTTACGCCGGTGTGATGAGAGGGTCCATATGTTTTAGTGCTTAGTAATGTATATTAGCCTAGATAAAATTTACTATTGTGGTACGGCAGGCCGTACTCGTCGAAAATCATGTTGTTTTGGCGGTTTTGAGGTTTAGGTCATATGATAAAGGCCGCGGCCTTTTACACGTGACTTGCGGAAATCACATAAGAAAGCTGGTTTTTCTGTAGACTTAGAAAACAATCCTTTATGAGTATTTAATCAATTGAGCTTTTGCACACTACATACTGTTTATGCTTTACTATTTACGCTTTTGATTTATTATTTTGCTATCAAGTCACGTTTTGCGCTCTGGTATACTTTATATGGGTTTTTGTCTTGTCGCAGTTTCCCTCCCACACTATGTTCACGCCCGGGCTCGCTATATTTAACTTAGCCACGATTCTAAGGCTTAGTTATGTGTGTAGTATAGGAGTAGGTTTCTTTATTATAGAATTCGTTAGTGATCTATCTACCTCTATAAGAGCGGATTCTCCCTTGGATGCTAGGGCTGAATATCGAAGAGGGTTATTATTCTATAGTAAAGTAATAAGCTGCGAGAACATTATTGAGACACAAGCAAAAGCATGATGCAAAAGATGCTGTCCCTATATAGCAGGATTCGATTATAGCTTCCTCCTTAACTCTCTTGAAATTTCGGATGAGTCACTATGCCAAGACGCTAGAGTCAGCGCCACTGGCACGGGCCAAGCCCCTATCTGGCATAGTCTCAACTTTCGGATCTTAGCCTTATCTAATAATCCCCTAAATTAGTCCTCTAAACCCTAATTCCGCGACTTTACTCTCTCGTGACGCTAGCAGATATCCCACCAAGAAGTGCCAGGCCGCGGAAGGACAATGGAAGTCTATCTGGGTACAAGTACCAGGATATACATATTAGTGAAGGCGCGCGTAGCTTTGCCTTTTTCGGTAAGGCCCAGTGCAAGGGCAATATTCCGATATACCTCCTTACGAGCGTGTCATTCTTATTAATAGATCTCTTTCCACTATACCATCTTTTGTGTGATAGGGAGCCCATTAGATAAAAATGATCTACTATTCCTGCACGGCGGGCTAAACGATCGTGGGCGATGGTGAGCCTCGTAAGAGTAACCCTTGTAGAACTTCTCTTGGCACGACCTAACGCGCCGCTCTATGCCAGGGACCACCCTAGCCGGCAGGGCAGCGGGAATTGCTATCGTACTTTCGTATAAGGGTCGCTTTCATTAGATATCAACTCCTCTCCGCTCCTTTGCTCGTCTTTAACATGTGTTCCTGCGAATTAATCCCACTATTGCTCTTGCGACATTCTTTGCAAAGCATTAGGAAATCTTTCATGGCGCCACTATGCACCCTTGTAAAGTCTTATTAGCAGGCTAAGCGAGCTAACTAAGCCCTACCCGCCTCGCCCTTGCCACTGGGAAAATCGTCCGATCATAACGGTTCTCGCCATACTATTGTCTACGCCTATTATGTGTATCTATAAAAAAAATGGCTCCAAAACCCTTTAAGCTATTCAAACGCGTTATTAGAGGCTATTGATCAAAAGCCTCCGAAACATCTAACAGCAAACATGATAACGACTAGCAAGGTAGCCCTGCTATTTTATTTACCTTATTGCCAACACCACCAATAGGTATAAAAGCCCTCCCTAAGTCACAAAAGGATTTTTACCCACAATCTCTAGCGAAAGTCAAACATTCGCCTCTTAAACAAACCATATACTCAACTACACAGCCAGCATCTTCGCCTCAACAAGTAACGTCGGCTAGGAGTCCTTCTCCCACAGCGTCTTCTAACCAACCTGCCCTGCACGGAACACACACCTCGCCAACCCTGCCAGAACAATCGAGGACTATAGCAGTGCCATCGCTTTGGGACCGCGCGTATGAGGCCCTCAGAAAGGAAGATAGACAGTTAGTAGATAATTACGAGAAGCTGCTTTCGAGAGAGTTAGAGAAGACAAGTATGTATTAATAGCGGGGCCTTAGTTACTGCCGCTAACCCAGGCGCAGCCTTAGATTCGAATACATCGAATAGCGGACCACTTAATAAGACTGAATAAAGCTTGGACGAGACCAATAACCGGATTGACACGAACTTTCAGGAATATCGAGCATAACTAGACGGTATAATTAAGAGTGGCCTATAGCGAATGGAAGAGAAGAAGATCAAATACACTATTACTGGCCATGAATTTGTCCTGTAGGATCAGATTGCGCAAACTATAAGGCTAGTGCAAGGGATAAAAGATTTTGTTGGTACTGCCGTCGCGGTGTCTCTATTAGCTTCTTTAGCCTGGGCCGGCGTCTGTGTCATTCTCCTAATCCTCACGAACCCTAGCGCCGCAGAACAAGCCAATAGTGATGGATTCACATATGTTACCTCCCGCATGCGCCTCTACGTTATGCTTGAGCCCCTGCTATTGCCGAAGGATCAGGACCAAAATGTTACTATTCCCAAAGATTTAAAGGCTTAATTTGAGTCCGATATAATAGAGCTATATTAGCATATCCTCGACTTCTAACTTAAAAGTGTTTTGCGATTCTATGGGACGTGGCTTGCAAAACTTGGACGAGATATGATCTAATATAAAGACTGGAAAGGGATGCTGTCCGAGGTCCAAAAACGCGAAAAGATTGTGGACATCGACTTCATGAAAATAAATGATTCAGCTTCCAGAAAAGAGCTGGTGGAACTTAACAAGAACGCAAGTAGATCCCTCGAAACCATGCAACAGATCCTGTTGGTGGCTGCAAGGCAGCTCCGCGTCGCTAGAGAACAGCGGGACATTGCGCAGGAATCCCTCCAGCTCCAAAAGTATAACCTTCCCATAGAGGACAGCGCCCTTTATGGCAGTGCCAAGGACCAGCACATTCCGCCATGCCAGGAAGGTACCAGGGAGGGTACAGTCGCTTGCAAAATCGGCTTCGTCCTTTTCGCCTAAAAAAATTGTGAGCACAGACCACCTCATCCGTTTTTGGCGCAAGCTTGTCCTGCACCATAGCTCTTTGTCATCCCTTGTACTCCGAAGTACAGTAAGGAAAGGTGCCTGCCGAGTTTATCCGGACAGGATGGGAGGCACGCAAAACGGTAAGCAAATCTTTTGCGCTTATACAGTAGAAGGCGAATTAGGTGTCGCTGGTTTTTTAGTTAATTATTTTTAGCGGGGTCCATTTCCAGACACTTGTGGCTGTGCACCCCTGCCCGGTTGTACTTCCAAAGTACAGTCA
Source organism: Hyaloscypha bicolor E (assembly GCF_002865645.1). Lineage (NCBI taxonomy): Eukaryota > Fungi > Ascomycota > Leotiomycetes > Helotiales > Hyaloscyphaceae > Hyaloscypha > Hyaloscypha bicolor. The sequence goes on along the minus strand of NW_020194563.1, from coordinate 593,070 downwards.
CTTAATTGTAACCGCATTAGCCATTTTTGGCGCTGACACTGCGAGCGTTTGTAGTACCTGGTCACTAGCTTGATCTTGGCACATTGGATTACAGTACCGCCGCTTGCAAAATCGGCTTCGTCCCCTTTCGCTTCAAAATACTCTGAGCACAGGCCACATTGGCCACTTTTGGCACTGGCACCGTACGTATTTGTAGTCTATAGTATCGCATTGTAACTTTATTTCACGAGCTGCCCGGCCTCGCGCTGCGCGCTCCGCTTGAGGTTTTTGAATTTGGAGGCTTTTCTTGTAAAAGCTATGAACTAAGCTACATAATTTCCTGTGTGGCACGGGAGCTTAAGGAAACATCCACTGCCCTCCCATCTTGAACCATTCGCCTGACCGTCTTATGTGCTTCATCCAGACATTGGGCCCCCATTCCAATACACTCTTCGCAAATGTTGAAGTCCCCATCAATGCAGATTCGGCAGTTGTGATGAGAGACGGAATCGGAAATTCTGAATGAGCACACATCGCAAAGGATAAGGCCTGTATCATCCGCTGGGGAGGATATTGCAATGTTTGATTCTCCGTCGCGAATAAAAACACCTCTGGCTTTATACTGCTCGAGCAAAAGCTCAACGATAGTGGAAAATCCTTTTCTTGCAGCCCAGGTTAAGGGGGTCTGGCCGAATTTGTCCCGGCAGCCGATATCGACATTGTTATTTTCTAGGAGCAGCTTCACCGTCTTCTCGCGACCGCTTCTTGCTGCTACTAATAAGGGAGTCGACTTGAAAATATCTCTAGAGTTGGGGTTGATGCTACGTATGCCTAGAAGAAGCTTGGTTGTCGACTCATGACCTTTCCATGATGCGATATGGAGGGGCGTCCGACCGAATTTGTCTGTACAGTCTAGATTAACCCCATTGGAAAGTAGGACCTCTATCGCTAGGTCGTGATTGTTCTTTGCTGCCCAAAATAACGGTGATCGGCTGTATTTACTTTCCTTAGTTTCTAGGTTAACTTTACCCGTGGCAAGTAGCAGATGCATCACTTTGACATTGCCATTTGATGCCGCCAACATTAATGCAGTCCATCCTGTCTCCCCTTTGGCATCTGGGTTAACGCCGTTCTCGAGTAGGAGCCGTACAACGGCCTCGTTCCCGTCCTCGGCATTTTCCCAGTTCATGGCAGCCCGCAACAGCGGCGTCTGACCGTCATTATCCTTCGACTCGATCTCGGCACCGTTCTCGAGTAAGAGCCGTACCACAACGTCATTCCCGTTTTCCGCAACATACGATAGCGGCGTCCGACCGCTATTATCCTTCGACTCGATCTCGGCACCGTTCTCGAGCAAGAGCCATACCACAACGTCATTCCCGTGCTTCGCAGCCCACGACAGCGGCGTCTGACCGTGATTATCCTTCGACTCGATCTCGGCACCGTTCTCGAGCAGTAACCGTACCACAACCTCGTTCCCGTTCTCCGCAGCCCACGACAGCGGCGTCCGATCACCGGGGCTCAACATTGACAGCAATCCGTAACCCTGTTTATCCCTCGAGTTAACAGAGACTTTGCCAGTAGCGAGTAGCAGCCGTACTACAACCTCGTTTCCGTTCGCCGCAGCCCACGACAGCGGTGTCCGACCGTGACTGTCTTTCAAATCAAGATTATTGTTACTGATTAAGAATTGTACCGTATCATCGATTCCGAAGTATGCTGCTAAGTGTAGGCCTGTTATTTGCTTTGGAATATGTTGACTATATTTCCTGTTCCATGACCTTTTGACAGCCATTAATGCTTGACTTAATGCCTCGACTTGAGCTTTCTTCTTGAGAAAGCTAATGACTTCTGGGATTAACATAGAAGCCTCTCGAGCATGATGACCCCAGTTTTGTGCTGCGTAGTTATATAGCTTGTTTGATTAAAGCCGTTGTTCGAACTCTTTATCATTTGGGCAGATTCCACTCTCGAACTCGTTAAATGAGAGGTACGTAACATACATTGTCGTAATATTAATTTGCGCATCAGGAAACCATTGCCTTTGTATTCGCTCGAAGTATTCCTGCGTTATATAGTGGACTAATCGAATAATCCCGCTTTCCTCATCGATTGTAACTAACCCAGTACATACAGAGACTATGTCTTCAAGTTGTGGTAGATTCTCTTCGTCGAGCTTAGAGTCGCTAACCTCTATAGCAAGGGCATATTGGAGTTCCGTTATAGTCAATGGTCTCTTTGCACACATAATCCAGGATAGGACTTGTTTTGCTAGCTCTTCTTGATCTTGTAGTTGCCCTTCGATACGGCCCATTACGTCATTATATATATAATCATATATATTTATTCCCGTAGGTAGCTTCGCAATAGCGGTTCGAATAGCTTTAGCTAATCTCTTTCTAATTAGAGAATCAAGATAGAGCTGTATAAGGAGGAACCTTTAAATACGTTAGTGCTTCGTCTTGCTTATAGAGGATATAGGGAACCAACATTCCCTTTACTAATAGCACAATCCCAGTCTTGATCTTCTCTTGTAGGTCCGGGCTACGACTAACGAAGGCTGGGAATCGAAATATATAGCCATTGAGATATCGTCACACGTCTTCTTTACTAGTACGAATCTCTAGTGAAATACTCCCTTCAAACCTCTCCATAACCTCGGGCAAGAATCTTGAGGTCGCAAAAACATTTGCTCTTAACTTAGCTTGAGCTAGGAAGATCTCTATCAAGAGTCTCATTCGGCAGCCATTAGTCGTTCGATATTCGTCGAGTGTATTAATAATAATAAAGACTTTCGAAAACATTGCAGTTATAGACTGAAACGTTTTCAATATTTCATCAAATAATGGTCGTATTCGTTTGTTCTTATGTTTTTTTATAGAGGGCCTTTATACTATCTAGTAAAGACGCCCTCTCTTGGCTCAACTGCTTTAACAAGCTTGCAAGCAAGTCATCGGCCTTCTGCTCGTCTTGCCGGCGGAAGTTGCAATAGAGGTATGCAATACCAATGTCTGCCTCACTCCGGAACCGCATAGTCAAGTCGTTAATAGTGATCGCAGTAAGGATTGTCTTTCCCGCTCCAGGAATCCCCGGACAAAACAACGTCTTCTTCGGCGTTTACACCCATGTTTGATATTTCTCCGAATTAATAAGCCATTGTCCAGTCCCCGCTTCTCGCCGATTAATGAAATCGCTTTGTTATAGAGCATAATCGATAGTAGTAAGCCAATCGAGAATAATTTGTTATTCTTGATCGTTTTGTTTCTGATTTAATTGATCTATGCCACGTTTTGCCTCAGTTATTATTTGACTATATAAAACCAGTTACCAGATATTGGATATATAGAGGTCGGATATAGTTGCCTTGATATTTCTCCAAGGAATGTACTGAGCAATAGGACATTCGATGTAATCCGATCTCGAAGCTTGCGAATGTCCTCTGGCTCCAAATTGAGTCGCTTCCAAACCCTCTTTGCCTTTATACTCAAACTCCCACCCTTGTATTCCAATACTTGATATTTCCTCGCTGTTTCCTCTAGTTCGTTGAGGACATTTCGGCAGCTACTAGAAATTTCCTGTAGGCGTATCTGTTGCTGATCGTTGAGTTCGTGGTCCGATAGGTTAATATCAATATCTTGGAGGGTGATTGACAGGCCTCTGACCCTGTTCCATTAACGAAGTCAGCATTGTTCACTCAAAAGGTAGCCAGGGCGACGTCCTCGTCAGAAATAGCTTTGAATTGGCCTGGCGCGTTGACGAATTCCTTCCGGATCCTGTTCGCAAGCTCGATCGCTGCGATGAAATTGCCACTGCTAAAACCAAAACTCATCGTGATGTCAAGCACAGCTCTGTTATTGGCATATGAGGAGGTAGGTCAAAAGAGAGCAGAAGGATAGAATAGGGAGTGAAAGAAGATTGCCTTCGGTTTCGTAGACACGTCGTCTGCACTCAGCCTCACGAGGCTGGACTGCGCTCGCTAGGCAGACTTGGGCTTACTGTGGTATACGTTGGCAACGTCGATCTTGCATGGGAGGTTGAGATTGGCTATCCGGGCCTCATGAAGGCGGGCTGAGGAGTTAGAAGTATGTCAAACTGCTACTCTATGAAATGCCCTGGTTGAAGAAGTCCCACAGTCGTCCGCAAAGATTTAGGAGGCACGGTCCGCCGCATAGATCGTGCGCAGGCCAAAGGTATCAACACGTGCAATCGTCTACAGAATGCGGCGTTACGACTAACCCGACACATTCTTGCCGCAACGCGAGTATCTGGAGTCTTACAGAGCGTCTACCATGGAATCTGCCTATTCTGCATACTTAGGAGCGACTTTGATCGGTACAGGTATCACAACTCGTCGAAATTTTTTGATGGGGTCGCACGGCCCTTAGACGGTCACGTTACTGCAGATTTTGTATCGAATGAGAGCTCTTTTAGAGGATTAGGTTAGACGAGTACCTTGCATCGCGCTGTGCGCTGCGCAACCTCTGACAGAGCAACTTTAACAGAGGTTGCCCAGGTACTTCCTCCGGAGTACATGGAATGACAGAGGAGCTACGGCGCCAGCGCCAAAAAGGGATGAGGTGGTCTGTGCTCACAATTTTTTTAGGCGAAAGCGGACGAAGCCGATTTTGCAAGTGACTGTATCCTGGGTGAGATCACTGTATGGGCAAACCTGACGAAAGCGAGACTATCTTTTGGCTCCACGGCCCTGCTGGAACCGGCAAATCAGCCATCTCTCGAACTATCGCGCGTAACTTCGCGAAGACTGGACAGCTCGGAGCTAGCTATTTCTTCAAGAGACCTGGTACGGGCTGATTTAGCGACGATACTGCAACTATATTTTTTTTTCGCAAAATCAAAATTATGAATCGCGGTTTTTTTAATGGCCACATTTTATATGGAAAACACACCTAATTATGGCCAAATACGCAATTCCCATGCATTACAGTCCACTGCGCCCAGTAATATTACTCTATTCTCGCTTTTTTGAACTTCCCCCAATTATCCCTCTGCCTATTCCCCGGCCTATAATCACCATCCCCTGGTAATTCCTTCTCTCCATCGTCAAGATCTGAATTATCGTCGTCATCGCTTGATATAATCACCTCCCGCTTCCTCTTTAATATAGACTTCAGTGGAGGTTTAGTGGGTGGAGCGGGAGCGAAGCCTAGTAAAAACGTCAGATCTACTAGTATATTTAAATCTATTAACTTACTAGGTATAGAAGCAGGAGCAGGAGCAGGAGCAGGAGAAACCGTAATTCTAGCTTCTAGCATAGGCATATCGTCGTCTGAATTAAAATCGTCAGAATTCAGGTCGTCACCTGACCAATTCTTTGAAGGAGCAACCTTCTCCCATATAGCTTCGATCTGTTGATTAGGAGTCGAAGCAGGTAAAGAAGATACCGTAGATGATACCGTAGATGTAACTGTAGATATAGATACTATATTAGGGGTGGTATCAGGAGAGTCTCCTAATGGAGGGCTAAAATCTAGGAGGTAAGGCATCTCTCTATCCCTTCTTTCACGCTTATCCTGAATCTCGTCGTCTCTTGCCTGAATTTTATTAATATCTTAATTAAATATAAGATAAATATGCTTTGGTATTCTCTTATTTAATTAGCTAAAGTGGGATAATAAGTCATTAATAGTATTTTCAGCTTCATATATTAGATTAGTCACGTAGTCGATTCTCTTGTTTTTGTTCTTTGGCTATACCTGATTATATTAATACTAATTATATTAGGATACTAATAAATAATAGCTTACTTTAGTAGTAAAAGACACCCTATTTATACGTTTTAAAATTATAATCTATTAATTAAGCTCCTAGTCTTCAAGTAACGGAATTAATAATAAAAAAGCCTTGGCTAAATATATAGCAAACTTCTTATATAATAGTTCTTGACTATAATAAAGTATTATATTAGTAAAGAGGTATATATTTCTATAAATAAGCTTTATATATATATTAAACTATTCTATTATCCATAGCTTAATTTGAATATTTTGAGCCTCCCGATACTCTTCTAAGCTAAGGAACTTCTTTATAGTTAAAATAGGTATACTTCTCCTAGTAAAGCTACTCTCTAGTTCTTCTATTTTATATATATATAATATAATAGAAATAAGAATCTTATATTATTTTTTAATAATAAAAGTAAGAGGAATTAGCGATTTACTTTTACTAAAAGCCCTTATACGTGTTCCCTGGCCGAGAATAAGGGAACTAAGGGCTTTACTTCTTTTAAAAGCTAAACCTAATAAAATTAGTATTAATATAGGAATTAAATAGATAAATACGCACTTTTGCCCTGAGCTTCCTAATAGAAATTACTATATAATTACTCTAAATACTCGAGCTTAGCCTACTATTTCCTCTCACGTATTTCTAATTTAAGGACCTTTTTTAAGAGATTTATACCCGGGAAGTAGTAAAAAGAATAGGAATTAGCTAAGATATTAATTCCTTAATCTCTTAATAGCTAGGTAATAGTATTCTAAAGTTGAGTTTAACTAGAAAATAGTATACTATCTAATATAATAGTTAGTATAGCTAAAGTAGGAATAATAAAAGCAGGAAAAGAAATAGCTAGGTTAATTATACTATATAGTAAATACTTTATTATAGAGGAAAGATATAATACCTCTCGTATAAAACAAGAGTTTTATAGATTAAGATTATTTATTAAAAACATTTAGAGATAATATAATAAGGATCTGATTTATAATTAAATATTAGAAGAAAAATATAGCTAATAAATCTATAATTTAGTAAATAGTAATATAAAGTTAAGTAATAAGATAGAACTATAATATATTAATATTATTTTAATTCTTTAGCCTATATTCCTATAACTTTTTCTCTAGGGAATTATATATTAGAGACTTATTTTAGAGGTTATTAATAATAGTATATTACTAATATATAAAAAGAAGTAAATAGAAGAACTATAAGAAATATCCCTTAGTATAAGTTAAATTCGGATATATTTTATTTATTTCTAGTATTATTTCTATATAAACTATAGTTTCCTATATTAGAGGCTATAGAATATTAAGTAAGGGGCTATAGAAATTAAGGAAAAGAAACTAAATTTCATATAAAAAAAGACATTTTTACTAAATATATCTTATAATTACTTTAAAAGTTCTTAAGAACTATTAATTTAATAAAGCTAGTATTAATAGAGAATTTAATCTATATTATGAATTTCTTATTACTAAAATAATAAGTTAATAAAATAATTATAAAAAATATAGAGAATAAAGAAATAAAAATTAATTTTCTAATAAGATAAATTATATAACCTTTTAATATTAAACTACCTATAATTATATAAATTTAACTAATTAAGCAAATTACTATTAGCTTCTATAATTAATTACTTTAGTAAAAATTAATGTTTTTAGCTAGTTCTTTCTTTAGAATATATATTAATATATTTCTATTTAGTTTCTCTAAGGCCGGGTAAACTAATTAATATTTATAGGAGAAATTTCTAGATTATTTTTCTTTTTTACTTTAGGCTTAGATATATATTTATTATTTATAAACTATTTATACTCTTAATTATTTATAACCCAATTATTATTTGCCTTATTAAAAGTAATACTATTTATAGTAAATCTAGTATTCTCTATATTATCTTTAATCTTTGCTTTATTATTAGAGCTAATATAAGTGAGATTTTTATCTCTATAACTAGTATTTCTTCTTTTATTAATAAACTAAATATTATCTTAATTATTATAATTTTTTAGCCTTATCTTTTCTAGTTCTATAGCTATTTCTAGTAATGAATTTCAATTATATATATTTTTAGATATTAATAAAAGCCCTAGCTTTAAATAAGTATTCTTTATATTAATTAGGTAATTACTAATTAATTCCCTTAGATATATATTATAGTATAGTAGGCTATACTTATTAAAAATTATATTATTTTAGCGGTTTTAAGGTTTAGGTTATATAATAAAGGCCGCGGCCTTTTATATATAACTTGCGGAAATTATATAAGAAAGCTAGTTTTTCTATAGACTTAGAGAATAATCCTTTATAAGTATTTAATTAATTAATCTTTTATATACTATATACTATTTATACTTTATTATTTATACTTTTAATTTATTATTTTACTATTAAGTTACGTTTTATATTCTAGTATATTTTATATGGGTTTTTGTCTTATTATAGTTTCTCTCTTATATATTTTATAGTAAGTAATATAGGGAGGATAAAAACTTTATAATTAAGGTAATACTTTTATAAAGTTCTAAGAAATGTCTATAAGGCGAATTATTAGCTTAGTAAGTTAGAGGAAAAAAAAGCTATTATAATATCTTAAGCCTAAAGCTAAAATATTAAGAATATATAAGTATTAATTTTAGTATCTTATATTAATTTCTAATATATCTAGTAACTTAGATACGGGTTAGCTATAAAATATAGTTACTAGTATAGTATATAGAAGTAATAGAAATAGAGGCTAATTATAAAAGGAAAAGAAGTAAAGAAAATAAAATAAGAAGAATTATACTAAGATAATATAAGTTAGATCTTAGTTAGAATTAGACTTTAGTACTCGGAAATAAGATTATATTATTAATTTATATATTATTTTTAGTTATAATAAAAGTCGGAATTAAAATAGCTTTAATCTTAGTAATAAAGCTTATTCTTAAGTCTAAAAAGAATACCTAAAATAAAAAATACCCTTAATTTTAAATAAGATAGTAAATAGAAATTAGAAAGAATTAAAAGAAAATTAGAAATAAGAAATTATATAAATAAATTAAAGAAGCCTCTAGAGAAAGGAAAGGTTACTAAATAAAGATAATAAGGAGAATTTAGAGAAATTAGGAAAAATAATAAAATTAGAAAAATCATTTTTATTATTATTGTTTTTATTATATTTATTAATAATATTATAAAATATACCTAGTTTAGTAAAAACAAGAAGAAATACTATAAGTATTAAGCTAATAAAATAGAAAAGAAAGTATAAGTAATAGAAATAAGACTAGAAAAGCTATTACCTTATTATTACTAATACTAAAACTCGAACCTTAATTATATCTATTATTATTAACTGGTTTTTTTCTAATTCCGGTTCCTAAACTAAAAGATATACTTAAACGGGAAGTTAGTTCTTTAGGAACCTTATTAGTAGAAGTCTCAGGTACGGAAACTCTATAATTAATTATAGAAGAAATTATTAAGATTAATATAGCTAAGAATAAGTATATACTAGTACTAGATTTAAACTTACTATTTATAGAAGCTCCTAAAGTACTATAATTTTAGGGAAATAAGAACTATTATATTTCTAATAATACTAAAAAAAAGAGAATTATTTATTATATTTCTTTTATTTATAAAAATTAAATTAAGATTATACAAAAGTACTATACTAATAATTCAGGAAATTACTAGGAAACCAAGTTTTTTAAGGCCTTATTAAAGGAATTCCGAGAATATAATTAGGAAATATTTAAAATTAGCTATAATTTTCTTAATTAGATTATTATATAAGCCTAGAATAAAGGAATTTCTTCTAAGTTTTATATTAATATATTTAATAGAATATTAAAGGAATTATTAAAGAGAAAAGAGATAAATAAAATTACTTAGTATCGAGAATTTATAAGGGAATTATTTATTTTAATAAGGAATTATATTTTTAAAAATACGAATTTCGAGTTTATAAATATTTCTATTTATAAATATAATAAAATATATAAAAAGGTAATAATATCTTATTAGTATAAAAAAAAAATACTACTTTAATATTACTAATAATCTAGATATATTTAGATTTAGATAAGAATACTTAGATATAGTAATTTATAATATAATTCCTAAACCAGAAAATAATTATTTTTTACTAGTTTCTCTTATTATATTTCCTAAAGTTATTATAAGTATAAATAAGAAAAGAATCTAGCCTATAGCTAATTATATAAAACTTACTAAAAGTAGTAAACCTAAAAGAAATAATATTAACTAGCTAGTAAGAAATCTAGAAAAACTATTTATTACTACTATAATTTAAGAGAACCTATAGAAATAACTTAATATAGCTATTATTATAATTTAGAAAGATATCTATAGCCTACTTATATAGCCTAGCTAATTATAATAAGTATAATAGTATTAATAGCCTAGTAAGTATAATTCGAGTCTTTAGGATAAATATACTAGAAATTATAGTAAAAGTTATAAAAAATACTATAATAGCTATAATAATTAAGCTAGAATAAGTAAAGGGTCTAGATAATTATATTCTAAAGGAAGTTAGTCTTAAATATAATTAGAAAACATTATTTAATTAATATAGCCTATAATATAGATCTAGAACTAAGAGAATAAATTTATTATAGGTATTATAATAGAAATAAGAATAATAATATTAATCTAGAATATATTTATATCTCTTAGTTCTATTATTTACTAATAAAAGAATTTATAAACTATAAATATATTTACTAATTTAATAGAAGATAATATAAAGGGCTATTTAAGCCTAGATAAGAAAATATTTTCTTTTTTCTTACTAGTAAGTACTAGTAGTTTAACTAAATTATTTCTTAAGTTTAAGGAAAAGAATTTAATTATAACTTAAATATTTAACCTAAAAATATCTAGAAATTAATAGGAAATATCTAGTTTACTAGGTAAGAAAAAGAAAAGAAAACTAGCTAACCAGAATCTATATATAGAAGTAAATAAGTTATATTTAGGGAATCTAAATAGCCGCTTTGCTTTAGAAGAAATTATATTAGAATTATTAATATTTTAGGTTCTGAAATTAATAAATAGTATTAAGATTTAGCTATAAATAGTATTTCTATTAATATTATAATAGGTTTCTTATTAAGGAAAAAGGAAAAAGACATAGAAATAGCTAAAGAAGTTTTCCGAAAATAAGCTAGAATAAAAGAAAAGCTATCTTATATAAGAGGCCAGAAAAATACTATTTTAAGAAGTAATAAATAAGGAAATAGCCTAGCTAAGAATATAAATATTAATATTTCCGGAAATAAACTAGATAAATTAAAAACTTAATATATTCTTAATTATAATAAGTATAAGATTCCTGAAATTAATAATATTCTAATAAGGCTACTAAAGAAAGTAATTATTTTATTCCTAAAAACTTAGAAAGAAATAAGAATACTTATTAATATCTTAAAAATACCGGATCTAGCTATTATACTTTAGAATTAATAAATTAAGAATAATGCTTTCTATCTTATTATCTTATAAATAGGAAATGCTATTATATTAAATATAATTAAATATACTAGAAGATTTACGAAACTAGTAGCTGTAGCTTATATAATAAATAAAATATTTAAGAAATTAGAAATACTAGCTCAGGTATCTAATACTAATAGAATTATTTAATTTAAAAATAATAGTATTAATATTCGGATATTACTAGTTTATAAATATATTATATAAACTTTATATCTCTAATTCGTATTTTAAGGACCTTAAAGAAGTATTAAATATAAAGAAATAATTAATACTAGAATTAAAATTAATATTTTCTCTAAAAAGATTTCTAGAAATATTAGTAAAATAATATATAATACTATAAATTATTAAATATTTACTATTACTAGGGCTAAATTTGAATTTATAAAAATAATAAAGCTTAGAGCTAAGATTATAAATAAAATAGGATATAAAGATATATTTTTCCTAATTAAAGAAGCTCTAAAAATCCTGCTTAGTTAATTATTCTTAGTAAAAATAAAAATAAAAATTATATATAGAAGTAATAATTTATAAAATAGAAAATTTATTAATTCTAAAAATAATTAGAATACTTATATTATTATAATTATTTTATTTTTAAAAAATATCGGGAAATAGAAAAAAGTAATAGTTTAAAAATACTAAGCTTCTAGAGTTAAGGAATTAAGTAATATAAAGCAAGAAACTAAAAATAAAAAGGAAAAATAGAGCCTAATATTATAACTAGTAATAATATTAAGAGAAATAGGAAAATACCGGGATTTCTTATAGATTCTTTTATTTTAGGTTTAGGAATTTAGGAAATTAATAATATTTTTAGAGAAACTAAAGTAAAAAAGGCTTTAATTAGAGTATTATTAAGAGTAGTTCCGGATTTAATAGAAAAGGAAATAAAAAGAATATTAAGTAAAAATATTTCTAAAAAAGAAATAAAGTAGTATTTCCTAATAATAAAGAAATATATTCCTAAAACTAAGAAATATTAAACTTAAGACTAGAAAGAATTCTGGAATATATAAGAGCTTAAGAAAGATATATTAAAACTTTAAATAAAAAGGCATTTTCTATACCTAATTAGGAAAAAGCTAAGTAAAAAGATTATAAATTCCGGAAATTAGATAAAAAGAATACTAGAGAAAATAGCTATAGCTCTTAAAGAAAAGAATAATAACTATAGTTTATTTCTAGTTATAGAAATATATAAAATAAAGAATAAGAAAATTTAACTAGTAAATACTAATAATAGAACTAGAGAAGGCTTTAATAAATATCCGGACTAGTTTAAGAGATCTAAAGCTAAAAAATATTTATAAAAGTATATTAGGAAATATAAGAACTATTTTTTACTAAGAATATTAGTTATTTTAAGAAGTTTATAACTTATTCTAGAATACCTGAAATAATTAGATATTAGTAACTAGCTCTAGAAAAAAGAACTAGCTATATTTCGAGAATTAATAATTAATTAAGAAAGTATAATTATATTTAATTAGAAAGAAATAGGAAAAGTTTATAAGAATATTAGTCTATCTATTCTAATTAAGACTATTAAATATAAAGCCTAGTAAGAGAAGAATTTCTTATATTCTAAAGCTCTAGTACTAGTAATAGTAAAAATATTATTAGAATACCTAGATTATAGAGTTCTTAAGAAATATAATAGATCTTATTAAAATTTATAATTCTTAGTTATAAAGAAAATTACTAGAACTTATAAACTAATTAATATTATTATAAAAATGAATTTAGTAATCTTATAAGATATTAATTTATTTCTATTTACTAATAAGATTTCGAAGAAATTTACTAGATATACTTATATTTCTCTAATTAATTTCTTTTCTAGATATAATTAACTTATACTAGATACTTATAATAGAGATTTAACTATATTTATAATATCTTTAGAACTATTAAGAATAATTATATTATTTTAGGAAGCTACTAATTCTATTATATAGTTTATATAAGTTATTATAATTATTCTAGAGAATTTATTTCCCAAAATTACTATATTATTTATTAATAATATTAGAGTTAAGAAACCTTATATAGATTATAATAGGTAGCTTATTTTATCTGAAATTTGGCGTTTTATATTTAAATATTTTTAAAACCTAAATATAATCTTAGATAAAATTAAATAAGCTAGAGCTAGTATTAGAAAAAAATCATAGTTCTATTATAATAATATAGTTATTATTAGCTTTATTTATAGAATACTTAAAAGAAGCCTTTTAAGCTTAGGAATTACTAAGATCTTAAAATAGAAATATTATAATAGTATAACTAAAAATAAGACATTTATTAGAATTATTATTTACTATTATATTTGAATTAAAGGCTTTATAATTATTACTAAACCTATTTATTACTTAATAAGGAAAAGTATAATATAGAACTAGGATAATAAATAAAAGCAAGCTATATAAATTCTTTAGAAAAAGCTTATTACTACTCTAATACTTTATAAGTTATACTATAATCTATTAAAAGATTAGGGAATAATTATATTAGTAATAAATACTAGCCTAAATAGATAAGATAGAACTCTTAGTTAATATAATAATAAAGGAAAAAAGAAAGTTATATAATATAAATCTAAAATCTAAAATAATATTAAATAAAGATATAATATTACTAAAAGAAAATACTAAGAGCTAGTAAAATATTTATAGAAAGTATAATTCTGGCTATATGAAGTTTACTTTATTCTTGAACTAGATACTAATACGCTTATTATATAGCTAAGTAAAGCGGCTATAAATTTTCCTAGAGCTCTAGTTATTTATTAGCTAGTATAGATTTAATTATTTAATTTTAAAATTAAGTATATTAAGGAAACCAAGTATATTATTACTAATAAATTATTAAGATACCTATAATAAGAAAGTAATACCGAAAATAGTAAGAATATTAATAAATAGTTAATAATAGAGCTTAATATTATTAAAATAATACTTATTAGACAGAAAGTTTAGTTAAAGAAAGCAGTTCTGGTTTAATTATATAATATTATTTTGAGAAATCTAATTTCTAAGCCCTTTATTAAATATTTGAATAGTAATATCTGGTTACTAGAGACTAATAATTAAAGCCTTATTATATCTAGAAGCAAATTAGTAATATTAAAAAATAATAAAATCCGGAAGTTATATAATAAAGCCTATAGCCTTTTATATATAACCTTTAATAAAATAGTAAATAATAATACTAATTCTTATACTTTACTTAATAACCCGATTATTTTACTAGATTTCTTAAATAATAGCTATTTCGAATAATACTAGAATATTATATAATATCTTATAATATTTTCTAGACTAGAAAAAATATCTAGAATCAAGTTTTAAAAGTTAAGTAAAGAAGCTTTGAATTATAATATAAGAAATTAATTACTATAAAAAATAATATCTAAAGTATACTTGCCTTAATTTATTATTAATAATTAAGAGTAAAGAGAAATTATTATTAAAAAGCTATATAATAAGATTAGATATATTAAAAGAAAAAGTACTTTTTATTTAGTAGCTAGCTATTATTATTAGAAAAATTACTATAACTATATACGGAAATATATTAATATTTATAAGATTTATTAGTATAAAAATAAAAGAAAATAAGAAAAAGCTTTATATCTAATAAAAGCTATATTTCTTTTCTATTACCTTGAGATTAATATAATTAAATTACTAGATTATAAAAAATATAACTCGTTAGTTATTACTAGAGATAATTTCTTAAAATAAATTAAGGCTAGATCTTTAAAGAACCTAAATAGTAAGAAAGTTACTAAGTTTATTTAGGAAGAAATTATTTATAAATATAATTTATTTAAATAGCTTAAGGTAAATAGTAGATTAGAATTTAAAGAAATAGTAATTTAGGAACTTAATAAGCTAGGAATTAATAAAATTATTATTTTGGCCTATAATTCTAAAAGAAATAATATAATTAAAAAAAGGTATTAACTAATTATTTAAGTACTTATTATATTTATAATAAGTAAAAAGAAGCCTTAGGTAGATTTACTATTATATATTCTATTTACTAACTAAATTACTATATATAAACTAATTAGATTTATTTTCTTTTATATAATTTATAATAAAGAAGCTATATTACTTATAGAAATATATTTTCTAATCTAGAAAATACTTAGATAAAATAAAGTCTATAATAGAAAAATGCTTCTAAAAATATATATAAAGTAAATATAAATAAGAAATAAAAATATTAAAGAAACTAGAATAAAAAACAATAAATAATACTAAGAAAGAAAGAAGTAATTTAATATTATTTATTAGATTTATTTAAAGCCTATTTCCGAGAAGAATCTAGTTCTTATATATAATATTAAATTAATAAATTAAAATAAGTTAAGAAATATAAAGCTATTATATTACTAGCTTGGCTTATATAAAGTAAGGTATACGAATTAACTAAAAGAATACTATATACTAGAAAAGCTTAATAGTATTATATTTTAAAAAATATATACCGGGAATTAATTTAAGTAATTTATTAAAAGAAATAGATTCTAGTATTTCCTTAAAAACAAAGTTAATAATAAGTATATACTTATAAATAAGTATTTTAAAATAGATATAAAACTAGAAAAGAAAGTAGTTATAGAATATTATAAGTAAAATAGTATTTAGGAAATCGAGAAAGCTATTAATATTATTATATATATTCTAGAGTTATTAGAATTAGAGAAAGTAAAATATATTTCTTTTATAAAAAACTAGAAAAAAGTATCTAGTAATAAAAACTTTTCTTAATCTGGAATAAAGCTTATTATTTTTAATTCTTTATATATTTTTTGAATTTTTTTTCTAATTATTATTTATAATTTTTAGAAAATATTATTATTAGACTATTATTCTAGAAGTTAGATAAACTTTACTATTATTTATTTCTTATTATTATTTAATTATTATTACTAAATAATATTCTTAATATATAAGATTTTATTACTAGATCTTGGGAATTAAATATAAAGGATTTTTTTTAGTATAAAAATAAATAGGAAATTAAAAAATCACCTTATAAACTCTTAATTCTAAACTATAGTAATAAATAGTAATTATATTTAGAATTAGAGAAAAAAAAGAAAAAGGAAAAGAATCTTTTATATATATCTTACTAAGATAGGAATTTTTTAGAAGCTTTACTTGTTTTTTTAACTAGTTATTCTTATGGCTTATACTAGTCTAAAGCTTAATTATAATAATTATAAATCTCGACTTTAACTTAAATTATTATCTCAAGTTTCCTTATAATATTTAAATAAACTTCCTAATTAGGAATTATATATAGACGAAATAGCCGAACTAGAAGCTTTATAAAAGAAAAGGGAAACCTTATTAAACCTAATAATTATTTCTAAAAGTATTTAATAATATATAATTCTAGAAATCTATTAAATATTAGATAAACTAGATCTATTTATTTAAAGCTTACCTTATACTAGAAAACCTACTTTCTTTTTAATATAACTATAATTACTTTTAAAACTAATACTAAGGCTTAGTTAGTATATTATATATCTTTATTTTTATATAAAAAGAACTTCTTTTATATAGAATTCATTTCCTAATTAAAATACTATTTTATTACTAGAAACTAATTACTTCTTTAAAAAGCTAATATAATTTACTAATTCTTATTATTAATTTATTTCTTATTATTAAATATTATCTAAATAATTCCTATATTCTTAATACTAATTCGGAATACTTAATCTTTTTATATTTTATATTAACTATTTCAAACTTAATAATAATATTATAAATCTCATTTATATTATTTTATAATTTTCTTTTCTATATATTCTAATGTTTTTAGTATTATTTTTATTAATATAAATATTATTTTAAAGTCCTAAATAACTAAATAGTTTAATATTATTTAAAGTTAATTCTAATAAGTACTAAATAAATATAATTAGCTTTTAGAAAAGATATGAATTAGTTTTAGAAAAAGTAATATCTTATTCTAAATTATTTTTTAATTCTATTATTCTGATTTTTTTTTTATTAATATTTATTTTATGTTTTTTCTAATATTTTTAATATACTTATATATCTTATCTTTTATATATTTCCTATATTATTTTCTTTCTTTTATACTATTTTTTAAATTAATAGAGACGTCTCTAAATAAATAGGAAGTCGGGATATATTTATATTATAAAATTTTTATTATTTTTTTCTATATTCTAATACTTTAGATATTATTATTATATTTATATTTCTATTATATTATTTTCTTATTTCCTTATTATTATTATTTAGTTTAATTTACCTTAATTATTTCCTTAATTATATTTCTTTAGGTATATATATTTATATTCTTTTTTATAATAGAAGCCTAATTCTATATTTTATCTTTTATAATTATTTCTAATTTATAATTATATTACTTTAAATATACCTAATTATTATACCTATTTTCCTTATTATAAGTATTACTATTTTAGCTTTATTTTCTTATTAGAAAAAAAGAAAAACTCGAATATATATAATATCTTTATATAATCTAAGATTATTTTAATTTATTTTTTATTTTAGAATATACTTAAAAGAAATCCTTATAATCTCGAGAACTTTTAATTTTATAACTTATAATTATTATACTAATAATATTTTTATAATTAATTAAGAATAATAAAATAACTAAAATATAGATTTCTTAAGCTAGTAAAGTATAATAGCTAGTTCTTATAAGCCATAATATTATTAAAAGCCTATAGATTAATAGTATTAAAGTTTAGAGTATTAAAGAAGCTTAAGTAATTATAAAAGACTTACTAATACTAGAAAAAATAATTATAATTACTGAATTTAATACAAATGTCCTAGATAAGCTAAGTAATATATATAATAAGCTCTTAAAGTAAAAAACCTTTATTAGAGACGGAACTAGACTAGGATTAATTAAGGAGGAATTAAAGAATTATTAAGCTAATAATAAGGAATTTAAGAATATTATTAAAAATATTTCTAAAAATAAATAAGAGAAGCTTAATAAGATTAAGACTATAATAAATAGTCTAGAAACTAAGAATTAGAATGGAATTATATTATATAATAAAGCCTTTAGCTAATATATTAATAATATTTATAATAATCTTAGTAAAAATATTTATAAGAAGTTATACTTTTTTTTTAAGATAAAAGCTTTAGTATATAAAGCTATTTAGTTAATTAATAAAGCTATTTTAGAATATATTAAAAATAAGAAATATTGAAATACTAGTATATTTACTAAATTAGATATTACTAAGGTACTTAAATATATAGAAGTTATTTTGGAACCTAAAGAATTAGAGTTTAAGCTATTATTAGCTAATAATTTTAAAGCTAGATAATATATTTTTAATACTTCTGGAATCCTAATTAAGAAAGCTTATAGTAATAAGCCTTTTCCTGTTTTCTGAGATAAGCCTAGAAAATAGGCCCTTATTATAATTTTAGCTTTAACTTAACTAGATCTAGTTAAAAAAAATAGAGCTAATTTAATAAAGTCTAATAAGAAAGCTACTAGTAAAGCTAGTAGAACTAGTAAGACTAATAGAACTAATATAACTAGATAAGAAAAACCTAGTAAGAATAAAAAGTAAGCTAAGCCTAAAACTTCTAATAAATAATAGAAATCTAAGTACTAGATTAAGTATAAGGTTAGTAAAAATAAAGAAAAGTAAAGAGAAATCTTTTATTTTAAAAAGAAAAATACTATCTAGAAAGATTTCCTTAATTATATCTAGAACTAAGAAATAAAAAACTAAGGTTATTAAGTCCGGAGAACTTAATAATAATATTAAGTATACTTATAAAATACTAGCTAAATAGAAATTAATACTTGCTTAGTAAGATAAATATATTTTTAAAAAAGTATATAGCGGCGTTTTAGGACCTATTTATAAGCGAGAATATTATGGAATTAATAATAAATTCCTTAAAGCTTTTTATATAGGATATATTTAGTAATTTACTAATATTTTCTCTATTAATATATGAGATATTAAGGATATTTTAAAGCTAATTACTAAGATTTATAAAGTTACTAAAAATAAGAAATATATTTCTATTACTTAAGTAAATAAGAAAATACGGGATTTCTTTTTTAAAATATAGGAAATTAAATAATATAAATATAAATATTATATTTCTAATTAATTTTGCCCTAATTTATAACTCTAATTTAATACTATAATTCCTGTTCCTAAGTTTAGTATTTCTAATCTAGATATAAATAGCTATATTTATAAGAAGAATTACCTAAAGTAAATTAAGAAGCTTAATATTTAAGAACTCTTAATAGTAGAAATAGAAATATTATAATTCTATTTCCGAAAAAATAATATATTAATATATAGAAATCTAGATAATAGTTACTTTATCTTAGCCTCTTAATTTTTAATACTAGATCTATTAATATAGCTCGGATTTTATAAGATATTAAATAAGTATTTTATTTATCTAATTACTTATTTTTAGCTAGCCTAATACTTTATTTCTAGAAATATTAATTATAATTAGTATAAAAGTAATACTAAAAATCTAGCTATTACTAAAGCTTTAAATAGTAAATTTTACCTTAATGAAAAGTATTAAAATATTAGCTATATTTTTCTTATAAACTATAAAAAGGTTATTATCTTTAATAAGAAATTTTTTAAAGACATTAATTATTTCTTTATTTCTAATAAATTTGAGCTAGAAATAGCTAAGGAATTAAGTAAGTATTTACTAAAAATAATAGAAAAGAAAACTCTAAATATAGTTTATATAACTAGATAAATAAATGCCTTTAGCTAGATAATTTATAAGTCTGGAATTATGAGAAAGTATTAATTCTCGGATAATATATAAGTTAAAAGATAATTTAATAATAATTTATTATTTAATAGGCCTTTTATTATAATTTTAATAAGTCTAGTTATTATTAAGGATAAAATATACGAAAATAGAGTTTCTTATAAGATTATTAAAGCCTCCTATCTAGAGCTTTCCTTACTTACTAAAGATTAATTTAAAAATATAATAAATAATACGAAATTTAAAAGAGCTATTTATTTAAAATATATTAGTATAATTTATAATATAATTTACTATAATAAGCCTCTTTAATATCCTATAATAAAGGCAGAAATTAAGTAATAGTTAAAGGCAAATACTAATTAATATAGAGAATTATATTAGATTTAGTATAAGAATATGGCTTAGCGAGTTCGGATTACTTTTAAGTAAGTTTAGAAATATGAAATAAGATTATTTAAGGATAATAAGTCTTATTTTAGATATATAAAAAAGAAATTAAATTAACTAATAGAAAAGAATTCTAAATATTTTATTATTTTAGACTTTAAGTAGGATTTTTTTATTATTTTTAGTATTTAGGAAATAAATATAAATAAATAGGGAATTAGATATAATATAGCAGGCTATACTTATTAAAAATTATATTATTTTAGCGGTTTTGAGATTTAGGTTATATAATAAAAGCCATGGCCTTTTATATATAACTTGCGGAAATTATATAAAAAAGCTAGTTTTTCTATAGATTTAGAGAATAATTCTTTATAAGTATTTAATTAATTAAGCTTTTATATACTATATACTATTTATACTTTACTATTTATATTTTTAATTTATTATTTTATTATTAAGTTATATTTTGTACTCTAGTATACTTTATATAGGTTTTTGTCTTATTATAATTTCTTTTTTATAATATATATACTCAAGTAATTCAGATTTATATTTAAGTTATATATAGACTTTATAATTAGAAGTATAAAGCTAGTATTTTTAAGCTTTTACTTATATTATTTAAGTATAATTTCTAGTAAATATATATTTTTATTATAGCTAGTATATTTTTTATATAGCTCATTTAGTTTATTAATATTAATAAAAATCCTATAGTTCCTAATTTTTATTTATTCTAAAAATATATAGTTCTAGAATAATTAACTAGGAATAATATATAAATAATTAGGCTATTTCCTAATTAAATAGATATTTTAAATCCGGATAAATTTCTTAGTTTATTCTTATATAATAAATAAATAAATAAAAAGTATAATAATATAATTAAAGAGAAGTTTGCGGAAATAAAACCTTTAAAAGTATAATTACTTAAAAAATATCTTTTATTTATTTAGTATATCCTATATAATATTAGCTAATTAAATAAGTTTATATAAGATTAGTATAAATAAATTATTTTTATAACTTGCTCCTATTATACCTTAATTCATTAATTAGCTATACTAGTTCCGAACTAATAGAGATCTAAGAATTAATATAGATTAATATTCCTTATTTAATATATTGTTTTATAGAGAATATAATAGGTATTAGTAATTATAAGTATTTTATATCCTTTATTTAATTAAATATAGAGCGGAATAATCTTTATTTTATTTATTGAATTAAGATATTATACTAGAATAATAATCTAGAAAGTAATATAAATAAGTATATATTAATATAATATTAATTAGCCTAAAAAAGAATATAATATAGAGATTTAGGGGATTTATTATTTAAATTAAGGGTTTTTTAAATAACTAGTTCTCTATAATACTATAGAATTATATAGCCGGAATTATAACTAAGTAAATTTTAGTATTTTTAAGGGAATATATTTATACTAAATTAGGAAATACTATTACTTATAATATAATTATTTGAGATTCTAATATAAATCTAAGATATAAATTATAAGTAAGTATTAATACTAGTATATATCTTAATTTCATAAAATTATAGCTAAGTAAATAAATTAGTAATTATTAAGATAATAATTTTTAAAGTTAAGTATATATTATATTTATTTTATAATAGCTATTAATAAATTAAATAAAGTTTAGCTTATAAATATTATATTTTTTTCTAGCTACTTTTATTTCTTTTAAGTAATATTATATATTTTCTAGACTAATTTCCTATATTATAGAAACTATTTTATTTCTAGAAAACTTCTAGCTATTTTCTAGGAAGTTAAGATAAGTATATAGAAGCCAGTAGTTATAACTTCTAGTATTGCCTTATAGGCTTTTATTTATTATATATTACTTGAAAATATAGTAAAGTTATTTCTTTTCTAGCTTAACTTATAAATTAAGTATTTAATATTAAAGGCCTATAGCCTAGCGAGCTTATTATAATAGTTATAGATTAGGAATATTATATTCTAAGTTCCGGAGATTAGTAAGTATATTAATATTAGTTATATAAATATTATAAAAGAATTAGGTAATAAGATTTTTTATTTATAATAAAGAATTAAATATTAAATATTTAAAGAGCGTTTTTTATTTAGAAAGCCTATTATATAGTATTTTTAGGGAAATATTAATATTAAAGTTATGCTTTAATTTCTTTATAATAGTCTTATATAATAGCTATTACTTAATTAAATAAAGAATATGGGCTTAATAATATATAATATTAATCTTGAAATAACTTATTATAAAAAGTTTAATAATAATAGATTAATAGTATTAGAAATAATAATATAGGAATAAAAGTATAAATAAAGTATATTAGATAGCTAGTAGGCTAAGAGGCATATTACGTGTATTTTATTAATTTTTCTTATCCTATTATATTTTTATTATGAAATATAATAAAATACTATATAGATTAATTATTTTAATTATATTTTACTATAGAAATTAGCTAGACTATTAATAATAGTATATTTTTAAAATATTGTAATTTTAATTTAATGAAAAAAATTATAGTTATAGTATTATCCTTAAAAGAGTTCGTATCTAGCTAGTTTGCCTCAAATCGATTTTTTCTAATAATTATTACTTAATTAGTTAATTTCATTTTTTCTCTCAAGGACTATATTTACAAGTCTTTAGATAAGTTCAGTAAGCTAGGTAAGACTAAGATAAAAGAAAAGGCTCTTAAATAATAGTTCTAGGCCCTAATTCTAACTCCTCTCTAAAACTTCTCTAAGTAATACTCAGATATATAAATAAAGATTATTATTATTAATGCTTTTAATAAATATAAAAATAATAAGAATATCTGCAGGATTTATAATTTATTACTAAAGCTTTATAGACTCAGAATAATATACTTACATGTGTTTTTAATTAGTAAATATATCTATTCTATTTTTAGTATTTTTAAGAGTATCTAAAAATAGTATTATATATATTACAAATTATTGCTTCTTAAAAACTTTATTTATAAAACTAAAGATAATATATTTACTTACTTAAGAGAGAGATTTCATATTATTAAGGATAATAGCAAGATTATAGAAGATCTTTAGCTAATTCCTGAGAACTTATATTATTTTCTTACTTTAGCTATAATTTTTTTATTATTATTTATTTACGTATTAACTCTTTATTTATTTATTAAAGATAGGAAGAAAGAGCTAACTAAGTAGTTGAAACTATAGTTATAAAATATTAATAGTAATATATTATAGTTTAATTAGATTTACTTGCCTATTATCTAGTAGGTTTTATTTAATAATAAAAATCCTATATCTCTTAATAGTAATAAAAAATTACAAGTATTATAGATTCTTAGCTCTATTATTTTTCTTGCTATTTCGCTTTTAGCCCCGTATTTAGTAGCTTTTCTTAAGATAAAACTATACTATATTAGTAATTAGCTTAAAAATTTCCGAGTAGTTCTTAATATTTCTAATAATAATAAAGTTCTAGTAAAGATACTTTATAAGTCATTTAGTGATTTCTTGCTTAGAGATAAGGGAATAGGCATAGTTAATTTTCGAGTAAATACTATAGAAATATATATAATACTTGTATTAAAATGTATCTAGTATATAATAAGTAATAATAGACTTTAGAAAAATATTTATAATATTTGAGAACCTAGAAAATTGAGGGCAGAACTTAATAAGGCAGTTATTACTTATAATATATTTCCTAATCTCAATTATTCTTGCCTTTACTAGGTATATTACCTATAATATAGTAAATAATATATTATAAATAGAAACGAGGTCTATATTTTTCTTTACTTCTTCTTTCTTTACTAGCTTAAAGTCTTAAGCCTTACTAGGAGAATATTATAAGCTATAAGTATAATTAATAACTTACTTACTATAATAATTATATATTATATACTAGTCTCGTGCCCGTATATATATTAATAATTATTAGCCTATAATAAGTACCGAACTTTTAGGATTTCTTTATAATATAAAATGTTTTATCTTTAATTATTACTTAATAGCAGACTTGTTACTCTTCTAGCTCTACTTTTTTGTATTTATCTTTATTTTAAAGAAAAGCATTATTTGAAATATATTTCAGAATTATATCTTGTTTTAGATTTAGAAAAAGCCTAGAATAGAAATATATTAGAATATAATATTACTAGTACTTAAGGGCTATAAAAAAGAAGTTATCTTAATAGCCTTCTTTCCTAATAATAAGTAAATTATATCTAGGTCTAGTAATAGAACTATCCGGTACTAGGATATAGCTATGGGATAATAGTTATTACTAGTACTCGAGGGCTATAAAAAAAGAATTAGCTTAGTTATTTTTTCCTTTAATAATAAGTAAATTATATCTGGGTCTTATAATAAGACTATCTAGTACTAGAATATAGCTACGGGATAGTAGTTATTACTAGTACTCGAGAACTATATAAACTAGATTAACTTAGTTATTTTCTTTTCTAATAGTAAATAGATTCTAATCTTATATATATCTAAAAACTAGCTAGTAGAAAGTACTACTAATATTCTTTAGCTACCTCCTGGTTATAGACTTACTTATAAAGCTATATAGGGCGAGGTTATTATTTTGGGATATTAGTTAGGAAAAATATTAATTCTTTAACTTTAATTAAGGCTAAAGCTTATAATATAAAAGTAATACTTATTAATAAATAATATATAAAAGTCTTAATATAATATTTCTTTTTCTTTTTCTTTTATTTTATAAAAAGTCTTAGGGGAACTTAAGAATTTATAGTATTATAATTTAATAATTACTTCTTATTTTTAGAATTTTCTAGAATTAGCTAGCTATATATAATAATTTAATATTATATACTATTACTAGGTTAGCTAACTTTTACTTCCTAAATCTGGCTTATAAAACCCTAGTAATTACTTTCTTTTATAAAAGTATAGTATTATTATCTTATATACTAATATTAGGCTTCTTTTAGTAGTTTTTTAATCTTTATAAACTTTATTATTTATAAAATTATTTTCGAATTCATTAGTAATTTTATAATAAAAGCGGATTTTTATAAAGGCATTAGCTAAAATCTAAAGAAATTTATTCTAGGTACTATATTATAATTCCCTAGAAAGGAAATAGCTAATTTTATTAGCTTTATATAAGGCTACTTTTTTCTCTAATTTAATTAAAGAATATTAAAAATAAGAATTTTCTAATAAGATATATATAGTTATAAATATTATAATTATATATTTAATAGTTATAATTCTATTAAAATTTTATTAAGATTTACTATAATTATACTATTACTAATTATAATTCTTAATTATTTAATTAGAAGAAGTATTAGCCTATATAGTAATATTATATAATATAATATATATTAGTAGCTATAATTATAATAATAGCTTTTAATTTTTATAATAAGATCTAAATATTATATCTAATTATTTTATATATTTAAAAGATAGAAAAAGCTTAATAATAATATTATAAGTTAAGGAATCTTATTATAATATAAAAAGAGGCCTTTTATAAATTTAAGAAAATAGTAATAAAATAATAATAAGTCTCGGAATTAATAAGTTAGAAATATTTAAAAGAGGTATATAAATTACTAAAATAAAAATAAATAGAAAATTTAATATATTTATAGATTTGAAATTATTTAAACTTAAAATACCTAAGATTTGTCTTATTATAAGATATGTTTTAGTATATAGAAATAGATATTACTTATCTTAAAAAGCCTATAAAATTAAATATAAATAAAGAAAGCTTTTTTATTTTTCTTATTAAGCTAGATAAAGATATTATAAAAAATAATATAAAGTAAAGTAATAAATTATTTACCTAGTTAGCTAATAAAATATAAAGAAATTTTACTTATTATTTAAGGCTATTCTATAAGTTTTTGAGCTTTATTATAATCTATAATTACTAGAAAATATATATTTCTAAATTTTAAGTTTAAGAAGAAATATAATAGCTAATATAAAAATATAATCTATTAAGGATAGGATATTAGAAATAAATATAAAATAAAGCTAAGCCAGAATTACTTAAATGAAATAATACTAAAGATTAAGGTATTTTTCTTATTTTATTTTATAACTTAGTATTTTCTAATATATAAGATTCTTTAAACTTTAAGCCTTTAATTATTATATTAATCCCGCTATTATATAATACTAAGCTTACTTAATTTGACCTATAGAAGTAATATAATACTATTAGTAAAGAACTTATATTTGTTTTTAGAAAGCAAAAATAAAATACTACTTTTAATATTTAATAATTTTCTCAAATTATAAAAAACTAAAAAATTTAACTAGAAATATAATATTTTCTATAATCTAGTTAATTTTAGAGCCTAATCCTTAACTAAAGCAAATAATATTTCTTTTCTAGTAATTAGTTCTTTACTAATATAAAAGAAAAAAGATATTATTCTTTATAACCCGATTAACTTTAGAGCCTAACCCTTAACTAAAGTAGATAATATTTCCTTAATACTAATAAAAGTAAAAGAACCGGCCCCCTTTCCTAATATAGGAAGAATTAGTAATAGTTTACTAATTTAAAACAAAAAAAAACAATAATTAGTTTTAGTTTACTAACTTAAAACTAAATAAAATAATAATTAGTTATAGTTTACTAATATTAAATAAGAAGAACTTATTTAGTATTTATTTCTATAACTAATATTTCTTCTAAAGCTATTATAAATAGCCCGAAACCAAGTACTATTATTATAAGTATATTAGATAAGAAATTCTAGTATAATAAAATAAAAGAGCCAGACTTTAATATTATAATACTATTTCAGAAAAAGATATTAAGAAATAACTAGCTAACTTGAAATTTAAAATTAATATAAATACTTCGAAAATAGATAAGGCCTAGTAAAGATTATTTATATAAAATAACCTTATTAATAAATACTACCTTATAGCTAATAAATAAGCGAAATATTACTAGAAATTCTACTTATATATTAACTAATTTACTAAGAAAGTTAATAAGCTAGAAATAATTACTAATTAACTTTATATAAAAAAAAGACTAGTATAAGAAAAAGTAATAAAATAGAAATCTAAGTAAATAGATATTTAGAAATATTATAGATTCTTATTAAGAGAACTATTTAGGAACTAATATTAAGGCTTTCTCCTATTTTTAGTCTATAATAATTAATTATAGCTTATTAGAATTAAGGATCTTACTTTATTTATAAATAAGAATAATTACTAGATTAATAATTAGATATTTAATATAAGAAATAAACTAATATAGAACTTTTCTAAATTTAATAATAAACTACTAAAAATTACTTATATAATATAACTAGTTACTAGAAATACCTATAACTTTATTTATAATTAATTAGAACCTGGATTAATTAGATAAATCTTAACTATTAAATAAATCTTTAAGATTCTCTAGTAAGCTTATAATAAAAGTAAAGAAATAAAATACTAGAAAGTAAAAGAAATATACTAGTATCTAAAATAAAGAAATAAGCTATTTCCGGTATTTTAGGTAAAGTTTATTTATTTAATAATAAAACTAGGAAAATTACTAGATAACTAATATAATAACTTAATAAATAAAATAAATCTCGAGCTATTTAAGAGCTTAGATAATAAGAAGTTTAATATTTCCAGGAACCTTACTAAGTAGTATATAAAATAAGAAAATAAGCTTCTCTTAATTAAAAATTAGTAATTTCAGGAAAAATAACTAGTAGAAATTACTTATTATTAAATACTATCTAGGGCTAGAAAGCCTATTAGGATCCAAGAAGCTATAATAACCCTATATCTAATGAATTAATCTTAGTAGCTGGTATTTTTATAGCTAAAAGAAATAGTTTATTAAGAATTTAAGAAGAGGCTAGACTAGTTAGAAGGTCTTTATTATTATAGCTATAGAAAGCCTAGATATATAAAAAGTACTTATTCTAACTTTAATAAAATTATATTTATTAAAGAGAATTATTTAGAGAAAGCTAATAATTTAAGAATAAATAATAAAGATACTAATTCTTATTTATTATCTAATAAGAAATATAATATTAATAAGTTAGGAAAAGTCTAGCTTTAAATATAAAAATAGCTCTTTTAGAATAAGAACTTTATTAAAAATCTATAAATCTTACTTAGCTAATTAGTAAGAACTAGTTCCTTATTAATTACTAAATATACTAGAAAGATAAAACTATAATATTCTAGTATTTAGTAAATACTAGAATAAATATATATATTCTAATTAACTAAAAATATATTTGCTTTTTAATAAAAGTATTATAAATATTCTTATATAAACTTAAAATCCCTATTCTTTTATAAGGTTTTAATAAATAATCTAGTAAAGCTATTTAATATCTAGCTATTATAAACCTAGCTATTAATTAGTATTTCTAAACTTAATAATACCTATTTATTACTAACCTTAGTTCTTATAATATAATTCTGGAAAGGAAATAGCTAGTAAAGTATAATATCCTACTAGACTATTAATAGAATTAACTTTATTAATTAGAGAACTATAAAATAAATTAGCTAAACTTTATTTAGAAAATCTAATATTTTAATAAAAAATATTAAAAAAATAACTATTTTAAAAATACTCTAACTAGAATCCTAAAAGAAACTAGTAAAATTAGACTTAAGAAATAAAAAAATATATTTCTTATTTCTTTATAAGATCTTCTTATAAGAAAAGCCAAATACTAGATAAGAAAAGAAAAGCTAGATCTTAATATTCTTAAAATAGTTAAGCTATTAGACTATTTCTACTATTTTATTAAAGTAGCTACTTTCTAATTAAATACTAAAGATCTCGGTAACTTAGTTAGATTAGTTACTATTAATAAGATTAATTATATACTTAAGAAATAGGGTTATAAACTAAAGAGATATTTACTATTACCTATAGTAATTAGATAACTAATATTATAGTTTACTAGGTACTATATTTAAACAAATAACCTAATATATTTCCTGGATATAAATAAACCTAATATTCTTAGTAATATATTATCTTTTAATTCTAAAGAACTTTAAGAGCTCTAGATATTTCTTTTTATATAGCTATATAATATGGCTAGGGTATTTTCTAAGAAAGTAATAAATAAGCTTCTCTAGTTTTAATTCTTTAATTATAAGCTTTATTTTAATAAACTAGATTCCTTAATAAAAATAGCTTATTTCTATAAGATAAGCTCTAGTAAACTCGAAAAAATAAGAGAGTATTTTATTAAGAACCTAAAAAAGAATTTTATTAAGCTATTTAAATTCTTTTTCTTATTACTAGTCTTATTTATTAAAAAGAAAGATAATAGCCTATAATTTTATATTAATTATTAATAGCTAAATACTATAATAAAAAAGAACTATTATTTTTTATTACTTATTATTAAGACTCTTAACTAATTAGCTAAATTATTAGTATTTACTAAATTAGATATTTAATATACTTTTAACTAAATTTATATAGAACTAGCTTCTATAATATAAGTAGCTTTTAAAATAAGATATGAATTCTTTAAACTAGTAGTTTTATTATTCGGATTCTATAATAATTTAATAATTTTCTAATAATATATTAATATTATCCTAATAAACTATTTAAATAACTTTTACTTAGCCTATATTAATAATATATTAATCTTTTTTAAGAATAAGAAAAAATATTAATAATATATTAGAATAGTCTTATAAAAGCTCTAGAATACCGGATTATAAATTAATATTTATAAATACAAATTTAAAGTTTTTAAAATAATATTTTTAGGATTTATTATCTCGAATTAGAATATATAAGTAAATCTTACTAAAATTTCTATTATTTAAAACTAGTATTAATCTATAATAAAAAGAAAAATATAATTATTTTTGAATTTCTATAACTTTTATTATAGGTTTATTTAAGCCTATTATAAGGCACGTAATAATAGGGTAATATATAAGTAGTTAAGGTAAGTAAGCTGTGAAGTAATACTTATAAATATAACGGATTTCAAGAATTAATTCTAATAAGAGACTAATTAATATTTCTTTTAAAGCTAGGAGCGTCTCCTTATATATTTCCTAGTACTTAGCTAGGCATGCGAAGCCCTTTACTTAATTAGGAAATCCCATGCAATTTATATAATTCTAATTATAAGCTATATCCAAAATAGGAAACTAGATTTATAATATTTAATACCTATTTATATACCATTACGTGTATCTATTATATTAATTTTTTTTCTAAGTTCTTATTCCTAAGAGGCCTGGGAAAACTATAAATAGCTTTATAAATATTTCCCTAAAACTTTCCTGGCTACTAGCTTTCTCTAAAAACTTTTTATAATTACTTTATTACTATATCAGGTAATAGAGTTAAGAATATAGTTTACTAATTCTTCCTAGCTAGTTCGCAAATTACCTCTAGTAATTTCCTCTTATAAAAATAATATAAATATAGTATATATTATTAGATATAAAGCTTATCTAATTTCTTAATTAGTTTATAAATTCTAACTTAGCCTCTATTTGCGAATAAATTATTACTTTATAGGCTCAAGAGCTTAGAAAAGTTAATCCGATCTTCTAGTTTATTTATAAATTTCTTCTTTAGAATTTTCTAAATATTCCTAATATAAAGCTAGTTTCGAATTTGCAATTATTATTTAGGGAAAAGATATTATAAAAAGGCCTCTCTTTTCTTACTAACTAATTTTTCTTTTCCTTAATTATAATACCGTACCTAGCTTCTTCTTATTTCTTGCCTTTCTTTTTTAAGCCTTTTTTAAGCTTTTTTAAGCTCCTTTAAGCCTTATTTAAGCTTTATTTAAGTCCCTTTCTAATTTCCTCTTTTACTTCTTTATTTATTAAGATAAATACTTCTCTTAATACTTATTAGCCTATTATTACCTATTTAGCTAATATTTTTATATTTTTAATTTACTTTTACTATCTTTAATATTTTAAGAATATTATTAAGTTTCCCGACCTTACTTATATTAAAAGTAATAATTACTTAGTATATAATTACTACTACTTTAAAAACAAGAAATATAATTCTATAAGTTATAAATTCTTTCTTTTATTTCTTATTTTAATATTATTTAAGGTTCCTCAAATATATATAATATAATTAAACTACCTTCTTTAAGTTATTAATATATATAAGCGTTTTCCCTATTTTTTACCTAAAAGAAAAAGGCTATTATTATTTTTTTTCTATACTAAACTATATATACTTCTTATATTAAAGCTATTATTTGAGG
This sequence comes from Hyaloscypha bicolor E, assembly GCF_002865645.1. Taxonomy (NCBI): domain Eukaryota; kingdom Fungi; phylum Ascomycota; class Leotiomycetes; order Helotiales; family Hyaloscyphaceae; genus Hyaloscypha; species Hyaloscypha bicolor. Next base: position 561,343 of record NW_020194563.1, on the reverse strand, counting down.
CTAATGAATTCCCCTAATAATTCAAGAAATAGATTAAGTAATTCTTACTAGCTTAGTATAAGTATAAAGTATTCTTAATAATATAATTAATATTCTTTAGTATTAAATAAGCTTATTTCTTATTTATTTCTTACTAATAGCTAATAGCTTTATAAGCTAATTTATTACTTATTTCTCGAGAGAATCCTAATAAGAATAATAATAAGAATAATAGAGAATAATTACGAGAGTGAGATATTTATAAGGTATAGAAATTAAAGTTTTTAATAATTTTTACATAATTTTTCTAAGAATAAATATATGATTTTTTAATAGTTTCTTAATAAAAGCATTTATCTTTTATGCCTCTATTTAGCTAATAGTATTATAATATTACTTTTTTCCAAGTATTCTTATAATTCTTGAGCTATATTTTCTAGATTACTTAGTAGTTCCTATATATTATTTACTAGTAAATAGCTTTTCTAATAAATAAGATATTTCCTTTCTTTTCTGCCTTTTTTATAAGCTATAATAAATTCTATCTCGAATTCCTCTTTGCCCTTAATCTCGACTAGCTCTAGTTTTACTATAGTACTAGCTTGCGGGTACTATAGTTCTAAAAAAGAAATATAAAAAATATTATAGATCTAATATAATAGTAATAATTCTAAGTAATATATTTATTTATATATTTCTATAACTTCTAGAACTTTAAAGAAGCCGAGATATCTATTTACTAGCTTTATACTAGGTTATAGCTATTAAATATTCTTTATATAAAGTATGACTTTATTATATATCTTAAATTCCTTATTAATATATTTCTTATTATAGTACTTTTTTTATATATTTACTACTTCTTATTATTATTTCTCTAATATCTTTTATTTTACTTAAATTCTTTATATTCTTTCCTATATTACTAGTGACTCTTTTTCTAGAATATTATCCTTAATATATAGTTTAATACTAGAATAGAATTCATATAAAATATAGAATAGAAATATTTCTATTATTAAATATATAAAATTATTATATATGAATTCTATAAGAATAAGCTTTATTATTTAGTTATCTTACTAGTAACTAGTATAATACCTCAAGTATTATTCTAGAGTTTAGTTTAGATTCTCTATTTATTTATTAGTTTATAAATAGAATATTATACTTAGTTATTATTAAATTTTTAAGTAAAAGTATAGACTTAACTAGAACTTACTTATAAAAACAAATTCTTTATTAGAAATTATACCTGCAGGTATATTAAAGTCTTTAATAATATAATATATAAATAGCTCCGCTAGCTTAGGAGCCAAGACTTCCTTAGTAATCGGAATATATTATACTATTTTCGTATATTTATTAATAATAATAAATATAGAATTATATACTTTACTGCAAAACCTAGAAAGAAATAGCCCTATAATAAAGTTTATAGTAATTTCTTACTATAGCTTAAAAAAAAGGGGAAATAAACTAAGTATATTATATAATAAATATTTCTTTACCTTAGTTTATTAATATATAAGACAAGTTCTAATATAGTCTTTTATGTTCTTTCTTATACTTTACTAGAAGTACTTTCTCTAGAAAATTTCTAGTATCTTACTAATACCAAAATACCTACCTATAGGATTATTATAATTAGCTTATAGTAATTCTTTTTTAAGAACCGGCTTATTTAATATATAAATAGCGCCCCGATGTCTTAATAACCCAAATATATTAAGTTCCTAAGTCTTAATAGCTCTAGTAAAGGTTTCTTTTAAGAACTATTTATATTACTAGTATTATATTAATAAATTAAGTCTTTAGTAATATAATAGTAATTTAAGTAATATCTCTTTATTTTTCTTATATACTATTTCGGACCTAGCTACTTATATAGCTAGAATCCGTAATATATACTATTTATAACTAGTTATACTAATAATAGGCTCAAGTAATAATATCTCTAGTACTATTCTATTACTAAAATAAACTTCTTTTTCGGAATTCCTTAGTATTTCACTAATTAAGAAATACTTATTTTCTTTTTTCTGGGCCTTATATTATAGTATTACAGGAATAGTATAGTGTCCTATTACTACTACTTATAAGATTCTCTATTTTATATTCTATAGCTTATTATAAAATATAGGTAATAAAGTATCTTTATTTATACTTACTATAAAGTCTAGCTTTCTTAATAGCCTATTAGCGGAATTATTATATCCTGGCTAGTACTTTAAGACAAAGTTAAAGGCAACTAGCTTTTTTACTTATTTTATTTATTAACTATTTAGTTTTCTCTTAGTTATAAAATATTTTAAGTTATTATAATTTATCTTAATAATAATATATATTGGATATATATTAGGTAATACTATTAAGTACGGAATACTAGAATAATAGCTAAGAGTTTAGAGTTATATGTCTTATACTTACTCTTAATTATAGTTATTTTTTTTAAATAGAAAATAATAAGATATTACCTGGCTTTTATTCTCTTATTAAAAAGCTAGGAAATTATACCTATAATTATGAATCCTAAAGTATTCGTTTCTATATAAATCTTTAAGGCTAGGTTAAAATAATAAAGAATTAGTACTATTATAAATATAATTTATAGCTTTCTAAAAGCCTTATTTATTTTATTTATCTAGCTAAACTAATATAGTAATTTTCCGCTAGTTTTTAGTAAATTAGTTAATTCTTTTATTACTCTAAAATATCTATAAATAAACCTCTAGTAAAAGTTAATAAAACCCAGAAATACTTAAACTTCTTAGATATTATTCTTTAGGGCTAGCTATTTCCTAATAGCTATAACCTAGCTAGCCTTTATTTCTATACTATCTGGGCTAATTATAAATCCCAGGAACTTTATTTTCTTTATATTAAACTCGTATTTTACTAAGTTTATAAAGAGCTAGTATTACTATAATTACTCGAATATATATTAGACCGCTATTATATATTATTCTAGGTTCTCTAAATAAATTAAAATATTATCTAGATAGATTATATAAATAATATCTATAAAGCTTACTAGTATATAATTAATATATGCCTGAAATATTACTAAAGTATTAGATAGTTTAAAGAGTATAATATAGTACTTAAAATATTTATAATATATTTAAAATACTATTTTTTACTTATTATTCTCTCGTATTTATAACTAATAGTAAATATTCTTTAAATCTAGCTTTATATATATCTTTACTCTATAAAGCCTATTTATTATCTCACTAATAAGTAATAATAGTATTTGGTTCTTAATAATAATCCTATTTAGATTCCAGTAATTAATATATAAATATAGGCCGCTTTCTTTCTTTAAAACAAATATAATTAGAGTATTAGCTAGGCTAGTAAAATAATAGATTTACTTTTTCTCTAAGCTAATATTAAGATATTCCTAAAGAACTTTAAGCTTTCTTTCTAATAAAGTATATATAGGACTATATAGTAATTAGGATCCTGGTTCCAGATCTATATAATACTCTATTATATAATAGTTAGGTAATATGCCTATAGCCTTTATAGAAAATACTCGGAGAAAGTTCTAATACTTTCTAGGAAATATAATTATCCCGTTTATAGTAATAGTAATAACTTTTTAGCTATTTATTATAAGATAGGCAATTAATAGAAAAACATATGCCTTATACTTTATTACTTTAGTAAACTTCCTGGTATTTAGAACTTTAATTTTCTATAATTAAATCTAGTATCTCTATATTACCTCTCTAAAGAAAATCAGGGAATTAACCTTATAGAGCTATAAGAATTCAAGTATTATATTAATATAATTTAGATTAAAATTATATAATATAAAGTATATATTAGCTTTCTTTTAGTTCCCTAGTATATTCTCGGTAATAACCCCAAGAATATAATTTCTATATAAATAAATTCTTCTTTCCTCTAGTAAGAATAAGAGAGTTATTCTTAATATTAATAAAATACCTATATTTAAGGCTAATTTTCTCTTTATATAATTGGCTTTTATACCCGAGTTAATTAATACTCTAACTTTTTACTTATCTTTTCTTGTCTTAATAATAAGCTTAATTACTATTCTTATTTCGGGAGCCTTGCCTTTTATAGTATAAATAAGCGCAACTATTACAGGGCGCGCCTGTTTCCCGGCTTCTTTAGTTCTGGGTATTTATATGTCTTATAGCCAGACTTATTATAGTTATAGCAAGTTAGTTTTCCCTAATTTAGGCAAATAGTAATATAGTAACCCTTTTTCTAGTAAGTAAAGCAAGTTATACCCGGTCTTATAAATTCTAATACGGGTATTATATTAGATCCTATTACTATGCTTTTATTATCCTAGTTATATAAATCTCGTAATAGGAATATATTTCTTTTCTGTTTCTCTTTATTATTCTTTTTTTTCTTTTTTTAATTTCCTTTCTTTTATTAACCCGTTAGCTTATTATTATATTCCTATTAAGTAGACTAGTTCAAGTTATTCTTGACTCTTATAGCTATAGAAATAAGCTTTTCTCTTTCTTATAAAGTATTTCCTTAGTAATTAATCTTATCCCGAATCTCTTATTTCAAGTTACTAAATAAGTCATCTTGCTTTTATAATAAACTTATATATCCCAAGTTATCTAATAAGCTATTTAAGTAGGATATGAAGCTTTAGATATTCTAACCTAGCTACTATTTTATATCCTTAAACTTAGTAAGGGTATTATTACTATAGTTTTCCGGATCCAAGATAGAATTCTTTATAAACTTAATAAAGGTTTTCTAATTCGTAGTATTAATACTTACTAATTACTTCCTATACTTTCAGATATTCCTAGCTATATTCTTAAAGTAGGAAGCATAATACGTAACCTTTATTATATCTATAGCCTAGATAATCCCGCTATCTTTATACTATTTTAGCTCTGCCTAGTAAAAGAAGTCCTAGGCTTCCTTAATACTCTTTTCCTTATAAGTTAGTAATTCTCGGGTTTTTAGAGCCCTATAAACCAAACATATTACTAGTAGTATAATAGGTTTTATAATAGGTACCTAAATATTCTTAAGATAGCAAATCTAAGTTTCTAGATTCTCTAGATTCTTTCTTTATTATATTTCTATTTCTAACTTAGTAATATAATAATAAGCCGCCGCTAGCTTCTTTATTATTATTATCTTACTAGCTAGTTCTAGGGATATCTGAGTTCTACTCCCTTTTCCTAATTAGGTAATAGCTAGAGTAGCTAACTAGGCACTTCCCTAGATACCCGACTAGGTTACCCTAGTAATAGTAAAGGCGCTTCTTCTAGTTAATACTCTAGCTATTAGTAGTTTTGTTTATTAATGACTTAATTACCTCGTAATAAACTACTTCCCGAAGATTAGATTAATTAGAATATAAGGCACGTAATAGTAAGGTAATATATAAGTAGTTAAGGTCAGTAAGCCATAGAATAATACTTGCAAGTATAATAAATTCCAAGAATTAATTCTAATAAAAGACTAATTAATACCCTTTCTAAAGCTAGGAGCGTTTCTTTATATATTCCCTAGTACTTAGCTAGGTATATAAAGCCTTTTACTTAATTAGGAAATCCTATATAATTCATATAATTCCGATTATAAGCTATACCCAAAATAGGAAACTAGATTTATAATATCTAATACCTATTTATATATTATTACGTATACCTATTATACTTATAAATATATTTCTTATTTCCTAAATCGTCTAATTAAAAGAGATACTTTACTAAAGTTTATACTTAATAAAATCTAGCTAAATATCTTTAATTAGCTTAAGAATCTGCTTCTTTTTACTTTTGTACTTTTTTATTTTAAATATAATAAGGAAATTCGCCTAAAAACTAATTATTTAAACCTAGCTATTATAGATATACTTTCTTAAAAAAGTTCAGAAAACGAATAATAGTATCTAGTCTCGTTTTATTTTAAAGCTCTTTAAAAAGCCGAGAGTTATTATAAAATTTATAATAAGAAACTTCTTATTATTATTTAAGAATTCCGGAAATAGTAAGTAAAACTAATTAGCTTATCTAATTTTCTAATTATTACTAATTATAAAGCTCTCGAGTATTTCGGTACTAAAAGGCCCTTAAATAAATAATAAATTTAATAAATAGATTTCCTATTATAATTCTATTACTAGATTATTTATTAGCCAGGTAAAAATAATACTATTATTAATATCTTATTCCGAAAAAACAAGCTTATATTAACTTAGAAATAGGCTAAAAAAACTAAGAGAACTAGATAAGTTATCTTATTAGACCTAATTCTTGCTTTTACTAAAATAAAAAATATAGTTTATACTTTTACTAAGATAAAAGAAATAGATAAGTTATTAGTTATAATTAAAGTTCTATAAGCTAATTAGATAGACCTAGTTCTAGAAAATAAATATAAGAAAGCCCGAGAAAATACGGATTTATAGGAAATATTAAATAACTATATATTTTATAATAAAAGACTTATTATATCTAATAAATATAATAATTTATAAACTAGGCTTCTATAATAAATCTATAATATAATAATTACTATATATTCTAGTTAAAATAAGACGAAAATCCTAGTTTAAAGACTTTACTAGTAGCCTATTCTTTTTATAAATATTAATTACTTTATAATAAACTATTATAAATATTAGAGGTCTTATAAGCTAAGAGATAAAATATTAGGCCTATTATATCTATTACTAGTTTCCCTAATAATATGAAATAATTTATTAATAGATTTCTATATTTCTGGTTCTATAAGTAAGAAATATAATAATATATTTATTATAGTTAATTAATTATTTAAATAATATATAAGCCTACTAATAATTAAGAATACTATAGCTAGAACTATTACTAGTTTATTTTACTATTATATCTAGTAATTCCAAGGTTCTTTTCTTATTATTATAAATAACTAAAGATTCTAGTTTATTTTAGACTTTATAAATAAACTATTAAGATTAATTAGAACTAAGCTAAAGCTCTTAACTATAGAATATACTCAAACTAATAAATAAATAGAGATTATTAATTAAATTATTAATACCCGACTTTGCCTCTTTATTAATTACTTCTAGGATAATTAGGCAGATTTATTTCTAGTACTTAATACTATAAATACTGCCTGCCTATATAAATTAACTAGCTTATTTCCCTTAATAATTAATTACGAATACAAACCCAGACTAAACTTTAACTAGATACTACTAATAATAAAGTTTAAAATACTAAGAGAGAAATTTAATTAGGAAGAAATATAATAGTAGGCTAAAAGAATTAATACTATTATTAATTATACCCGAGAATATATAATAATAATTCAGAAATATTAAGCCAAGTAAGCTAATAAGAAATAATAAGAACTAGACTTTAGTTTAGGAAATATAATTTATATAATTAAAAAGATATAGAAAACGGACTATTTATTTAATAAATTAGACTACTTTTTTATTAGACTATTTAATATTAATAAAATAGTTAGCTATTTATATTAATTAGGTCTTTCCCTATTATATAGGATTTGGCTAATTTTTTATATAAATAGGCTTTATAAGAATCTTACTAATCTATTATCTAGCTAAACTAATAAAGAACCTGGTTTTACTAAAGTTAATAATAAACTCAAATAAGAAATTAAAAAAATCCTCTTTTTTAAGGTACTTTATAATAAGCTTTATTATAAAATTAAATAAAAAAAATAGGATATAAATAATAAATAATATCTTATATTAAACTTTAAGAACTTAGTATTTAAACTATATAAATTTCACGAGTAGAACTCTAATAAAGTAAAACTTCCTATCTAGCTAAATAAATGAATTCGGTATACTAAAGAGAACGAGTTTAATAAAGACTACCTAGATAATAATAAACCTTAATAATAAGGTTTTTATAACTAGAAAAAAAGAAAAAAAAACTAGATATTTCTCGGGTTTTATCTAAATTCTAGTATATTTCCTTTATTTTATTATATTAGTATTTATTTTCTTTTCTAGAAATCTAAATAAAATACTTTCCTTTACTATACTAGATTATACTTTATTATCTAAGCAAATTATAAAAAAAAAGTAAATTTTTAAAGCTAAGCTAAAAGTAAATACTTGCCTATATTAATTTAAAATATTATTAAAAATTAAGAGAAACCTTCTTAATTACTTTAATTTTTATAATTTTAACTATTTATACTATTGCTATTATCTTAATAAAATTATTAATAAAGACGAAATAAATAAGAAATCCCGGTAATATATTATTTATAGCTAGACTAAATAAGGCTACTTACTAGATCCTAAATAACTTAAATAATAGTAATAGTATCTCAAGTTTAGTAGCTATTATTATTATTAATATAATTACTAGCTAAATTACCTTTATAAATAAAAATAGTAACTTCTTTACCTAAAAATAGATTAATATATAAAATATGGCTTATATTACTTTTAAGAATATATCTGAAATTACTATAGAAAATATCTTAATAAAAAGTTCTAAGAATAATAAAATAGAGGTTTTAGTTACTAGTAATAATAAGTAAAATAGATAATACTAATAAGGGCTTTCTTATTAATCTTATAAAGCCAAATACTAAGAAAATTAAAAAAAATAAGACTAGCTTATCTAAGAAATATAAGGTATTAGATAATAGTAAGAATTCTAATAATAAAAATACTAAGAATAAAAAGACTTCTAGTAATAAAAAAGACTCTAACTATAATAAAGGTAGCTAAACTAGTATTAAGATACCTATTATAACCAGAAAATATATAGTACTAAATGCTAGTTATTATATAAAGTACTAGTCTAAAACCAAGAGCTAGAAAATAATCCTAAATACTAAATTAAAAAAGTAATATCCTATAGATATTAATAAATTAATATATAATACTATTTAGGAAATCGGAAAATCCTTTAGAAGCTCTTATAAGACTAAGATTATATAGCTTAAGGCCCGGGGATTTAATAATAAAGTAGCTTAAATAGTTACTCTTAATAAATAAATCTCTATTATAGAAAAATAACTTGAGAATATATATATTAAGCTCGAGAAAGCCCAGAAATTAATTAAGTAATTTAAAAATAATATAATTAAGCCAAATATTACTATTCTAGCTAAAAAGAAAGGCAAGTAAGCTATTATATTAAAGCCTATACTAATAAATAAACTTGATTTATTATTTCTATTTAAAGACTAACTAATAATAATAATTCTAATATTAGCTATAGCTTATATAGTATTTCTAGATTATATTATTAATATAAATATAGGTATAATACAAGTAATAAATACTAAGAACTAGCTAGAATATACTAGGAACTAGGTTATTCTAATAAAATTAAGACTATATTTTAATTATAAGTAAGCTATAGGAATTAGGTAAAAAGAAATTAATAACTATTATTTTCTCTTTTTTCTTTTCTATATTATAGCTAAATAATTCCCTAAATAAGGGTATTTAGATTTCTCTTTTAAGAAGAAGTAATATAATAGCTAGTATAAGAATATAATCTACTAAGAATAGGATATTAGAAATAGATATAAAATAAAGCTAAGCCGGAATTACTTAGATAAAATAATACTAAAGGTTAAGGCATTCTCTTTATTTTATTCTATAGCTTAGTATTTTCTAATATATAAGATTCTTTAAACTTTAAACCTTTAATTATTATATTAATCCCGCTATTATAAAAAGGAATTAATATTAAGGCTCGGTTATCTCAAAGTTAGCCTAAAGAATAAGGCTAATAATATTTAATCTTTCTAGTTAAGTAACTAATAATAAAAATATTCCTAATAAAATAGAGCTAATAATAATATAACCTTTTTAGTTAGATAATTAAATCTAAAAATATCTTTAATAGAATTAAAGCTAATAATAATATAACCTTTTTAGTTAAATAATTAATACTAAAAATATCTCTAATAGAATTAGAGTTAATAATAATATAATCTTTTTAGTTAAATAACTATTATTAAAAATATTTCTAATAGAATTAGAGCTAATAATAATATAACCTTTTTAGTTAGATAATTAATACTAAAAATATCTTTAATAGAATAGATATTCTATTTTGGTTAGTATAAGTAAGCCTTCTAATAGAATACTACTTAGCTATTATATTTATAAGAAGTATTTAATCTAATTTCTATAGCTCCTATAAGAATATTATTTCTGAGATAAATATCTTGAAATATTATAGCTTATAAAACCCTATAGATCTTAAGAGAATAATCTTAGAACTATAGATATTATAAGAGGGCTCTCCTAAGATAATTCTCCTAAAAGAATTCTTCTATAACCTTAGAGATCTTAGGAGAATACTCTTAAGACTATAAATATTATAGGAGATTTCTCTTAAAATAATTCTCTTAGAAGAATTCTTATAAGAGTCTGAGAATTTTAGGAGAAATTACTCAAGTTAGAAAATTTTTCTTTTATAACTATATAATCTCTGCCTTACTAGACATTATATAATACTTTACTATTTAGGTAATTTATATTACAAGTATACTATGCTTAGTATATTTAGCTAATATTACTCCTGCTTTATACTTCTAAACTTTTTAGTCAGATTATTAAAAGCTAAAAATATCCTTAATAGAATAGAACTAATAATAATCTGACCTTTTTAGTTAAATTATTAAAAGCTAAAAATACCATTAATAGAATAGAACTAATAATAATCCGACCTTTCAGGTCAGATTATTAGTATCAAAAATATTTTAGCCTGAGGCTAATACTTCCGTTTCGCTAGCGCTTTCCAGCGTTCAGTGAGCATATACGCTAGCGTCAGGGCGCCGAATTTTGCTCCCTTTTCGACGCCAGCGTTCCTCAAACACCAGCGCAATGGATACGCCAGCGTCAGGGAGCCAATGTCTGCTCCCTTTTCAACGCTGGCGTTCCTCAAGCGCTGGCGAAACGGATGCGCCAGCGCGCCAGGGAGCCGAGTTCTGCCTCATCCCCCAACGCCGACGTTCCTAAAGCGCCAGCGCAATGGATGACGTCAGGCAGGCCGAATTGCCCCACTGCGCCAGCGCCTTGGGGCCAAATTTGGCCCCTCCCACTTCCCATGATTCTCACCAATACATCTTCTATAAGGGTGTCGGAACCGGTTGCTATAACGGTGCTAGGTGTCAGGAGCCTAAATTGGCTCCGGCCCATCAGTAAAGGAGGAGCCGAAATGGGCACTCAAAGGTGACGGGTATAGGATCCCGTTTTGGCTCCCTCAAGGTCCTCCCTCTAGTTCTCGATTGGCTCTTGCGGAGAACCTTAGGAACGGCCTCCAGGAACTAATACTAAAGAGATGGCGCTTCCTTGGAGAACTGTAGTAAAAATATACTGGCAGTTCTATAGAGAGCGAACTATACGAAAAACCATGAGAAGAAATATGGAAAAGTCGTCTAGCTAAACGCTTCTTTAAGAGAGCTTACTTTACCATTATTAGCGTTATATAGGGTAATAGGATGAACGAGAATATTATACCGCTTATAAAGACAATTTTTCCGAGTATATCTTTATTACTTATATGACTAAAAAGCAAGATTCTAGGAAATTAATATTAAAGCATATATTATAGGAATATATTATATTATTGTATTAGACGCCGAAGTAGTTCGGGTTCTAGTATTAATCTTTAATATACTCTAAGTTTTATTATACGGAAAATTTATACTTTAAGCCAAAGCAGTCTATATTGCCTTACTAGAACTCAGCCTACTTTGGCTTGAAGTATAAATAAGGCATGTATACTATCTTGTAATATATTAAAGTAATGTACTTCAGATGCGATTACTCTGGGGTATAGTATTTCAACCTGATCTACTTGCAGTTATTCTACTCGCAACTGTCCTAGTCGCAATTGTAGTACTCCGAATCTATAAATAGTACTCCGAATCCAAAATAGAATTGGGTCCTGCTATTCTATATTAAGAACTCTTTGGAAACCCTAACTAGTGCTATTAACGATGGCCTTTAATGATATTATATCACGACCTGGACTCGCTTAAGCCTGTCCAGCCTGACTAACCGGCTCGCCAATCTCAGGCAGAATACTTGGTTTGTGCACACTTCTTGGTTTGTACGCACTATTTGGTTTCTACACACTATTTGGTTTCTGTATACTACCTAGTTTGTGCACACTTCTTGGTTTCTGTGCACTACTTGGTTTGTCACGGGACTATGCGCTTTAATGTCATGTGATTGCGATGAAGTTCTTCAGGTGGCGTTAAACTCATGTGGCGTTTTTCTAGAAGCGTCGAGTTAAAGACAGTTCCTCAAAGATGGCTTATGTATTAGTATAATTGAGAATGGCTTGTAGTAATATAAACGTACGTTAATTAGACAATTTGAATATATCTAGGGGAATAATCTTATTGCAATCTCCTATAAGAATATAATCATACAGGGACTTTATACTCCATATTAGCTCCTCCTTATTAATCCAAAAACTTGCCCTACCCACGCTCCGGGCAGTGTAGCAGAAGTCTGCGGCTATTAACCGAGTGCCAGGAATTGCCAGCTTTGTACTAATGATTAATACTAGCTCCGGGTATAGTCTCAAATCATGCTTAGTAGTTTCCAAAATCTCTTTGTTATTCGGGTAAGGCTTGCCGTATAAAAGTATATTGGGTCTTAGCCTGCTAATGTTCTATAATTGCTTGCCTTTTAAGATCCGGGCCTGGCTTCTTTATATATACCTTTAATAGTATAGCGAATCGGAACCTTGAAATAGATATGACTTATAGTTATAAACCTAGTTATATATCCCGTATCGGGCTTAATTAACTCGACTATAGAGGCGTACCGTCAGGCTCGGCAACGATTGGCGTTTTGCACTATCGATAACAATCGATGCCACAATCGTAAGGTATTGATTGTATCGATAGTGCAATCGATTATTTAGCGAGCTAATCCCTATATACGTATGATTTTACCCCTTTTCTAATGCCAGAAGATCCAGGAGTTTAGTAGAGTACTATACTATATATAATAAAGGTAAGGCTCTCTCTTATTTACTTATTTAAAGAAAGTATCTAGAACTCTGCTCCTTTTCTAGTACTTAAGGTACTCCTGTATCTTGTCTGGCTTCAAGCTGCCCCCTGTGACGGCGGGATCGAGGCAATGGTACAAAAGGCTCAAAGATCCAGGAAAATCCCATGTATTGAGAATACTAAGAAGGAGGAGAGAGAGAAGGAAAGGGGATAAAAGGAGGGAAATACTAGCTAAAACCACTGAAACGCCGGCTAGCTAGGTGAAACCAGTCATGTGATAGCCACCCCCCTTTGGCCCCCAGCCAGCGCCGTCACACCCCCTATTCTAGGTAGCTTACCGTACGATAAGCCCCTGAAAAGACTCCCTCTGGCCTATCGCTCATTAGTACTATTGAGATGATATTAATAGCTATTCCTGTATCCGGTAAGACATAGTCTATACTAGTAAGGGGGTCTGTTACGATTTACCCTACCAAAAATCGGCCGCACTCACATATTACTGCCCCTCCTTCCTTTTCTCTCAGTATTTATTCTCTCTTTAATTCTTCTCTCTCTCTATATATATAAAAGTATAAAAGTAAAAGGGGGGATTAGGGGATATTAAATTTAAGTAGTTAAAAGCCTTGGTTCTTATTATTAAAGGCAGGGAAAGGCCCCTTAATATAGTATAAATCCACTAGTCTCCTACTAGCCCTCCCATACGCTGGCTGCCTTGGGCCTATAAGCTTGGCAACTTTTAATGGGGGAGGGGTTAAGAGGGCGAGTATATAAAAGTAAAAAGCAATAAGTGGAGAGAGAAAGTGAGAAGTGAGCTTCGAGGCTTGTGGTTGCAAGGAAAAGAGAGCCCTATAATTATAGGCTGCTTATTGCTAAATTTTAGGGCTACGATCACTAAATTATAGGCTATAGGTACTAAAAATTTAGTGCTTAGCTTTCGTGGGGTGCGGGGTAATAATCGTTTAGTAATCGATTACCAATCGATTACAATCGATAGCTAATCAATAGTGTATATAATCGATTACTAATCGATTGCTCAGTAATCGTTGCCGAGCCTGCGTACCGTCTTATTGTCGAGATCAGGTAACAGGCGTTCGATATAATTAATATTCTATATATAGTACCGAAAATAAGGGCGAGTCCGTATAAGCTTGTCCATAACCTTATGGAAAGGTAAAGGCTCGGTCAAATCCGAATATAGCCATTTATATATATTATAAATTGTGGAGTGGAAGCTGGTTATTTCCTCGGAAGAGAAGTAGAGAGAGCGGTTAAACGAGATCTGTTTGGATTTCCGCATATCCTCAAAAATAGGAACTAGGTTAATTAGTATTGCTCAAGGAATTTACAAATAAGCTTTAACTTATAGCCTATACTAATAGAGGTGCCGGCTCCGCTAATGATAATAATCTTTTTACTTGACCGGACGAGCTCCCTTAATTAGCCAAAGTTATCTACAGGTTCGCAGGGGGTCTAAAGCGATCCTCTAATTGGGTGCTTCTCGTAGATTAGTCCCTGAGTAGAAGCCGTCTGTTTTGGCGAATCCATATTATTATTAATTATAATTGGCCGGTCTATTTTACGATTAGCAAGGCTTCATGATACTGCATCTGGACCTCCTACCTCGAGAGCCCTTATAAAGGTATGCCCGCCTCTTTCCTGACTTGGGAGCCGCGGTCAAATTGCTATATATCTTCTAAGTCTTCTTTAAACCAATGTTCGTATGAAGTGTGCGTCTATTGTCATAGCATCTCGCCAGGTCGGATTCTGCAGATGCCATCTTCGCAATAATATTAAGGGGAAAATTGGAAAGGAAGCTGGGAGGGAGGGAGTTTGGAGGGGGGAGTGCTGCCCTCTTTATACTTGGAACGGAGGGTCCGATGGCGCAGCTGCAACAAACTCCAGGATCCACCCTACTAATACGGTTGTATGAGCCTTTTCACGGGGTGCCTTCAGCTCGGAGATGATTGACTCGTTGAGAACGGTCAGAGGGAGGCCTGCGCCGTCGGGTGTTTGACCAGGAATCCCCTTACCGGTGACAGCATGCAGCGCTCATTTCATCAAACGCCTTCGGATTTGGCAATGGACCATGGCTGATGCGTACGGGTAGCGACTGACAGCATCCAGGAGGAAGCGGTGTGATCCAAATTCGGAGGTAGCACTTATAGCTAAGCAGGCGGGCGGTGTCGGCCATGGTGCGTAATCTGCCTTGGATTGAGCCAAGGTCCTTGGAAGACGACCAGTGCGCCTTGAGATGGCAGAGTCGACTCATTGACTGAGCCTTCGGCGTCCTCCAGTACAGATTGCACGCCCACCCAAACGTGCTATAAGCTCACATGACAGGCTTCTCCCATCTCATCCTCGGTTACATCTCCGCATACCCCCAAGCTGGCTTCTAACCTCAAGCTCGAGGCCTCCAGTATACATGTGTCCAAAGTGTTTTGAGCCGCTCTGCACCCCTTGCCATTTGCGATACGGTGATTACACATATGCAAAATACAAAGACATTGCATCAGGTGGATAAGAGGCACTTACCGAAGCTGAAGAGAGAACTTAAGATTAGAGATTGTCCTAAATGCACGACGCGGATCATATGACTTGCGCAGGCTACAAGGCGCACATCTGCTGGGTGTGTATGGCTGTCTTCGAGCGTGGTCCCGTGAAACATTAAATTACTAGTACAAATAATTTACTAGCACAAAGAAACCATTAATATCACGAGGCCGTTAGTACTATTAAAATATTAGTACAAAGGTTTTATTAGTACTAAGAAACTACTGGTACTATAAGACTTTTGGTACAAATAACTTTTTGGTACCATAAACCTAGTAATACTAGGAAGTGATTGGTACAAACAAGTTGGCGGTACTATAAACCTAGTGGTACTAGGAAGTGGTTGGTGCAAACAAGTTGGTGGTACTATAAACCTAGTAGTACTATGAAATTATTAGTATAAATAATATTTTGGTACTATAAACCTAGTGGTACTAGGAAGTGATTGGTGCAAACAAGTGGGTAGTATAAGGAATGTGAATATTACTCGCTTAAGGCAATAAAGGCCCTTATTATCTGGATGTATAGACCACTGAGGGGTGGTCACGTACTATCTAAAGCAATACTCCCTTTTAGGTGGGGGATATAGGGTGGGATTACCGAGATAGTTACCCTCAAGAACAAGAGGGGGATGGCCTCCTCGCTTGTTCGTAGTTATCCTGGTGGAGCTATTGCGATTCTGATAGTATACCAGGACCATTTCCCTCTTATAAATTGCATTAATCTTCCTTAATCTTACTTGGAAAGCTTAGGTTCCTATATATAATTATGTATAATAAAAGCCAAAGAAATTAAAGCGAGGCTGCTCGAAGGAAGAAACGGACTATAATTACGAAAGTATATGAGTATAGAAAGTTTCCCGGTATATATATTATATTACTTATTTATTATAACGGACAATATACTACTTATTATTCCAAAAGAAATTAGCTATAATTAATAGAAGAAATAGTAAGTAGGACCCTAAGTAAGAATGAAAGATTAAGCTAATCTCGCTATAGTAATAATTATATCCGCTCCTAACTAATCTGCTTCTATATAATATTAATACCGAGCTTTAATTACGACATTTAAATAAGAACCATTAAATAACTTTATTATAGGAAAGTAAGTAATCTAGGTATAAAGATATGATATAACTAAATATAGAGTATAAAAGTTAAAAAGGATTAATAGAAAGAATTATAATTTTGCTTTATAGATAACTCATAATACCATAATATAGCTAGTATATAGTATGCTTTATTTTTATATAGTAATATCCTGAACTATTAGTTCGAGAGATTAGAGTACAGCCTCTAAATAATATAGGGGAGCCAAATTGAACTCCTATAAAGGCGACCCGTTAATCCGAGTATTGCCCTAACTCTAGAGACGCTACTTGTGCCGCAGAATTATTAGATAGATCTTGTGCCCGAGCTAGTCTCATTAGGCGGGGCTTTGCTTATAGATTCTACTCAAGAGTAATATACAGAAATTCATATAGTAAATTAGAATCTTAGTTATAGAGGTTTAATCCATATTAAATATTAATTATTACGTGCTTACGTGATTCTAGCCTAACCAAATATTACAAATATATCTTTGGCTGAATTAAAATCTTAATAACTCCTAATAGTATATACCCTAAAGGGAAGTTATAAGATAAAAGAAATTAATAAGGGAAAACTTTAGATAAGAGTTAAAGGCCGACCTTATAGGCTATTACCACGTGATTCTTGAAGTGCTATATGCCTTTAAGTAGTAGCCTCTCACCCTTATAGAGAAGGTAATAGCAGATAATCCGCTATTTTACTAGTACCCCATATAAGTAAATATTTTTAATATAGTCTCATAAATACGAAATCCGGCGAAATCTATATATTTACTACTTATATAAGAGCGCCTTATTACTAATACAAAATATATACTAGGTCTTTTCTATAATAAGGAGAAACTTACTAGCTAGTAAGAAGGAATCGAGAGCAAGAGCGAGAGCGGGAGATTCTTCCTTAAGAGAATTCTTATAGGCTAGGGTTAATCGCTACTAGCGAGTTATAAGCTCTCTTTATAAGGCAAGTATAATCTAGAGATTAATAGCATTAACCTTTCATATAATAATAGCTTAAGAGCTCAAGTCTTTAGAGAGATTATAAAGAACTAGCTATAATTATATCCGTTCTTTAAGCTAATACTTAATAATAGGCTCGGCTTCCTTCTCTATTACGGGCTTGTTTAGTGGCCGGTTTAATTACTTCTTTATTATCTTATTATAGATATAGAAAAAATAATTCTTCCTATATTTGGCCTCGAGCTTATCTTCCAGGCTCTTTATTATAGCCTTAAACTACTAGCCGAGTTTCTTATATACCTCCCTAATTTCCTTAGGTATTTAATTAACAAACTTATAGTCCTACTTAATCCGGGTATATAACTCTTTAAATTATTACTCAAGGGCAGTAATTTCTAGATCCGCGGCAAGAAGTTGCTCTATTACCTCTCAGGAAACTTCTTTTAAAGTACTAGGGTTATATTAAATACTTATATAAATAAAGGCCCGGGTTAGGCTATTATTAGTAATATTACTTTCGAGATAAGTGTCTTATATATTAAATCTAACTAACTAATTATTATATACCTTATTAAAAACTCTCGTAAAGGAATTATATCTTATAACTTAATTATATATTATATCTAAGGCCTTACCTAAAATAGCTATTAGCCTCGAGAAAATTAATAATATAATTAGGATACATACTATTAATTATATTAGTATAATCTCGACGGAAATAATAGCTTATTAGCCTGTTTTTAAAGCCCGCATCTTGCCCCAGACAATTCAGATAAAAGATATACTTTAAATAGGATATGAGTTTGGTTTTTAACTTTACCTAGCTATTTATAGTTCAGACCGACCTCCGAAAAACGGGCCGCTTAAGCTATTCCGGCTTCTAATAGACCTTTATTACCTTTATATTCTGACTTCCTAGATTAGTAGTAAAAAAGAACTCGAGAGACATAACTATTAATAAGAATTATATTATCCCGGATTATACGGGTTAAGACATAAAAGATTAAATAGAGAATAAGTAAGAGATTTTTCCTAAAAAGAAAGATTATATTATAGGAAATAAGTTAGCTAAGGTTCGAGATATCTTATAAGAATAATATATAATTTAGGCTTATTATCTATTTCTTTATAGTTTTATAAGTAGATCTCTATTACTAGAAAGTCTTTCTCTTCTTGCTTCGGGTTCTATATAATCCAGAAATAGATATTCTTATAATAGAGTATTTTATACTTCTGTTTTATTTCCTTAAACTCGCTAGGCTTAGCAGAATCCGAGATCTACTATAGAGGCTACCTATACTTATTAAACTCGGTTATATAGTACTTGTCTATATCCTTTATTATAGTAATATCTATTATATTATTACTATAACCGCTATTCGAGTAGCTATATCTATTTATATTTTTATTAGTAGTATTATTATTACTTTTATTATCTTTAGAATTAAAGAAAATATTATTATTAGATCTAGAATTATCTCTAGTATTACTATTATTAGTATACTTGGGCTTATTATTAATATTAGTATTATTATTATTATTATAATTATAATATACTATTTTCTAAAAATATATTTTCTTATTAGTTTCTTCTTTTTTACTAAAAGAGTTTTTACTAGCTTTGCCTTTTAATAAGTAAATAAATTCCGCTAGTTAATTACTTATATAGGCTTGAAATAGTATAATAGTAATAATATTATAATAGTTATTTTTAGTAAGAAAAACAGATTTATTACAGGCCTAGTACTAGATAAATATAAGAAGCAGGTTATTCGGGCTAGCTATAGGCTTGGATTTAGAAATAGTATTTAGCTCAAATTTGATCTTAAGTATATTATTAATATACTTTAATTATAGATTAGTATATAATATAAGAATATTAGAAGAAAATTACTATACCTTAATAACCTTATATCTATTATTTATATCTATATAATTACTATTTAGTTAGTAGTAAAGTATTTTGAAATCCTATTAGTATATATAAAGTAACCTTATTTCTTCTTTTTTTTACTTCTTCTCTAGATAGTTTATATAAACCTAGTAAAGAAAGAATATTATTCTTTCCTTACTATAATTCTATTTAAGAAAAGTAATATACTAATTCCCGAATTTATAATATTTATAAAACCTGTCTCGAGTTAGCCTAACCTAATTAAATTACTAAGATTCAAGTTTTATAAGTATACTTTATTTATTTCTATCTAATATAATAGATATTAGCCTTAGTATTTTCGGTATTTACTAGTTATAGGAATAGTTTATTATTTAAATTAATTTCTATCTAATTATAATCTTTCTTACTCGGTATTTACTTCTCTCTTTACTTTAATATTTAATTAGTATTAGTACGTTTTTTGAGAATATTATAGAAGAGAAACTATAATAAGACAAAAACCTATATAAAGTATACTAGAATATAAAATATAACTTAATAGTAAAATAATAAATTAAAAGCATAAATAGTAAAGCATAAATAATATATAATATATAAAAGCTTAATTAATTAAATACTTATAAAGAATTATTCTCTAAGTCTATAGAAAAACTAGCTTTCTTATATAATTTCTGCAAGTTATATATAAAAGGCTATAGCCTTTATTATATAACCTAAATCTTAAAACCACTAAAATAATATAATTTTTAATAAGTATAGCCTGCTATATTATATCCGATTCCCTATTTATTTATACTTGTTCTCTAAGTACTAAAAATAATAGAAAATTCCTATTTAAAGTCCGAAATAATAAAATATTTAGGATTTTCCTTTATTAATTAATCTAATTTCTTTTTTATATACCTAAAATAAGACTTATTATTCTTAAATAATCTCATTTCGTATTCCCGAACTTACTTAAAAGTAATTCAAACCCACTAAGTTATATTCTTATACTAAATCCAATATAGTTCTTTATATTAATTAGTATTTATCTTTAATTATTACTTAATTTCCGCCTTTACTATAGGATATTAAGGAGGCTTATTATAGCGAATTATATTATAAATTATACTAATATATTTTAAATAAATAGCTTCTTTAAATTTCATATTATCTACTATATTCTTAAATTAATCTTTAATAAGAGGAAAAAGCTCTAGATAAGAGGCTTTAATAATCTTATAAGAGACTTTATTTTCGTATATTTTATTCTTAATAGTAATTAAACTTATTAAAACTATAATAAAAGGCCTATTAAGTAATAAATTATTATTAAGCTATCCTTTAACTTATATATTATCCGAGAATTAATACTTTCCCATAATTCCAGACTTATAGATTACTTAGCTAAAGGTATTTATTTATCTAGTTATATAGATTATATTCGGAATCTTTTCTCTTATTACTTTTAGTAAATACTTACTTAATTTTTTAGCTATTTCTGGCTTAAATTTATTAGAAATAAAGAAATAATTAATGTTTTTAAAGAACTTCTTATTAAAGGTAATAGTTTTTTTATAGTCTATAAGGAAAATATAGCTAATATTCTAATACTTTTTACTAAGATAAAATTCGCTATTTAAAGCTTTAGTAATAGCTAGATTTTTAGTATTACCTTTATACTAATTATAATTAATATTTCTAGAAATAAAATATTAGACTAGCTAAGAATAAATAATTAGGTAAATAAAATACTTATTTAATATTTTATAAAACCCGAATTATATTAATAAATCTATTATTAAGAATTAAGAAGCTAAAGTAAAATAGTTATTATTAAGATCTTTATATATTAATATATTATCTTTTTAGAAATAGAACTATAATATTTCTATTTTTATTATTAAAAGTTCTTAAATACTAAGCTTTTTAATTTATTTTAGGTAATTTTTCTTATAAATATAGCTATTTATATCTAGATTAGTAATACTAGATTTAGAAACAGGAATTATAATATTAAATTAAAGCTATAAATTAGAATAAAATTAATTAGAAATATAATATTTATATTTATATTATTTAATTTCTTATATCTTAAAAAAGAAATCTCATATTTCCTTATTTATTTAAATAATAGAAATATATTTCTTATTTTTAGTAATTTTATAAATCTTAGTAACTAGCTTTAGAATATTTTTAATATCTTATATATTAATAAAGAAAGTATTAGTAAGTTACTAAATATATCCTATATAGGAAGCTTTAAGGAATCTATTATTAATTCTATAGTATTCTTGCTTATAAATAGATCCCAAAATACTATTATATACTTCCTTAAAAATATATTTATCTTACTAAGCAAGTATTAATTTCTATTTAGCTAGTATTTTATAAATATACTTAATACTATTATTAAGTTCTCTAGACTTAATATTCTTAGTCTTCTGCTTTTTAGTTCTAGATATAATTAAAGAAGTCTTTCTAGATAATATCTTTCCCTTTAAAATAGAGGATTTCTTTTTATTTTCCTTTATTTTACTAACCTTATATTTAGTTTAATACTTAGATTTCTATTATTTATTAGAAGTTTTAGGCTTAGCTTATTCTCTATTCTTACTAGGTTTTTCTTATCTAGTTATACTAGTTTTACTAGTTTTACTAGTTCTACTAGCTTTACTAGTAACTTTCTTACTAGGCTTTATTAAATTAGCTCTATTTTTCTTAGCTAGATCCGATTAAGTTAAAGCTAAAATTATAATAGGAGCCTATTTTCCAAACTTATTTCGGAAAGCAGGAAAAGGCTTATTATTATAAGTTCCCTTAATTAAAATTCCGGAAGTATTAAAAATATACTATTTAGCTTTAAGATTATTAGCTAATAGTAGCTTAAACTCTAATTCTTTAGATTCCGAAATAGTTTTTATATACTTAAATACCTTAATAATATTTAATTTAGTAAATATACTAGTATTTTAATACTTTTTATTCTTAATATATTCTAAAGTAGCTTTATTAATTAACTAAATAGCTTTATATACAAAAGCTTTTATTTTAAAAAGAAAATATAACCTTTTATAAATATTCTTACTAAAATTATTATAAATATTATTAATATATTAGCTAAAGGCTTTATTATATAATATAATTCTATTTTAACTCTTGGTTTCTAGACTATTTACTATAGTCTTAATTTTATAAAGCTTCTCTTATTTACTTTTAGAAATGCCTTTAATAATATTCTCGAATTCCCTATTATTAGCTTAGTAATTCTTTAGCTCTTTCTTAATTAATCCTAGTTTAGTTCTATTTCTAATAAAGGTTTTCTATTTCAAGAGCTTATTATATATATTACTTAGCTTATCTAGAATATTTATATTAAATTCAATAATTATAGCTATCTTTTCTAATATTAGTAAGCCTTTTATAATTACCCAAGCTCCTTTAATACTCTAAACTTTAATACTATTAATCTATAGGCTTTTAATAATATTATAGCTTATAAGAACTAGCTATTATATTTTACTAGCTTAAGAAATCTATACTTTAGCTATTTTATTATTCTTAATAAGTTATAAAAGTATTATTAGTATAATAGTTATAGGTTATAGAATTAAAGGTTCTCGAGATTATAAGAATTTCTTTTAAGTATATTCCAAAATAAAAAGTAAATTAAAATAGTTTTAGATTATATAAAAATATTATATATATTCGAGTTTTTCTTTTTTTCTAATAAGAAAATAAAGCTAAAATAATAGTATATATAATAGAGAAAATAGGTATAATAATTAAATATATTTAAAGTAATATAATTATAAATTAGAAATAATTATAAAAAGTAAAATATAAAATTAGGCTTTTATTATAGAAAAGAATATAAATATATATATTTAAGGAAATATAATTAAGGAAATAATTAAGGCAAATTAAACTAAATAGTAATAATAGAGAAATAAAAAGATAATATAATAGAAATATAAATATAATAATAATATCTAAAGTATTAAAATATAGAAAGAAATAATAAAAATTTCATAATATAAATATATCCCGACTTTTTATTTATTTAGAAATATTTCTATTAATTTAAAAAATAGTATAAAAGAAGAGAAATAATATAAGAAATATATAAAAAATAAGATATATAAATATACTAAAAATATTAGGAAAATATAAAGTAAGTATTAATAAAAAAGAAGTTAGAATAATAGAATTAAGAAATAATTTAGAATAAAATATTACTTCTTTTAAAACCAATTTATATCTTTTCCGAAAGCTAATTAAATTTATATAATATAAAACTATTTAGTTAGTTAGAACTTTAAAGTAATATTTATATTTATAAAAGTAATATTAAAGATATTAGAATATATAAAAAAAAGAATTATAAAATAATATAAATAGGGTTTATAATACTATTATTAAGTTTAAAATAATTAATATTAAAGTTAATATAGAATATAAAAAAATTAGATATTCCGAATTAATATTAAGAATATAAGAATTATTTAAATAATATTTAATAATAAGAAACAAATTAATAATAAGAATTAGTAAATTATACTAGCTTTTTAAAAAAGTAACTAGTATTTAATAATAAAATAGTATTATAATTAGAGAAAAAGTTTTATATAAGAAAAGTTCTCTTTAGAAATAGAAATATATAATATACTAATTAAGCTTTAGTATATATTTTTAAAGTAATTATAATATATGTCTTAAGTATAATTATAGTTATATTAAAGAAGAAATAGGTTTTCTAATATAAAATAGGCTTTAAATAAATAAATCTAGTTTATCTAATATCTAAAAAATTTCTAGAATTATATATTATTAAGTATTTTCGGAAATAATTATTAGGTTTAATAAGGTTTCTCTTTTCTCTTATAAGGCTTCTAGTTTAGCTATTTCATTTATATATAACTTCTAATTAAAAAGTTTATTTAAATATTATAAGCAAACTTATAATAATAATTTAAGTTAAAGCCGAGATTTATAAATATTATAATTAAGCTTTAGACTAATATAAGCTATAAGAATAGCTAGTTAAAAAGGCAAATAGAGCTTTAAAAAGATTTCTAGTTTAGTAAAATATATATAAAAGACCTTCTTTCTTCTTTTTTTCTTTTCTTATTTCTAAATATAATTATTATTTATTATTATAATTCGGAATTAAAAGTTTATAAAATAATCTCTTAATTCCCTATTTATTTTTATATTAAAAGAAATACTTTATATTTGATTTCTAAGATCTAGTAATAGAATTTCATATATTAAGAATACTATCTATTTCATCCCATCTGTTAATATGAGCGGTTTAGGAATTGGGTACTATAATTAATTAATCGGCTCTCTAATTAATTAATCGGAACTCCCATTAATTAATCGTAAATAAAATACAATTCGCAAGCCACAGTGAGTCCCGATTAATTAATCGGGAGGCCGATTAATCAATTATATAATATTGGGATTTCGGGCCTAAAGAGGCTAAAACCCTTTAGTTCTCAGTATATAATAATATATCCTCAAGACTAATAGCTAAAACTCTTCAATTCTCAGTATATAATAATATATCCTCAAGACTAATAGCTAAAACCCTTTAGTTCTCAGTATATAATAATATATCCTTAAGACTAATAGCTGAAACCCTTTTAGTTCTCAGTATATAATAATATATCCTTAAGACTAATAGCTAAAACCCTTTAGTTCTCAGTATTATAATAATAATATACCCTTAAGACTAATAGCTGAAACCCTTTAGTTCTCAGTATATAATAATATATCCTCAAGACTAATAGCTAAAACCTTTTAATTCTCAATATATAATAATATATTCTTAAGACTAATAGCTGAAACCTTTTAGTTCTCAGTATATAATAATATATCCTTAAGACTAATAGCTAAAACCCTTTAGTTCTCAGTATATAATAGGGATAAAGATACTTCTCTAGAGCCTCTAGATATATATAGAGCCTCTGCTCCCTTTTTACTACCTAGATACAGTTTATAGCACACAGTTCACAGTATATAGTTTACAGTATATAGTTTATAGTACAAGTACCAGCTTTCTAAGCAAAACCACTAATTCTATATACTTCTCAATTATTACCTCACTTCTACTATATCTCTTTTAACCCTTTATTTATCTCTAGCCCCTTATACGCCTCGCAAACGCACCTATAGCCATACAGATTAATATTTTAATATTACTATACCAGGAGTACGTTCCTCTAGTACTCAGTTCTTATCCTCCCCTATTACTAAAGAGCCTACTAATAATTGGTCCGCTAAAGACGAAGCTATATGGGATTAAAGGCTTGCTACAGGTAATAGTAAGAAAATTCTTATTACTAGGAAACGTATAGATATTAGATAATAGTTGCAAAATCCTAATACTTTGCTTCCTAATAGAACAAAAGCAGAGAAACGCTACCAGGCTAATATTAAGTACAAATCCCAATTATATAAGCTTCAGGATAATCAGATATATTATAAGAAATACTATAATAGTTGCCGTAATAAGATCCTTCCAGCTCGCTATACTCTTTACTATAATAATGCCTTTGAGATTTTGACTACTATTTATGAGAAATTAATATATATAGGTAAATACCCCTGAAATATACTAATTTTTATACTAATTACCTATATAATAGCCCCTAATATTGCATTTAAGTATATAAGACGAATTTAGTATAGCCCGTCCCGTAATAACTATACTTAGATAAGTGCTCGCTATTCTTACTATAATAAGGAAAAGACTTAGAAGAATAATAAGGAGATTACACCTATCCAATCTTATTATTCTGGCGAGCATATAGTTCTGGATTTAATGGATTTTCATATAAGTGTCCCTTAAGTTATGTAATTTACTCCTATATTCCTGTATTTCCTATATTTCCTGTATTTCGTATATTTCATACATTTTTAAGCTTTTCCTATAATTTTCGCAATTCCTGCAATTTTCATAAATTCCGAACCTTTTTATCCACACTTCATTAATACTATAGTATTATTATTACTAATACTATTATAGTATGATCCGGACAGAGAATATATATAGATCTGGCAATTGAAATACCACTTTTCCAAGTTCGTCTAGATCCGTAGGCTTAAGGCTAAGACTATAGACGAAGCTGCGGACGAGCTTATTAAATAGCTAAATAATAATAGATATATTTCTATTCTAGCCTATAATAATAAGAGGGAGTTTAAGGGAAAAGTAATTGAGATTTACAAGAAAAGAGGAATAAAGATTATTCGCAGACGAGCTTATTACCCTCAATCTCAGGGCTCTATTAAGGTAGCTAATCGAATCTTTAAGAAATGGCTACGGGCCGTACAAGCGGATACTAGTATCCAATTATAGATATAGTTACTTCCTTTAATCGCATAGGTAATTAATACCACAGCTACAGGGGCCCTTCCTAAGGGAAATATACTATACGAGGTCTGGTTTAGACGAAAGCCACCTACTGATTTCCTGGATTACAAAGAGAGCGCTCGCTATACACATATAGCCCTGGGAGGTATAGAGGGAGGGGGAGAGATTAAGAGTAATAAGAATAGTAGTTCTAAGAATAGAGAGGATAGCTTATTCATTAATAAGGAAGCAGATTAAGAAGAAGCAGCTAAGGAGATGATTTTATCTAAACTAACTAAGAGGGTTACAGAGTATATAAGAAAACAGAAGGAGAATATAATAAAGAGAGCGAATTCTAAAGCTCTTAAATATAATATTTAAGAGATTGCAACTCTCGAGATCCCAAAGCAATACAGATTCAGTATAGAAATGGCTAGGATTCCAGTAAGAGTTCTGGAAAAGACTTCAAAGATATATAATTTATAAGCCTTACTTTTAATAAAAGCTAATTAAAATAGGGCTACCGTCTAGCTACTAAATATAGCGAGCTTACTACTCTCTGGCCGCATAGTACCCTTAACAAAATCACCTCCCAATTAACTTATCCTGATTTACCTACTACTAGTACAACCCATAAGAGGGATAAAATTACTCTTCCCAAAGCGGTAGCAAAGAAGAATAATCATGGTTTAATTATATTAGTTCAGAAGGCTAGAAGAGTATCTGAGAGAGTAAAGAAGAGAGTAGCTAAGGAGCAAGCACGTGAGAATGGAGCTAGAGAAGGAGGAGAATCAGATAATCAAGTAGAGGAGAGGGTACCAAAAAGGGCTAGGGTGGCTATAGGAGCGCCTAGACATAGTAGGAGGCATATATAGTAAAGCTTTTACTATTCCCGAAACCTCAATATTACCCGATTAGGCAATCGGCTCTCCGATTAATTAATCGGGACCTACTATGGCTTGCAAATCGTATTTCATTTATAATTAATTAATAGAAGTCCCGATTAATTAATCGGAGAGCCGATTAATTAATTATAGCGCCCGATTCCTAAACCGCTTGTATTAATAGATAGAATAGAACATATCTAGTAATAATAATTAGATAATAGTAAGAAATAAATAATAATAAAGCTTATCTAATTTCCAGAATAATAATCTAATAATAATATTCTCTAAAGATTATAAATAATAATTAGAAAAAAAAAATAAAAGATATATAAAGAATTAAAAATAATAAGTTTTATTCTAGATTAAAAAAAGCTTCTATTATTAGATATTTCTTTCTAGTTTTCTATAAAGGAAATATACTTTATTTTCTCTAATTTTAGTAATTTTAGAATATATATAATAATACTAGTAGCTTTCTTAATTTCCTAAGTACTATTTTACTTATAATACTTTATAATTACTTCTTTTTCTAGTTCTATATTTATTTTAAAATATTTATTTATAGATATATATTTATTATTAACTTTATTTTTAGGGAAATACTAGAATTTATTTCTTTTAATAAATTACTTAAGTTAATTCCCGATATATATTCTTTAAAATATAGTATTATTAAGTTCTTTTAATATATAATATTTTTTTAATTAATTTATATACTTTATTTTATATAGGCTAAACTAGTAATATAATAGTTTTATATTTCTTAACTTATCTTAATTTATTAATTTAATATTATATATAAGAACTAGATTCTTTTCGGAAATAGGCTTTAAATAAATCTAATAAATAATATTAAATTACTTCTTTTTTTCTTAATATTTTCTATTTTTCTTTATTTTAGTTTCTTTAATATCTTTATTTCTTATTTATATTTACTTTATATATATTTCTAGAAATATTTTTCTATTATTATAATATATATATATATAAACTATAGCTACTATATAGCCCTACTATTAACCAGGCATGTTTTAATATAATATCTATAATAATAAAGGCTAGTACTAGTTTAGTAAGGAAAGGCTCTCTAGGAAAACGGAAGTTCTAATAAAGAAATATAAATAGGTAATCTAATAGAGAAAATAAAATAGCTTATATCCTAATCTAAGTATATTAAGAATAAAAGAAGAAGAAACTTAGTATGAGACTAAGGTCGAATTTAGTAATTATATTTTAAGATATATAAAAGAAAAATAATATAGTAATAAAAAAGAGCTTGTTTTCTTATTAAGTCTAAGAATCTCCTATCTTTTAAATATTATTAAGTAATTACATATATTATAGATTAGTATAAAACCAAGTTCCTGCTTTAAGACTATAGGCTACATACTCTCATATAATAAAGGCATGGTATTATATCTTTAATAAGCTTATCTCCTTACTAAACTAGTAGCTAGAGAAGTATATTAGTATTATATTATACAAGAGCTATTACTATATACTTGAACTAAGAGATAATTTCAGACCCGAATTCTTATCCAGATTCTTATATAGAACTTCTAAAGATATTTAGAATAATTCTGCTCTATATCCTTGTACTCTAATTTGCCTTCTATAGTACTATATCTGCTTTTGTATTTAATTCCAGTATTTATATAGACTTTACTAGATATAACTTATACTAGAATAAAGCAAACTCGGATATAATATCTATCTTTAAGAAATATTATATAAACGGAATTTATATAGATATTAATAATTACTTTACTCCTGACGAGACCTGTACTAAGATTACGACCTGTATTACTTATACGGAATGGATTAACTATGCCCTTAATTACTACTAGAATTAAGTAAGTATCTTGTTCTTTTCCCATATTAATATCTAATAAACCAAGATATATAGCTGCAAGTACTAATACTTAGCTATTAGAGCTATAAGAAATTGTCCAATTGCCGACTAACTCCCTCCCTATATTCCAGTACCCGTTAGTGCCCCTAGATCCTGCTCTTGCAATATCGGTTTCATATTCGCGGATTATTTAAATATAAATGGTCCTGGTGCCGGAGAGTAGTTTCAAGGTACAAAGGCCATCGACGGCTTTAAGGCTACAGAAATAATGAAATTGATACGCTACCATAGCTAGCTTACTAGTCCTTCCAGCACCAGGTTCAACCACTAATTTAGGGTTCTCCACTCTCATTTGTCATGTGTCACTCGCCGAGCTTGCCAAGCTTACTAGTATATCGTCATTTTGATTACCTTTGATTTATTAGCTAATTAATAATGTATTGGAGAAAGCGGGCTCGGTATTACCGGTATCGCCGAAGGGTAATGGGAATAAATCCCTTACTTTGGACACTTTTCCTCTGTTTCTAGAACTCACTCTTCTGTATCTAGTCATTCTGCAGTCTGTCAACCTTTAATATATCGATTTTCCATTAATAAATCGATTACTTTCCAATATGTTCCCCTATTGCCAAGATGTCAAGCTTTGAGCCCTCTTGGCCATTATTCGTCAGCATAGCAATGCTGATCTATTCTAACTATGCCACAGGAGAAAGCAAACCTTGCGTGCATTCGAGATAGCTAGAGAAGGTCGCGCGCCCGTTGGAAAGAGTTCCTTCAAGAAGTCGAAGCTCGAGTGTGACAATCCGAACTCCAGGGCATTGAGGCATCAGCCGAAATTCAAATAGCGGCGAGGAGGGTGGCAGACGAAAACAAAAAGCTACGGGGGCTTTGGCGCAACACAGGATTGGAGACGATAACGTCGAACCATACCTGCAGTCTTCGTCTGCGACTGATTTAGTCATGTAAGGCCAATATGGAAGCACGAGTGCCGCCGTTCAGGTTTTGGAATCTTTACCTCGAGTGCGGAAGCCTTGTTGAGCCATGCAGCCCGGTGCGCTAACAAGCACACCTGGACCTTCGCAGGGCTACCTGAAAGCTGCGAGCTCTTTTCAAGCCGTCGTCTTGGCACTCCCACTCGAAAGACTCGAAAGACGGCCCGCCCCAAACTTACTTAGCGCCAGTGGCAAGTGGTTCAAGGGTTCATATGGCTCACCGCGTCTGGGCTTAACTGGATGTAGATCAGTCGTTTCATTGGGCTGGTTGGTCCTGTGAGTTTTCGCGTGCTTTGCGCTATTTGGTAACGAGCATGTGACTGCATGGATCGGCACAGCATTTTCAGCCTCGTTTATGCAAGCCGCTCTCTTCGATATGCCATCAGATTCAAGAATAAATGGCTGGCGGTTGTTCCACTTGCTCTAATGCACCAGTACAGGTCACGCCATCTGCAACTGCAGTTTCAAATGGCATGCTCTCCAACCCCGCTTTTCAATGGTCCTCATTGCCTGCGGCACTTTACTCAATCGTTCATGCGGAACGGGACGAGAGTGGCAACTATCATCAATGTCTGGCAACGATTGTGGACATTCCCGCTGCTGAAGTTTGAGACACAATGGCAACGCCAGCCCTGTGGAAACTAAATATGTCTTCCCCTTCTGTCAGCTACACTTCTACCCCCCAAAAATAGACTCGGGCATCGCTTGCAGCCAGTAACTCTGCTGTTGTGGCTTGGAGGCCGCCCACCTGGCACAACTTCTCAATTGTAATTGGCATGAGCTGTATTTCTACGAGCGAAGGCAACCTATGATAGAGTAGCGTTGGCAAGTGCCACAGCTAATCTGCAGTGACGTGTCCTGACTTCAATCTCAGCTCACTCTTAATTTCATCCAGCTCCCACATCGTATTCATTCATCTCTCAGCCCAAAGTACGACGCTGCAAAGATTTGTGCTGTCAGCCAGCCTCTTTCATTGGAATGCAATGTCCATTGGGCAACACCGAGCAGATCAACGCATGCTCTATTCTTCCCACCTGAGAAGAATGCGGATGATGCAACTCTGCAGACCCGAGCTCACCGTTATCATCTAGCAGGTGCGACGTGTAAACGGCAATATCCATCCCCCAGCATGTCTGGAAGGTTGATGGGTAGAATTTGTGTATAAGTAGCGTGATTTCCTTTGTTGAATCTCTATCTTTCTCCCATACATCAAAAAGTCTCACTACTATCTCTTTCGTATCAAAGGACCCTGAAGCCTCATCGAATTTCTGCTTTTGACATTTAACAACCTTTCAAGCGGTTTTCATCAAAGCAGTTCCCTGTCAAGATGCAGTCAATCAGCTATTGTATCGAAGCTACGCACGCTGTGAAGTCCTTCACAGATGCTGCCATCAAGCGGAAGGACAATAAGTGTACTACGTCTGCAGAAATCTCGGCAAGCAAGGTTGCCAGAGCAAAGGTTTGGGGGCTTCTCTGATTCGATTGCCTCTTGATATATGTCTGACGAAATCAGGCCTTGAAAACCCTCCAGAGAGTCATTAACTCAGTTGACGGTACCCTTGCCTCACTTCGACCCCCAGGAAGTGTCCCTGACGAGAAGCCCGCGCCACCTCAACTGCAATTGGAAAAATCCGATGCTCCTCAGACCAATAGTTTCCACGTGCTTCGATCTGTCATGAGGGCAGAAAGTCAACCTGTTCGAGCTACAGTAGATCCCAAGGTTGCTGCCGATAAAGTATTGAAAGCAATGTCTGCAGAAGGCCTTAATACCCAGGAGACTTCTCTCCAGAAAATGGCTGACTCTATCGGGCCTATTATCGACAATTTCAACTCTATACTTGTAAGCTTTTAGGCCCATTCGCTTCCCTCCTATTCATATCCATCATAATCTGAGCAGTCGCTAATATTTTTGCCCGGTCAGACGAAACCTTACATCGAGAAGTATAACGCAACACTCAACACTGTTCCGGTCGTCGGCCTAAAGGACAATCAAATCATGTACATCGACACCTCTGTCAGCAAAACCCCATCGGGTCTTAGCGATGCGTGGGCATTGTTCAGTTCCCTCCCTACCGATGCCAAGGTATCCGACCTGACTCAAGTTCACTTCTTCCCCTTCAACGGCGATTTCTACCTAGCGGTCGGCACGGCTGTATGGAAGAAAGCCCACCGTTCGGATCGAGATCCCCAACTCTCGTCCGCTGTTGATCATTGGCCAAAAATGTTTGTCGACGAATGGACTAAAATTGGCGATGCCTGTCTCCCCGCACCGGATTTGAAATCCATCGTACCATTCGCAATCCTCTCCGCAGACAAGAATGCCATTGCTTTCAAAGTGGTTCTCCTTGGCCAAGATGATACCATACAAGTCCTGGCCTCGGACTCTTTTGGGGCAACCAACACTTTCGTTCAACTGAACTATCTCAAAGGGCAGGGTTCCGATTCTCCTACAGTAGCACCAAAGTGGACTCGTATGGCTTATTGGAACAACCAAATTACCGCTCTCGACGATGGGGATAATACCTGGGACCTTACGCCAGATTTCACTGCACAAACATACACCACTGATACAAAGATTCATGTCGATCACTTCACCGAATTTACTGCTACTGATGTCGGCCCCGTTGGCGTCGCACCGGATGGATATCTCTACAAGCGCATTGTAGAGCCACCGCCTACCAATAAAGAGGATCAAGACCCAACGTTGAAATGGACACGGTGGATTTTGCAAGACGGCGTCACCAATATTGGAGTTGCTTCACCTGGAGTCCTTCTGGATCTGCACCTCTTGACCAGTACATTGCGCTCTCGATACCTTGATACCCAAGCAGCTGTTTACCCGGCGGTAAGCAAGATACTCGCTTTCGCCAACACCAATAAGGTATTTTTAGGGCAATTGAAAGCACAAGCGGACATTTACAATTCGACCTCGAGCACAGACGGACAGAAGGCCCAGGCCCTTCACGCCGGAAAGGAGATTTGTATCCATGCACAAGTATGGGCAGGAATTCTAAGTAGGTCTGTTGGAGGGTCGACTGTCGCTGTCAGTATCATGACAAAACAGCTCAATGATGTCAAGAATCAGCTGTTGATCCAGACGCAGCTTTTGAGGGATAGACTTGCTAGCTTGCAAGCACAACTATCCTCGCAGAAAGAAGCACTTTCAAAGTTGCAGGCCGCATTTTGGGGTGCAGTAGCTTGCATGTTTCTAGGTTAGTTACTCTTACGACCTCAGGCCCGTCTCAGCACGTGAGCTTTTTTCTTGTTGGGAGATGCTAATTACTTTCTGTATCTAGGTATGATTGTCGCAATTGCAGGACTTGCTACTGGCGCAGGGGCCGCCCTTTTCGTCCTTGCTGGGGCCCTCTTTATAGGTGGTCTGGTTGCCATGGTAGCGCTAGGGGTTCAGATGGGGGATCTGGCAGGGAAAATCGCCGACACAGAGAGTCAAATCAGAACCACAAATACAGCTATTTCGGAGCTGTCGACTGTCACAGACAGTTTTGTAACTTTGGACCAACTCTATGGCGATTTGAACTCATTTTGGGGGACCTTGTCAGATGACGCAGGGGAAATTGCGACAGATGACGAAGCGACTATGGAGTATATTGGTGCAGGCACTCTCGCTATCACCGACTCCATTATTTCGGCGCAACAAATTTCGGCCGATATCAGTGATGCTTGTCAGAAATATCTCGATGTTCTGCACAGGCAAGGTGTGATCATTCCTCCAACATTCATGGCAGATGCTGCCACGCCCTCAAATTCAACCCATACTACCCCTGTTGCCCTGGCTATGGTCAACGGGTCAGTTGCTTCTAAGAAGTTGGCTAGTACTCAGGGAAATGGTGTGGCGTATTCTGATTCACTTACAAGTCGCATAAACGGCACTACCCCAATCAGCATCACTCTTCTCGACAATAATGTCGATCTGCACGTCCATTTCTTCGACGTTGCCACTCATGCTACTGGACTTCTCTCGAATGGAGACTTCGAAGGTTACAAATCCACGATGAAATACGCTACTGTTGTCCATCAAGCCGCTATTACAAGAGATACTCACACATTGGCGTCAACTGGGATGTGGTTCGACATTCCGACATTGAGTAAAACCAGTTCTATCTGGCCCGGTTTCTCGGCTGATTCAATCAAATCCTTCAACAGTATCAGCAATCTCGCGCCTACAGTACCCAATACTCCAGAATCTCTGAACTCCCAGCTGGCCAACGTGAAACCAGCAGTCAAGGAGATGCTCCAAAAGACCATTGACTTTGCAGCAATCGCAGTGGAGTGGGCGACGGAATATCCTACACTGTCAAAGGCTATAACCCCTCCGGTCACCGCTTTGCATGACTCCGCTCTCAAAGCTTGCCAAGCTGCTTTGGCCTCAGCGACGAGCGCGAACAACGATTTTGTCGACTTCAACCGTGCATCTACCAGCTTCACCCAGGAAATGGAAGTCCGCGTCAACACCAACGCTTCCCAAATTGACGTTGAGAGAGCCAAAGCAGACAGCGACATGAACCACATCAGCGTCCCCTGGTACATCTACCTCGCCGGCCCGGCTTCCGTCCTTATCTACGAGGAGAACGAGAAGAGCAATATCCGTAACAGACTCAACGCCACCTTAGACGCCATAAACAATACGATTAATGAGCTCAGGGGTTTTGAGGATAGTGGGAAAGTGATTGATGGGGGGTCGGCGACGTGGCAGGCGATGGTGCAGGATGTTAGTGGGAAGCTGGGGAGTTTGGTGGATGTTTTGGTGGCGATTGAGGGTCAGATTATGGAGAATCCGGAGATTTATGCGGATTTTATGCATCAGGAATGGGCGGAGTTGAAGAAGAATGCGCAGGAGGTGCTTAATATTTTGGGGGCTTAGGTGCTTCTAAATGGTGTTCCAGATAAGGCAATCGGCTATACTAAAGAAAGTCTGCTGAACGCACGAGCTTACACGTGATAAAAGATTACGAGTTCAAATTCTTTTTAATGATGCGGATTTTACAGTGTCTCAAATTGCCTTACAAACAGGCCTTACTTCACGCCAAATACGCTATGCTCTTGTAAACCGCTTTACGCCTTAAAAGCAAAAGAATGGCCGGAGAGCATTCCTGACTACCCCACAAAGGAAGAGGCTAATTGAATGGGTATCAGCCTCTCGAGAGAATCGGGAGATCCCTTGGATAGATATTCCTAGTATCCTAGGCCTTGATTGTGGAGAGAGAGATACCCGGACAGCATTTAAGAAAGAGGGATATGCACGACGCGTCTCACGAAGGAAACCCCCGCTTTCAGATGAGTATAGAAAGAAGAGACTCGATTGGGCACAAGAACACGTTAGTTGGTCAGACGAACATTGGGACAAGATTCTTTGAAGCGATGAGTGTTACAATAAAACATTGTTGTTGTATTGTCATAATAATAAGTAAGATAGATCAAGAGAGAAAAGGAGGTGTGGCACGGAGAGCCAGAGCTTAAATACAGGAGCATTGGTCACGTGTGTATGCACGTGACCCGAATATAGTTGCTATGCAACAATGAGACATGGGCAAAATCTGGGAGGTATATACGGGTGTGGATTATATGTAAAATTGGGAAAATAGAAAGTAAGTAAAGCAGTAATGTATTATATATGCGGTGGCATGGTATACCCGCAAAGTGAGGTGAGGATTCGAGCAAAACAAACTCATATTCTTAGTCACGTCATTATTCACGTGAGGAGGCGCAGGGGCGTTGTTTGGCATTAAACGTGTCTGCAAGGCTCTATTGTTTTCCCGCTTTCATTTAAAGAAGTGGCTATGGCAATCAGAGATTGTTCTATCCAACTCGCTAGCTCTATAGTTTTACTGCCAGGTTAATGCCAGTCAGCAAAAGCTCAGCGCGTCATCCTCGGATCTTCTCCGGCTAGAATCGCGATACGATACTCGAGCAAACTAGCGAAACACCTTCTTTTCAGTCCACCACAGCTTCGCATTAAATATCTTCTAGAACCGAAGAAGCCCAAGAAGTAGAATTCAGCGGTTTCTCTTTCATGAGCATTAAAAATTAAGATAAAACATTTTGAATGATTTCGTGGTCGCTTAATTCCGTCCTGCGCAAGGTGGGTGTGGCGTCGCACCACCCAGCCACTCCACCCAGCCATCTCACTTGGCAGATTCTCGTATCCTCAGAGGCTGGCGTTTCACTGGTTGCCTGTCTCAGGTACTTCGTATCATTTTGCCTCCTGCAGATCTTCCTTCAATCTGATTCGCCCTCTAGAGCAGATCTACAGCCATCGTATTTAAACATTGGGCGGATATTAATCCTTAGAAAAAGATGACCTGCGCCAAGACTTAACGCCGCACGTAGCTCGATCCCAGCCTCCCTAGGCTAGAGAGAGCTTAAAGCGAGGCATTTCTAAATATCGATACTGCGGATACCTACAACGCACAATTGAACGAGTTCAGCGGAACCTATACGAACAAGGCGCAGCTATTGCAACTATTTTCACTAATATAAAGATCTTCCACAATCCTCCTTCAACTCGAAATTCAACAGCACAATACCTTACGACCAACCTCCACACACATCTGTCTTCAGTATATCAATACAAGTAATTGAGACTATCTTCGATCTCATTTGCCCGATCAAAATGAAGTTCACAACAAGTTTGGTGGCAGCTGCCACCCTCCTCACCACTGCTCTCGGAGCACCAACCGGAATCTCGGCTCGCGACGCACAACAAACATGGACCATCACCGACTTCACGATCTCCAGTGAGTTTCCCCCAGACCCTCCTCCCATCTATTCCTATCCTAACATGATCCAGACAACACCGACAATCTATCTTCAAAATTCAACTTCAACATTGTGGACAGCGCAAACTCCTCAACTCCCTGCTACATCGCAAACGCGTACCCAACCGGCACGTCGATCGACGCGCGGTGTGCTGCGCCGGGCGACAATGGACCAACGAGCAACAGCACCAACCCGTACTCAATCAGCTGGTACTACGACTCGTACAGCGATCAGGCGATCATGGAGGTTTTTACGTAAGTGCCACCTTGTCTGTGGTTGTTATAAATGGCAGGGGTGCTGACAGATGGTAGATACGTGCAGGCCGCTGTGTTCTTGTACCCGCGAGCGAGCACTATGTTGGAAGGCGTGACAGAAGATGATGTTGGGCCCAACACTGCGCGGTGGTTACCGGTTGGCTGAACAATACCCTATCAGGAGTGAGATTCCGCGATTAGGATTCGGAGTGGCTGTGGTGTCTTGGCACGACAATACGTATGACGATACTTATGACACATTGCATTAGGCTCGGCGTTGGGTTGTCTTATTTCCGGCTGCATTCTATAGCGTCCCATATATAGATGAAAATATAAATCGTAATTCCTGCCTCTCCGATCGAAAATGAAAGAACCTGTAAAATCACGTGACAAGAAACCCAATGTCGAATGCCAGAGGAGAACCCATTTTCATGGAAAGAT
Source organism: Hyaloscypha bicolor E (assembly GCF_002865645.1). Lineage (NCBI taxonomy): Eukaryota > Fungi > Ascomycota > Leotiomycetes > Helotiales > Hyaloscyphaceae > Hyaloscypha > Hyaloscypha bicolor. The sequence continues at coordinate 523,335 of NW_020194563.1, read as the reverse complement.
CCATTTCCGTATCGGAGAAAAGGCAACATCGGTTAATATCACGGCATTTAGGGAGAGTTATGTCCCGCGGACGATCTCGAAGGTGTTGGTGCACGGGGAGAGTTCGAGGGATCCGGTGTTTAGGGAGGTGGTGGAGAGGGCTGTTGAGGGCATTTCAGATGAGAATCTCGTGCCGGTTTATGCGGGTGATCCGGTGTTCGTGGCGGCGAAGGGCGCGGCGGAGTTGTAGAGGAGGGCGTTGGCGGGGAGGGAAGGTGAGAAGGGCTTTGGTGAGTTGTGATATGATATAGTCAGTAAACAAAGGCGTTCTTGTCGATTCTTTCTTTCCTGAAACACTTCCTCGAAACTGTATGTGACTATCTCTCCATTAGACTTGCTGACCACTGCGAAGAAACCTTCCAAGTCTTCACGTTCGCTAACCCTGGTCGAAAGATATGATAACTTAGCCAGCTGGGTAGCAGGGCAAGTAATCTTTCCTTTGCGGCGATTCAAAAATTAGCTCTGGGTTCTATATACATTAATCCACACAATCTCTGTATTATTAATCAATGCGGTCCCTTCGCCGTCCACCCTCCCCATAAACTCCTCCCCCTTCCGCCTCCTTCACCACCACCTCCCTCCCATTCATCCCCACTACCGGCAAATAGGACCCCGCAATCTCCACACTCTCCCTCGGGAAAAAATGAAAGATCAGACTCCTCCAAGAGTTTCTGCCTTTCGTCCGGAAGACATTGTCAGACATTTTAGTGCTGAATACAATGTCGAGCGCAGCAAATCTTTCGACGCCCGAAATTGCTCAGGTTCACCTCACTCAAGCAATCACTATTGGTTCCAACTCAGCACCTATTTCCCTGGATAGTACCCGACAAGCACCTGCTGCATCAGCAAACTCATGAAACTGCTACATCGTTGCTTCCTCCGACGATAGCTTAGTCTTCGTGGGGCCGGATTTAATCAACAACCTCTGCCGTTGACAATAAACGGTTAGAGCGTTCCATTCCCAAATCAGCAAGATGACCCAAACGACGTTTGGTCCACCAACCCGATCCCTTTTAAAGCGGTATACCCATTCAAGTGCAAGTGTAAGGCCAGCCAATTTCAAACCTTCGGTGGAAGGCTGCTCGGGCGCCACTATCTCCAATTCCAAACTCTGCACTCCTGCCAGACTATTCATCTGTAACACTCAGCGTTTTCCAGGGAATCTACAAAGCGGCCATAGTCCTCAATAACTTGAAGCTTTCAGCGGATGAGATTTCATACTTCGTTCAGAATGCAAAAGACTTTGATTCCGTGAACTAGCCATCGTGCTAATTCTGGGAGTTCTAAAGCTTATCTCTACTAAATACTAGGACCTTAATACTACGTAGGCTAGGAACACATTTACGTACAAAGCAAATTTATATTTAAACCTTAAATATATATAGAGCGTATTTATATATAACGGGTATTTATATATAAGGCGCATTTGCGTGCGAAGTATATATATATATTCCTTGAGCGTACGCGCGTGCCTTGAGGATATACTTTTAAAGCGATCACAAGGGGTAAGTAAAGGGACGTGCTTCTTACCCATCTTTTGTGCCCATGCCGGGGGCTAAAGAATAGCCGAAAAAGAAAGCCTTACTTTACGATTTCGATGGATCCCACGTTTCCATTGTCACATTCACTTCACCCGCTTCCCCACCAATCACCCTGTCTTCAGCACTTTCAACGTCGTTCTTGTACTTCACGGACTCATCAACAAACGATACTACTATCATTTCTTACAATAAAGGAGCTGCAGTACTAGTTTCTGCAGGACTTTCATCTTATGTTCAACTATAGGTCACATATCCCGCCGCATCCCCCAATGCACCGGTCATTATTCTCCCTGACGGCAGTACGCAAAACTTCTATAATGCTGTATCTCACCAACCTCTTACCCCCACCATGGCGCCACCGATTATAGACACCATTTTTAAATATTTTGCCAGTATGACGGGCGATAAAATGAATGGAGATATATTTGGCAGCACGGATAATCTGCCTGCGTTCTCAAAGGACTACTACGAACTTGGCACTCCGTACGCACTTTATTATTAGGAGATTGGAGTCTATATTCCGATGCTTCTTATAACCAAATTGCTCTCATTGCAGCAATTTGACCAGGCTCTGGCAATGGCAAACTATGTATTCGACCCTACGAGATCCACACCACCAAAACCGGGTGATAGATGGAAATAGCCTGCATAAGAAAACATCGTTGGTGAGAATACACTTGAGGCACTATTTGCATCGCTAGGGTTAGAAGAGATTGAGCCGAAAGGCAGTCGTATCGAATCGTGGCGGGACAATCCCTTCCAGCCTTTCGTCGTTGCACAGGGGCGAAGAATAACGTATATAAAGTGGTTCGTCATGACTTATATCAATATTTTGATATCATATGAGGATTTTTATTTCATGCAAAACACTCTTGAAGCCCTTCCACTGGCTATACAGCTATACGTCCGGGATTCTCACATCTATGGCCCGAGAGCACTGGTGATTCCACAGTGGGGAAATAAGCAGGTTCAGACCTATGCTTCTCTGATTGGCAAATGGTATGGCTTTAGCAACGCTGTGGTTCAAATTGAACTTATGTTTCCCTTCAGCAACCAATCGACAGAGCCACTTGAATCGATCTTTGGAGAGAATGTTTTAGCAAACATCTTCTGCTTTGGCACAACAACTTATTACTGTATCCCGAACAATATGCAGCTCTCATTGCTGCAAGATTTTATCGACAACCGACTCTTCAAGATCAGGCACTGCTAAAATATTAATAGAGGTTCAGACAACTGCTGTTATTCGAACCACCTATGAATCATGATCTTCTTGTCCAAGCTACTGCAGCTGGGCTTAGCTTCACAAATGTTATCAACAATGTTAATTCTCTGATGCCTAATTCCAAATTCATCTCTTGCTCCAGAAAGCACTGGAGATCTGTAATAAGCTAAAGTTACTCGGAAGTGCATATCTCAGTATCAAGAAGAAGCAAGATGCCAAAACTATTGAACATGCAAGCAGGGCATGAAGTCACTATTAACACACTAGTCATGAACATGTACAAACTTCAATATTATTTCCAGCTGCTGGGCAAGAATCTTCCCAATCCTCCTTTGTTGGCAAACAATTTCACAGACTCCACGGAAATCACTGAGGTTATTAAAGATCCCAGTGGCAACAGACCGCTTTTCTTTGACAAGCAACAAGAATATGGAAATAAGCAAAGCTGCTAATACAAAGTCAAAGTCAGATACCATAGGAGATGTCAAGATGCTCTCAAGTGCATTGCATAAGTTTTGACTAACCTAATACCGTGCTGATCAGCTAAAAGTTCTTCTTAGATGCAATTACCAATCCCGATCTTCAAACCGCGCCGTATGGTATCGGGGCCCTTGTGAAATGGGGTCCAAGCAGTTTCGCCAACGCGGCGGCAGCAACTGCTCGGTTAATGAAGATCGGTGTAGATGGGCTCACATTCGAATCCGTCAACGCAGGTCGGATGAATGGCTTCACCCGAGCCATTCAAAACCGTGTCCATCAAGCCACTCTTACTGGCTTCGAGATTCTGAGCAGCAATAAGAGCATTGAAACACAGCAGCGGAAGATCGACTTGGCGAACCAGGACATTACCAATCAACAGCAACTAATAGACAATGCTACTGAGGTCCTGACTTTACTCAAGCACAAGTATACCAATGGTTAACTGTATGCATGGATGGAGACGTCGATGAGGACTCTCCTCTACCAGACCTACACACTCGCGTGTCAACTGTTATAAAAGGCTCAGAAGGCATCCTGCTACGTGTGAGGTATCGACCCTGCCAGTGCAAACTACATATCCTTCGGATATTGGGTTGACTCCCAAAATGGCATTCATTGGAGAGAACGTCTCTTCTACAGCCTGAAGACACTCGCGGCCGCATACCACGACAAGCGGGGCTACGATTTCGAGATCACCAAGCGCATTTCGATCCGCCAACTGGATCCCCCGGCCCTATTTCGACTTCGTGAACTAGGTACGTGCGAAATCATCATCCCTGAAGTGCTTTATGATATGGATTTTCCCGGCCATTACCAGATAATGATCAAATCAGTCAGTTTGAGTATCCCGTACGTTGTCGATCCATACACCAGTATTTCGTGCGCCCTGCGACTCCTCGACAGCGTCTATCGTACCAGTTCCCTCGCAACAGACAAGAACGCCTACCCGCAAGATACGACCGCAACCACTCTTTATTGACCGCCATTATGTCGAGGTTAATCAAGGATAGAGAGCGATAACTTTCCATCTTCCAATCGCCGAGCCCCATACGTTCTCCAAGATTTAATAAAGCCCTATGGTAAGCAAATTATCCAGGTAAGGAGTAAAATGAAGAGCTCCGGGACGCATGTGATTTTCTTTATTGGACTGCGGGGGGGGGATCTCTGGCGGTATAATTGGCAGTACGGAAACCAGCGGATCGCCTCGGTAGTATATATTCGGTATAATAGACTTGTTGTTGAGGAACGTATATACGGGATTGCGGTTGCGGTATATAAAGGGTTTGGTCGGAAGGAAGACCTTGGATAGCCTGAGAATTCGAGTCGGGTTAACTACCGTAGAGGTTCTATTCCATGGTATTCAGAGTCGTTAATAACAGATCGAAATATAAGGGGACAGATTACTTATAATTAATCTATAGTACTTGAATGGAATTGCCCTTTAAAAGATTTAAAGGTCGTTTGCTTTCTTTAGAGAATTAGCAGATATAAATTTCGAGGTTATATATAGGAGTAAATAATTCGGCTAATTTATAGGCCTATAAAGTAAGCTACTAGTATACTCCTTTCCTTTTCTTCTTTAATAGGGGACTTCTCTACTTAATTAAATTATATTCTTAATTAGCTATAACTATATTAGATAAGATAGTAGGTAATAAAAGTAATTAGACTAGTAGTATATTATTAATAAGGAAATTTAGTTAATTCTAATAGGCTTAGTAAGTAAGAAGCAGAAAGTAGCTTAAGATCTAGATAGTAAATTATTAAAGAAGCTATTAAATAGAGAAATAAAGGAAGCTAAGAACTTTAGTAAATATAAGCCAGATTCAGAATATAACTCAAACTCTGGACCAGATATTAATACCCTATTAATAAAAAAGCTACTAGTATAGAAAGATAGGAGTTTTAAGAGAGGTAATTATATTAAAGGAAATAATAGTAATAAAGATCCGGATACTTATATAATAGATTAGGTAATATAAGAGTTAATAAAATTGAATAACTTTTCTAGATATATAAGAAAGTCGGAGAGAAGTGGGTTTTATATATCTATTAATAAGATTTGAGAGGCTTATTATAAAAAGCTATATTTTTTTAGAAAGGAAATAAACTTATTCTATAATAGAGAATATTTACTAATTATAGGAAGAGGTAAGGCAGAAATATAAAATATATCTATATAGAAATAAGTAAATAGAGAGTTATTCGAGGGAAAAAGTATAATAGCCTTATAAAATAGTAATATAGTAGCCTCTAATATTAGTAATAAGTATAGATTTAATAAATAATAAGATTAATAGTTTCTAATTAGGGTATAATATAAGAATTAGAAGAATAGACTAGTTATATAAGATAAACTAAGTAGAGAAATACTTCTTATAAATAATATTAGAAAGAAATATATTAAGTATATATAAGAAATAAAGAAAAGAAAAAAAGATAGTAATAAATTTATGAACTTAATAAATAGCCTAATTTATATTTCTAGGGCTTAAAGTAAGTATAATTAAGGAAAGAGATTATATATAGCTAATACTAATCCTATTAATACAGATATTATAGACTATAACTAGCTTTATATCTTAAAGGAAATCTATTATAAGTTAATTATAAGTAATAATATAATAATTACTTTAATTTTATTAGGGTCTTATAATAATAATAAACTTTAAAATACTTTTCGAATAAAGCTTTAAGATATAATAGAGATGTTTTATATACTAGATTATAATATTAAAATATTTAAATAATTTATAGATATTATATTCCTATATTACTAGTATATTTCTTTTAAAAAGATTAGCTATCTAATAGGGTTTAAAAATATAGCTAATCTCTAATATATTACTAATTTCTAGAAAAAGTTATAAAAGTATAAGCTTTTCTATAAGTTATAAATAATAATACTACTATATAATTTTATTATCTTTATTATTAGTAAGGAAGAATTAGATAATTTAGATAATTATAATAATAGAAACAAGTAATTCCGGTTAGAGGAAAAGGAAATTAATAATAAATATAAGTTATATTAGTTCCCTTATTAGTAATACTTGAAATTAATAATATAAAGTACTTATATAGGTTTTAGGGTTAATATTAGTATTACTTATTATATAATAAGTAATATTTCTATTCTTATAAAAGGAAAAAGAGATATTAGATCTTTATTTCTATAAACTAAGAAGAATATAGCTTTTAAAAATAGGGTCTATATATAGGTATTTATTAATATATAGGTAAGTTAGATATATTAAATTCTAGTAAGTATCTTATAGAATGAATATTTAGTAGCTTACTAAAGGTAATTATTATATTTATATTAGGGAATATTATAATAGAAGCAGGAGGCTATAAATCTTTAATACTATAAGTATAGCTAGTAATAAAACTAGTTATTTTTGGTGGAAATTCTAGTATACTTATATTTAACTATATATAATAGAGTTAGTAAAGGCATTTATACTTTAGAAATATTTAATTAGTATAGAAAATAGTCGAGATTAATAATAATTACTTTTATAAAAATCGAATCTAAATATACTTATTTAGTTATATAAAGGAAATATGGTTTTAATAAAAACCCTAAAATGGCTAGCTTTTAATAATTACTATTTAACTAATAGCTACCTTTACCTAAGGCCTTAAAACTAGCCTTAGACTCAAAACCATTTATAGAATTATAATTATTTATAAAACTATTTATAGAATTATTTATAGAACTATTTATAAAACTAATTATAAAACTATTTATAGAATAGTTTATAAAGCCAGACTTATTTATAGTACTTCTATAGAATTAAACTTATCTATAAAACTAGAATTATTTATAGAGCCGGATTTATTAAGGTTTTATTAGCTCTCGGTCTCCTTAAAGCCTTATTTCTCTTTTTATTATAATCCCCAGATACCCGGTATCTGAGATACCTTACTAGATATTAGATACTTCCTAGATACATGTAATACGGCCGCCTTACTAGGGAAATATACTTGGAATATACTAGAAATATTTAGAAGACTAGCCCCTTTAGGACTAGCATACTATAGGGTATATATATTCTCTCTTAGCCTCCTATATTCTAGTTTTCTTTTCCTTAGCTTTGAATTATCTTTATAAGAGACCTTCTACCTTGCTTTTTAAGCCCTGAATACCATATCTATAATAGTATTTAAAGCTTACTTCCTTTAATCTTATAAAGGATTTCAAATAAACTAATTCAGAACTATTAGAAATATAAATATTACTAAGATAACAGAACCTTAGAAACTCAAATAATAGACTCCAGAATAATAAAAGCAAAAAGCTTTAGAATCCTTAGAGAAATTAGGTATTTATATCTTTATAAATATATACTAGTAGTATATTAGAAACTCCCTCAAAAACCCGAAAAGTTAAAGAACCTTAAATAAAGGCTACTCTTTAACCAAGTCCTAGAGTAATAGGTACCTATAGGCTAGTAACCTGACTATTATTCTCAAGCCCTATCCTATAACCTTATAGGCCCTATATATATACTAGTAATGAAACTATTAGGGAAAATATAATAGAAGAAAAGTATAATAAGTTAATTTTCCAGGATATTATATAACCAGGAATTATATCGACTTTTGCCAAGGCTTCTAGTAAAGCTCCTACTAGTTCAGGTTATCCCGTCGGCGGCCCTTTCCGAATCAAACGTCTCGTTAGTATTCCTGGAGAATTTATAAATAAGTCTATAGAAATAGAATTCTCTGCTTTTATTATAAAGCTTCTAGAAACTAATAATTATATTACTATTAGAGAGTTATATGAATAGGCCAAGGAACCCAATATCTTACTCTCAGATATTAATATTATTATAAAAAGCTATTTCTTATAAGAATACCTATAGTTATAATAAAGCTATTCTCGAGAATACCAAGCTCTATAATACTAAGCTTAAGGACAAAGTTAAATACTATATAGCTATAGTAGATCGGCTTATAGTAGCTCTAACTACTTCTATTCCGCCCGCTCTAATTACTTTAAATCCCTCTTAAAAGAATTCTGAACTATCTCCTATTTATTCTTGTCCAGAATTCCTTATATCTCATGCTTTCTTTAGAGATACTAGAGTTACTAAGCTCCTAGATCTAATTCTCTTTACTAGAAATCGTACTATCTTTAATAACTAGCTAGTTTAGATTAAGAATAAGCTATAAGGAAATACTAATTCGTATTTCTTAGAGAATCTCAAGATTATTTATATTTCTAATAAACTTACTAGTAATACTCTCGCCCTAACTAATTTTCATATAGATAAAAATAGTCCGAATTAGTACTATTAGCTCTTAGAGTTCTACTCCTACCTAAAGAAGCTATACTCTAATCCTAATAAGATATAGAATACTTATTATAACTTTAGTAAGCTTTAAATATATTCTAGTTAAGTATTTCAGGAGTTCTATATTCTCTTCTTATAACTATTTATAGAAGGCAGTATTAGTCTTTAAGACATTAAATATAAACTAAATAAGAAGCTCTTACTAAAGCTTTAGAAGTTAGTATATATATACTATAATAATTTATCTATTAATACTACTTGCTTTACTTAATACTATATTACTAATAATTAGTAAATTAAGGCTATATATAAGAAGACTAAGAAGTATAAGAAGGCAGGAGCTATCCCAGCCAAGTTTACTTCTAGTATTATATCCTTATATACTTCTAAGAAGTATATTCCTAAGAAGGAGCTCAAGAAGCCTATATTAACTACTCTTATTAAGTATATATTCCCTTATAAGTATAAGTAATATCTTATAAAAACCGAGGATCTCTTAACTATTAAATACTCTAATTATAACGAGTTCGGCTACTATACTAGATACTATTTGCTTTTATATAATAAGGAAACCAAGGTAGCTCTTTCTAGAATTAAGCCAGGCTTAGTTCCTATTTCACTAGAGTATATTATTTAAATAAAGTATTTAGAGAATTCGAGCTCTAATTCTAATATAAAACCGGGAAACGAGTACTTCTAAAGAAAGTCTCTATTTTAGGGGCTTATAATATGGATTTAGTAGAGATTAACTTAACTTATCTAATAAGAGAAAATATTCTTATAATACCCTATATTATTAGTATAAATAGATTAGGAATTAAGTCTTCTTCTCTTATTAATACTAGAGCTAATAATTATACTTTTATTAATATAAAGCTTATTTAGCTTATAAAATAATTCTTAGAAATAGAACTATAATTCTTTCCCTTACCCTATATTATATATAGTTTTAATAAAAAGCTAGCTAAGTCTACTAAAAAATATATAGAAGTTTTATTTCTAGTTAATAAATAAAGTATTAATATACTTATAATTATCCTAAATCTTAGAAATTATAATATTATTCTTAGTAGGAAATAGGTAATATATATTAATATTCTGGTTAATTATAGAAGATATAGGCTTATATAGCTAAAGAATAAGCCTAAATCTATATAATTTAATTATATTATTAATACTTTATAATAATAGCTAAAGAAGTAACCTAATAAGAAATATTAAAAGAATACTAATTAATAAGATTTTATTATAAGCTATTTCTAGAAACCTTTTATTCTAGAATAGTTTTTCTTTTTCCGGACTAATTAGAGGAAATTATATAAGACTATAGAAAAGGAGCTTCTATAGTCTAATTAAAATATAATACCTAAGTAAAAGCTAAAGAAGTAAGAAGAGGTCCTTAATAAAGAGCAAATATTAGATCTAGCTATTCTTACTTCTATAGTATTTAATTATATAGCCAAGAGAAAAAATAATATTATTAATTAAATCTCTATTTATAAGATTAATAAGGAGCTTAAAGTTCGGAAAAAAGAAGCTATTTCTGGCCCAGAGAATTAATAACCGGGAGAAATAGAGCTTTAGTAGCTATAAAGGATATTATTTCCGGAACTTAAGAAATATATTTCTGTTTTCTCTAAGAAAAAATCTAATACTTTTTCTTTCTATAGACTATATAATTATAAGATTTAGATTAAAGGCCTAAAGAAAACTAAGAATATTAGATATTAACTCCTCTAATAATAGTCTATTTAAGAGCTTCTAGAAATCAAGTATTTCTTGTAAAATAATCTAGCTAAGGGCTTTATTAAAACTAGTTAAGCTCTCTTTACTTTACTAGTTCTTTTTATAAAAAAAGTAAATAGAGGTTTATATTTCTATATTAATTTCTGCTATCTAAATAATATTACCCGGAAAAATTAATATCTTCTTTCTCTTATTAATAAGACTTTAAGTTAATTATCTAAGGCCAAGATCTATACTAAATTAGATATTTACTAAGCTTTCTATTATATAGCTATAGATCCGTACTTTTAGGAACTAATAATATTTTATATCTGCTATAGAGTATATAAATATAATATTCTCTAGGAAGGCTTTATAAATAGTCCGGCTATATATTAATATTATATAAATAATATGTTTTTTAAGTATCTAGATAACTTTTATATAATATATCTTAATAATATTTTTATTTATTTAGAGAACCTAGTAAAATACAAATAGTATATATGAAAAGTACTAGACTACTTATATCTTACTAGCCTCTAAATAGATATTAAGAAATCGGAATTTAAAGTTATATATATAAAATACTTAGGCTTTATTATCTCTATATCTAGTATTAAAGTAAATTCTAATAAAGTTAAAGTAATATATAACTAGTAATTCCCAAAAATAGTTAAGGATATATAGTTCTTTCTCGGTTTCTATAACTTTTATAAATGCTTTATTAGAGAATATAAACGAATTATTAGATCTCTTACCTTATTTATAAAAAAAAGTATTTCTTTTAAATAGTCCGAGTAATACCGAGAGGCTTTTACTTATCTAAAGAAAGCTATAATTTCTATTCTAGTTTTATAATATTATAATCCAGATTTACCTATAATAATAGAAATAGATATATCTAAAAGAGTAATTACTAGCCTACTTTTTTAATAAGACCCAGAAATAGGCCTTTAGTATCCTATAACTTATTTTTTTAAAACCATACTTCTAATAGAGCTTAATTATAATATATATAATAAGGAAATACTTGTTATAGTACGAGTACTAGAGGAATAGAAAGCTAAGCTAGAGGGCCTTTAGGATGCTTCTTTTAAAATCTATTCTAATTACTATACCTTAGAGTACTTTATAATTATTAAGAAGCTCTTTTCTTAATAAGCTAGATAGGCTAAGCTCTTATTTTACTATTACTTTAAGCTTATATATTATTCTGGAAAATCGAATAAATAAGTAAATACTTTATTATAAAGATAAGATAAAATAAATACTTAGGGCCAGATTAAGGAAAAGCTATAAATTTAAGTACTTCTTTCCAAAAATAAGATTAATTCAGAGATTATCTATAACTTATAGCTTATAGTAATACTTTATAAAATCGGCTTATTTAATCCGGAATTCGGCCCTAAAAATCAAGTATATATTAAAGATTTCCGGAAAAAAATATTTCTATTAAAGATATAATTCTCCTAAAAAAAGATATTTTTTTAGAAGCTTTACTAATAGACTCTACTATAGTGGCTCCTATAGAAGTACTATTAGAGGCTCTCGCTAAGTATAGTAGTTTGTAACTTATAAATAAGATCCTATAAAATAATTATATATTACCGGATCTAGAAAAGCTATATATAATAACCTAAGCCAAAAGTAATATCTGAATACTATAAGACGGCCTCCTTTTATACTATAGAAGACTTTATATTACAGAGAACAAAATGACTCCCGGATTACTTTTATAAACTATCCTAATTTATAAAATATATAATAAATTTCTTTCTAAATATCCTAAATATATAAAGCTCTAATAACTATTAAAGAAGTAATATTACTAGCTATTTATAGATAAGGATATTAATTAATACTATAGTAATTACTATACTTATAAGAAATTATATATATCTAGAAATAAGAAGCCTAGTTTACTTTATTTTTTTCTAGTTTCTAATTACCTCTAGTAATATATTACTATAGACTTTAAGAGCTATTTAGAAAGCAAATCGGGCCATAATATAGTTATTATATTTATAGATTACTTATCTAAGTACCTAATTATAATTCCCGTATAAGATATAATTATAACTAAATAGCTAATATCTCTATTTTTATTTTATATAATATACTAAGTAAGTATTTTAGAAATAATTATATTAGATTAGGAACCCTAATTTATATCCGATTTTTAGAGCGAATTCTATACGAGAATTAGTATAAAACTCAAGCTCTCTATAGCTAATTATTCTCAAATAAATAAATAAACGGAGATTATTAATTAGTACTTTAATTAGAGATTATATTTATATATTAATTACTACTAGAATAACTAGAATAAATAGGTTATTATAATTAATTATTAATAAGCCTTTCTTTAATACGAAATTATTAGCTAGTTCCTATTTATAACTAAAAAGGGCTATAAGCCTCGTACTTCTTTAGACTAGAACTCCCCTATTAAAGCTAATTTATCTAAAAAAAAGCTAAATAAGAATAAAGCTAAAGTATTAGTAAATCGATTATATAAATTATAGCAAGTTATCTAAGGCTATATAAAGTAAGTATAGGAATAATATATAGTATAAGCTAATAAATACTGTTATTTAATTAATTTTAAAGTAGGAAATAAAGTATAGGTTACTATAAAGTACTAGAAATTCAATTATTTAAGCCAGAAGCTAGGAAACTAAATAAAGAACTCATTTGAGATTCTAGAATAATATAGCTACTTGTTTTTCCTAAAACTGCCAGAAACTATAAAGATATATTTAGTTTTCTATATAAAGAAGCTATAAAAAGACTTCCAGAATTCTCTATTAGATTAAGTAAATCCGGAACCGCCCCTATTAATACTAGAGAATAGCAAATAAGAGTATGGTATTAAACGGGTTATTATAGTTAAGCTAGTAAGAAATAGACTAAAGTATAGAATTTAGTAAGTTAGTTAGGATAAAGATCTAGTATAATATCTAGCTTTAGTACTAAGTAATAGCTCCCTGGTTTTATAGAGTTTCTATAATAATAATATTAATATACTAGAACTTCTATAAAACCTATAATACTAGCTAGATTATATAAAAAATAATACTAGTCTAGAATTATATAGAAATAATAATAAATCCTCCTAGGTTATATAGTAAAGGCACCGGCCTTTTATATATAATATCTATATTCGAGATACTAGTTTCACTTTAGGAAGAAGTATAGTACGAAATTAGATAAATTAATAGCTTATATAAAGCTCGGGAATAAGCTTATTATAAAAGGGAAAATAATATTATAATTTCTAGATATCTAGTATCTGAGATACTTTACTAGATACCAGATGCCTCCTAGGCGCACGTGACGCGGCCGCCTTACTAGGGAAATATATTTGAAATATACTAGAAATATTTAGAAGGCTAGCCTTTTTAGAACTAGTATATTATAGGATATATATACTTTCTTTTAGCCTCCTATATTCTAGTTTTCTCTTCCTTAGCTTTAAATCGTCTTTATAAGGAACTTTTTACCTTACTTTTCAAGCCCTAAATACTATACCTATAATACTTTTCTCTTATTAGTAAAGGAGAACAAATTATTAGTAAGAGGATATTATAAGTAAGTTCCTTCTAAGATAATATTATTCGAGTTATTTAAATTAATTAAATAATATTATATAACTAAAAGAAAGTTATATTAGAAATAGTTATAAAAGAAGTAATTATATAAGAAGTATTTAAGTTAAGATAATTACTTTTATTTTAAATTAATAAATTAGAACTACTTTATTAAAAACTTAACTCTATATATAGCCTAGAGAATAAAATTATTAATATTAACTCGGAAGTTCGAAATTTAAAGAATAAGTAATTATTTAATAAGAATAACTAATCGGGAAATAAAGAAACAGATAAATTATTCTTAAAAATATAGAAAGATACTTAGAATTTATTCTAGAAATAATAATACTAAATTCTATTCCCGAGTATTACTATTAAATATTAGTAAGAGCCAGGAAATATTAAATTATATATAAAGTACCTGTTTTTATTTCGAAATCTAATAAAAAGTTAGTAATTATAATATTAAATAATTATAGTTAAATATTATAAGATATTATCTAAATTAAATATTATAAAATAATACTTGCTATTATTTCTTATATAAAAGTAATAAAGCTCAAGTTATATTAATAATAAAGATAATAGAAAAATAAAGGCCATAATTATAATTAAGTTAACTTTTAGTATTAATAAAAATTTTATAATAATAGAAAATAAAAAAGACTATTTTATTATAAGAGAGAAAATAAGACTAAGTTTTCTATAATCCGGTATATTTATCTAATTATACTAGCTACTAGTATAATTATTTCAAATAAAAAAGCTAGTAAAATTATATATATTAGTTTTTTTATTTTCTATAAAAATCTATAGTAATTTTTAAAAGAAATTATAATTATAAGTCTTAACTTATATTACTATTTTAAAGACTTTATAATATCGAGTTAATTATAGCTAACTAATATCTAGTTAAGCTTAGTAATATTAGTTTAAAACCTTTTATATAGGCCTCTAAACTATATAATTATAGCTGGATTTAGAAGTAACTTCTTCTCGGGCAAGTTCCCGGAAAGCTATTTTTATTTAATTTCGAAATCTAATTTATTTATTATTCTCCTATTTATTTATCTAGATAACTTTCTTATAACTTACTTTATAGATAAGAGAAATTACTTGAAAATAAGTAATTAGGGTATAATAATTTTCTAATAAAATAAGTATTATCTTAAGATAATTATTAGAAAAGAAAATAATTTAACTAGTATATAAATACCCTATAATAGTTTATAGAAATACTTATAAGTAAGGTAAGATTAAAGGTTATATTAAAGATTTAAGGAAATAGCTTAGTTTAAAAATAATATATTAAGTTAATATTTATAGAATACTTTTAGTAAATAAATAAGTATAATTCTATATTATTATATTAGAAATAAGTAAAATAGTATTCCTATATTCTTATATACTAGGGATATCTTTAAAAAATAATATAATAGAATACTATAATACTTTTTTAGATAAAATATTCTTTTTTTATTCTTTTTTTCTAAAGAAATATAAGTTTAATATAATAATTAAAAGAACTAGAAATATTATTTCTTATCTAGAAATCTTTAAAGAGCTAAATAAATTCAGATAATAAAGGTAGCTTAGTATTTTTAAAAGTAGTATTTATTATTATTAGTAAGGGTATTTAAGGTTATATTAGTAATAAAAAGAGGTTTTTTAGATAATAAGAAATATAGAAAAAGGTATTTATTATACTTTATTACTTTATTAGGAAATTTAGTATTATATAATTATATAATAATATATGCGGTTAGGGCTAGTATTTAGAATACTAAAGCTTTTATATATATAAGCTTCTTTCCTTAGTTTAGAATTCTTGAATTAAGAGCTACTTTACTTGCTTTTTAAGCCTAGAGCCTGGTTTTATAATATTATTCTAAACTTATTCTTGTTTCTATAGAAAAAATAAAACTACTTTTATATTTTATATATATATATAATTTTTATAGTAATTTAATAATAGAGCTATTAATATATATAGTTACGGAACTATTATTTTTAGAGAAATTAAAAGCTTATTAGGCTCTCTCTTACTTTAAGTTTTTATTATAAAGTAATCTTTATAGATTTAGATTACTATTATAATTACTAAGCTTTAAGTAAAGGTTTAATACTAAGCTAAGCTACTTTAATAGTAAAGTAATTAGCTCTCTTAGTAAAGTAATAAACTTCTTTTCTTATAAGCTTATTTCTTTTCTTTCTTCTTTATAAAACCAAAATCCTTTCTTTTATATCCCGAAAAATTTAATAGCCAAGTTTATAAGTTTAATACCTGGCTTTCTTTAATTAAGGCTAAACTATAAGTTAATTATAAAGCTATTAGTAATACTACTACTTAGTTCTATTATATCTACTTTAATCTAAAATTATATATTTAAGCTATAGTTCTATCCTAGCTTTTCTAGACTAAAGAAAACCAAATCTAGTTCTATCTCTTAATTCTTAACTAACTTTCTTGTATTTATTTGAATTCAAATAAGATATAGGAAATAAAGAATAAGCTATATTCTCTTAAGTAAGGCACTAATTTGCTTTATACTTTTATAACTAAGTTCGAGCGAATTCTATATAAGATATATAAATAAAACTAGAATAATATTAATAAGATTATAGCTTTCTGCTAAGGGCTTAATATTATAATTAAGAATAGGCTAGCTTAATAACTAAACCTCTCTCGAACCTATATTAAGTTTATTAAGATAATATAATAGCTAGCTAGATACTCTAATATATATAAATACTATAATTCTAGAAAGAAGCCTTATTATTACTTAAGTAAAGATAATACTATAAATATATTAATTATTAATACTATTAGTATAATTGTCGAGCTTTTATAATTCTTTTCTCTACTTTTCTCTTTATAATACTTTTCTTTCTATATAAATAGTTAAGTATAATCTATATTTCTAGTAAAGTACTAGTAGCTTTATAAGTAGGGCAAGTATATATACTATAATAATAGTAAATACTAGGTAAAGAACTATAATATTAAACTATATAAGAAAATAGGAAAGAAGATACTAAAGCCAGAACTAAAAGTTATAATAGGCGAGAATAATAGAAAAGTAGTAATTTATATAGTTAATAATTCTAATAGTAGCTATAATTCTAATGCCTTAATTAGATCCTATAGCCCTAATTCTAATTCAGATTCGGATATAGAGGAACTAGTATATTAGGAACTAGTAAATTATATAAATAGAAAATACTAGAAATAGAATATATAAGAATATATAAGATTATATAATTTTCGAGTACTCGAGATAAGCTTTCCTAAAAAGAAAAATAATATTATACTTTACTACTTTACTAGGAAATTTAGTATTATATAATTACGTAATAATATATATAGTTAGGGCTAGTATTTAGAATACTAAAGCTTCTATATATACGAGCTTTCTTTCTTAGTTTAGAATTCTCGAATTAAGAACTATTTTATTTGCTTTCTAAGCCCAGAGCCCGGTTTCGTAATAGTATTTATAAATAAATAGAAGCTATATTCTTAATAAATTAGAAAAAAAGATTTAGAAATAGAGATTTATTTATTAGGAAAAGAAATAAAGCTAGTAAATACTAGTATTTTGGATTTGTTATATAACTATCTCTAATTAATATTTCTTCTATATAAATTCCTACTATAATCTTATTAACTAGTAATTTAAAATCCGGGTTATATAAATCTTCTCGATTTATAAATTTAGTATTAGAATAATAAATAGTTCTCTATATATAATAGTAATTCTTGCTCTAACTATAACTTTTACTATAATAAGTTTTAGAATACTTATACTAACTATTATAGATATACTATAGATCTTTTCTATATAATTATTAGTAACTTATATATAAGTATACTTGTTTTATATAATATAAAATTATATCTCAAACTAATAGACTACTAGATCTCTTATTATAAACCTATTTATTATAAACTATTCTATTATTATATAAATCTCTACTAATATATTAATTTTATTTTTAGTTTAGTATTAAGCCTTAATTACTTATAGCTATATTTCTATCTTAAGAATATATAAGAGCCTATTTATATCTTCTAGTAATTCTAAAGATATTAGAATTTAATAATTATTTAGAAGAATAGTTCTATAGTTTATAAGTTTTAGTGGAATTATTTATATAATAATAAAAGTAGCTTCTTTCTTACTAATAATAAACTTTATAATATCCGAGCTACTATTATAAAGGTTAGTATTTATTTAGAGCTATAGACTATATTACTTTTATCTTAAGTAATATCTAAACTAATATATTCCTATAGCCTCTTACTTATTTAGAGCTATTATTTATTTATTTATTATTATTTAAATACTTATTATTATATTCTACTACTTTACTAGGAAATTTAGTATTATATAATTACGTAATAACGTATATAATTAGGGCTAGTATTTAGAATACTAAAGCTCCTATATATACGAGCTTTCTTCCTTAGTTTAGAATTCTCGGATTAAAAGCTACTTTACTTGCTTTTTAAGCCTAGAGCCCGGTTTCGTAATATTATTCTAAACTTATTTTTATTCTTATAAAGAAAGTAAAACCACTCTTATATCTTATATATATATATGATTTTTATGGTAATTTAATAATAAAGCTATTAATATATATAGTTATAGAACTATTATCTTTAGAGAGATTAAAAGCTTATTAGGCTCTTTCTTACTTCAAGTTTTTACTATAAAGTAATCTTTACAGATTTAGATTACTACTATAATTACCGAGCTTTAAGTAGAGATTTAATACTAAGCTAAGCTACTTTAATAGTAAAGTAATTAGCTCTCTTAGTAAAGTAATAAACTTCTTCTCTTATAAGCTCGCCCCTCCTCTCTCTTCTCTATAAAACCGAAATCCTTCCTCCTATATCCCGAAAAATTTAATAGCCAAGTTCATAAGTTTAATACCTGGCTTTCTTTAATTAAGGCTAAGCTACGAGTTAATTATAAAGCTATTAGTAATACTACTGCTCAGTTCTACTATATCTACCTTAATCTAGAATCACACGTTCAAGCTATGGTTCTACCCTAGCTTTCCCAGGCTAAAGAAGACCAAACCTAGTTCTATCTCTTAATTCTTAACTAACTCTCTCGTATTTATTCAAATCCGAATAAGATACAGGAAGCAGAGGACAAGCTATACTCTCTTAAGTAAGGCACTAATTCGCTTCATACTTTTATAGCTAAGTTCAAGCGAATCCTATATAAGGCACATGAACAAGACTGGAATAACGTTAATAAGATTATAGCTTTCCGCCAAGGGCTTAATACTATAATTAAGAATAGGCTAGCTTAATAGCTAAACCTCCCTCGAACCTATACCAAGTTCATTGAGACAGTATAATAGCTAGCCGGACGCTCTAGTACGTACGAATACCATGACCCTGGAAAGAAGCCTTACTACTACTTAAGCAAAGATAATACTATGGACATATTAACTATTAATACTATTAGTATAATTACCGAGCCTCCGCGATCCTCCTCTCTACCCTCCTCTCCACGATGCTTTCCCTTCCATACGAATAGTCAAGTATAATCTATATCCCCGGCAGAGCGCCAGTAGCTTTGCAAGCAGGGCAAGTGTATATACTATGGCAATAGTGAATACTGGGTAAAGGACTGTAATATTGAGCCATATAAGGAGACAGGAAAGAAGATACCAAAGCCAGGACCAAAGGTTATGGTAGGCGAGAACGGTAGAAGAGTGGTAATCTGTATAGTTAATGATTCTGATAGTGGCTACGATTCTAATGCCTCAATTGGACCCTATGGCCCTGATTCTGATTCAGATTCGGATATGGAGGAACTGGCATATTAGGAACTAGTGGATCGCATGGATAGGAAACGCCGGAAGTAGGACATACGAGGACATACGAGATTATACGATTTTCGAGCGCTCGGGACGAGCTTTCCTGAAGGGGGGGGGTAATATTACGCTCTGCCGCTTTATGTTGAAATTAGGGGCCTGAGGCCCCTAATAGGCTTAGTAAGCCCTGGAACCGAACGCCATGGGGCTGTGCACTAGCTTAATACCCTGTCCAGCTGGAATACCCTGTATAGCTGGAATACCCTATACGGCTGGAATACCCTGTATAGCTGGAATACCCTGTATAGCTGGAATACCCTGTACGGCTGGAATACCCTGTATAGCTGGAATACCATATACGGCTGGAATACCCTGTATAGCTGTAATCGGTTCAGCTGGCATAGGGATTTAGTACATGTGACTTAGGGGGTTCAGGGCTATATATACGGGCTACTTACCACTGTAGAACAGCAGTCAATTCAGTATCATTTACTTGGTTTACATTACAAGCACGTGACCCTAGCTTTATTACTTAGCTAGTTCAACACTTTACTAGGAAATTTAGCGTCACGTGACCACGCAATGACGCATGCGGTTGGGGCTAGTATTTAGAACACCAAAGCTCCTGTACATACGAGCTTCCTTCCTTAGTTTAGAATCCTCGGATTAAGAGCCACTCTACCTGCTTTCCAAGCCCAGAGCCCGGTTTCGTAACACTTATAATAGAATTCTTGCCTATTTTACTAGTAAGAATATAGCCCGTTACTAGTATATATTTACTAATCTCGTTTAATTATATTTCGGTAATAGTTTATACTATTTATAAAGTATATTATTATATTATTATATTATAGTAATATAATATTATAATATTATAGAGCTATTTAGTAAAGTTAGTTTAGTAAAATACTAAAAGTTTCTCTGGGACGTTTTATAATAGGCCAAGTATACTTTATTAATTATAAATTTATAATTTATTATTAGTAATTAGAAGCCAATTTTTAAGTAGTAATTATTTCTCCTATTTCTATTACTCTTATTAAATTAGATAATCCTATTATAAAATATATTTTATATCTATAAAATCTAGTCTATTAGTTTCTGTAATATTAATTATTATTCAAGATTATACTTCTTTTAATTTCCTTATCTCTAGTAGCTAGATAACTAAGAATACTTTAAGCTATTATTAAATGCCTCGAGTCTAGTAAAGCCTGCTTATATAGTAATTTCTGCTAGTTACTTCCTGATTTCACCTAAGATTATAGTATTCTCTTCTATTTATTCTCAAATATAATATAGTTATTAATAATAATTAGGTCGGTTCTAGTACTATAATTAGTATTCTTATTCTTTCTTTATATTAATATTATTAAAGGAGTAATAGAGTAATAAATAGGCTGAGATATAAGCCGAGACTAGTATATTATAGAAGGATACCTAATGAAACCCAGTTTTTAAAGTTTTTCATTTTAGGGTATTCTTCTGGGGCCTCTACTTATTAAAAAAATCCTACTACTACCTTTTATTACACTCCTTAAACATTATAGTATATATGCAATTATCTCACCTTATAGTACCTTCATAATTGTAACCGTCCGATACGGTCGACGGGTTTCAATAGTATCCATAGCCTCGAAGCTCCGGTGAGACAGTACCTATAATAGAGAAGGTAAAGAATCTGTATAAGCTGCTCCGGGAGGAATATTTCTAGTAGGTAGTCTTGTGGATTGGCCATAGACTGAGCTAACCCACCGTTATAGGCTCTTTGAGAGAGAGGATATTAAGATCCTGTATAGAACAAGTAATAACCGGAAGGAATATATGGTCCCTCGAAAGCTCCTCTGCGAATATTCTAATTACGCCCTAATACTTGTCAGGAATACGAATACCAATATACTCGACCTTATATACCGCTGGTCGGCAATAGTCAATACATAGATAGATCACCTATGACTCCGTAAAGTCAGCTTCTCCCCAATTGCGCCACCTGTATTACTGGACATCTCCGATTCCCTTTTAGCCGAATACAAACAAATGGAGCCTCCCAACCGGCCATTATCGGTACTAGACCAAATCGTGGACCTAGCTAGCTCTTCGGACTTTATGCAGTACCGTACGGACTATCTCTGCGAGTTTGTTGCTGCTAATGGACTCAAGGATAAATTGAATACATTCAAGCGGCGCCGTTCCTTCAGCCTATAAAATGCATCCAACCTATTTTCTATCTCTCCCAATACTTCAAACCTCGACAGAGCCTGGACTGTCGTAGGCAAAGCTCTCGGTCCGTTCTACGCCTGTCGCCTGCTGGAGGTGAGCTCCGTTCATCGTGGCCGGCCGGTGCTGCGAGAGAATTCGGGGTCCCGGAAGGGCTTGTTATGGCATATTCGGAATTCTTCAAAGGGGGTTTCAGTGGGAAGGGATTCTTGGATAAGGGGATGGATATAATAAAGTTCGAGCGAAGCTGGCCCTCAATCATTGATGCGTTTCTCGATATTAACAAGATCGAGCCCAAGATCCGGGTCCCTGACATATTATCGAGATACGTTGAGTATGCAGTAAAGGTCAATATGGATACTCCAAACTCCCCATATAACGAGATAGCGATGTGGGTGGGAATCGCGAAGTTCGCAGACATGATTCTGTGGAAATCGAGTAATCCATACGACTGGGTCACGGCAAGAATCAAAGAATATCTGATCGAGACCTTTAATCCTTTCAAGATTCTCCCGAATACCGGCAACTCAGGCAAACATGCGAGAAGCAATATTGTTAAGAGCCTGGTTTGTAGCACCTGTCGTAAGAATGCGCTTGTGGCGAAGAAGTTGGAGACGGAGGACTCTGACAAAGAAAGTTGTCTTGGCAATACTTGTAGCACCTCTAATCATAAGAAGGCCATTGCCGAGTCCTCGATGAGATCGAAATTGCCAATGTATTGCGCGGTATTGTCAGGCTTCTGGTATTTTGCGATGCTGGTATTTGAGAATCTATGGCTGTAGAGCGCCACAGCTTCCTCATTTGGAGAGTAGTCATCCCAGCCATTGTCCTAGCGACGGTTTGTGTTATATGAGGGCCGGCCTTGGACTCGGGGTGTTTCGCGGAAGTCAGGACTGGTTTTCTGTAAAAAATAAAAAAAATGTCATTATGGCTCTATAAAAATGTGGAGAATCTCAAACTTATATTGTCCCAAGTCCTCTGAGTTTGAGGGGCAGCGCCGGGACTAGCTGAGGAACCTGCGGGACATGGGACGCCTGGGTTGTTCAGAGCGGCATCTGGTGTGGCAGTGGTAGGTACTTCGAGGTCGGGAGTGTTGGCCGTCATGATGGGAATACCTTCGATCTTTGGAGCGCGTCAGCAGAACGTTTATCGAGGAGAAATTGGAATGCAAACTTGAGGCGCTTCTTGAACAATTCGATCAGCTGTCGACTGCTCAGTGCCTGTCAGTGGCGACTGAGAAGGTGGTGCCTAATAATGATCAATACAATGAAGTAAATACGGAGTCGCAGTAGGGGCTGGAGATGCGCTTTAGGATGCAAGATCGAACCTTGATCGTCTTCGGGTGCGGGTGTTGTTGACGATATCTGAGTCGGCTCTGACGTGAGCTCGATGCAATAGTCAAGGGGACTGGGTGCATGGTTTCTTACCTGGACATCCTTGCGGAGCCGATGCTCTTAGCGGGGAAGGAAAGTAGGTTTAGAGAAGGTATTTGTTTAAGTGAAGGCGACAGAGCATTGATGGGAGCGAGCGCTTTCATGGGTGTCACGTGACCTTCTTTGACGAAATTGATAGTTCAGATGTCAAAAAGGCAGAAGTGAGACTTGTCCAGGTAATCGATCGACGGGGTAGAAACACACTCTAGGTGATACGGTAGTGAGCTCTAGAAATAACGATATTTGCTAGAACAGAAGCCCGATGCTCGTGGAAGCTCGAGGGCAACACTGAAGATCCTCAGAAGAAATAGGCAGAAGTGAACCAAGTACCAGGTTGATGAATTACCGGGTATTTTACACGTCACATATGAACACCAGAGATTTCTAGAATTGTGAATATTTCTAGAAGAGAAGCGTGAAGCTCGTAGAAGCTTGGGAGCGAGGCTAAATACTCCTTAGCGCCATAATTAAGCGAAATGTGTGCCTAAGGCTGAAGCGAATTTTCCCCCTCACAACACTAAATATGCCTTAGCGCGAAAGTTAAGCGATGAGTGTCTTGAGGCTTAAGAGAATCTCCCCCTTCGCAACGACTCGGTGATGAGAAGAGGTTCTTTAGGTGGTAAGGGGTGCGGAGAAGGCTTTGCGGATGGATGGAAGCTATGCTCGGAACGGGGAAGGAAAGGAGGTTTGGAGATGGAGATCTGTTTATCTGAAGGAGAAATGAAGCCAGTGGACGCTAGCGCTTTGGGTTTGTCACATGACTGTCTTTAACGAGTACGGCATACGAGAGAAGAGGGGACACAAGTCTTCTATTTCTTTGCACGATGTGCACGGTCCAATTGTTCGACAGTGGTGGGCAGGTCGATGACGCTATCGCAGGATTGAAGCCGAGGCCTATTATTAATATTATGGATCCAGCAATCCGAGACCTGTATAAATTTGTTCCGATAGATGGTGGGCACTTTTGGTTATAATGCGAGGTGAGAGGATGGGTTGTTAGACAGAATTTGTAGTAAGAATATAAAAATATTAAGTTTGTGCAAAGAATTCTGCCCGTAGTATAGAGCCGGTGCATAATTGTGAGGCGCACAATAGCAGGGCGCTGCACAAGTAGTCAAGGTAAGGTAGAGTATAGAGTGACGCTTACAAGTATAACTAATTGCAAGAAGTGACTCTCATAAGAGACTAATCAATCACCCCTTCTAAAGCTATGTCTCTCTCTCTATATACCCCCTAGCGCTTAGCTAGGTAGTGCCTAGCAACATGCTCCGTCTGCGTGGGGGGAAAATCGCCGAGACATAAATTAGATACAAGTTCCACCTTACAACCATTTCATGGTCTAAATGACTACTTCAGTATTCCCCGCAAGATGCTTCCCTAACATAGCTGGAAATCGACTCTGAACGGGACTGCACCTGATGGTACGCAAGGCATATTGCGATCCTGCCAAAACTAACTCCTAGCAGTCGCTCGTCCGTCCTCCGATACCACGATACAAGGGTACGCGACATTATGGCCGCTGATTGCAGAGGCTCTGAACACCATGACCCAGCCCGCTGGTCGCGTGTGTGGTCAGCTTGTTGCATTCAGATTTATCCTCCGCGCTTCACCTTATATCGATGTCTCTGATGCAATAAGTCTTGCACTGCGTCTATTCATCTACAGGTCGATCGTTTTAAAGCTTCCCCGATGGGAACGCATGTATTCGGGAATTAAAACGGCATGCAGCGTTACGCTGGGTTATCTCCGTTGGCTGAACAGTCGAAATGGTGATCAAAATCCTCTCGTCTGGAGGCATCCCTATTACCAGTTGATTCGCGTTGGGATACCTCTTCCCCTTCGTTGTCTTAGAGGCGGTCTTCTTGTCTATTCCGATAAGGCCTTCCACTGCCGGCTGCCGTCCGGGTGAAAATGAAGAGATTCGAGACGGGTCTAACGGCACAGCTCAATGGCAGGGGGCGGAGGAAGACATGAATTTTATGGCTACCACGATGAACAAGCAATGGAACGGTGCCGAAGCCTTGATGACAGACTCAGATGGATGGACTGTGCCTTCCTAGTCGTTGGCACCGTCCTTCATCTGATATTCGTCTCTTGGGCTTACGACAACCTTTGGAAATCTCTCCACTGGAGCCCACCCAACGACTATACTAGGCTTACATGCCACGAATTTTGGTTTGTACTCGGCGTTGAGTTGCCCCTTTCATTGGAGTTGCTGGCACCCTGGCGGGCTTATACACAGTTACCATCTTTCATCGCTGTACTCGGCTGGATCCAAAAACCTTCATTATTAGTGAGAGAGGGATTACCGCTCTATCTGCCGTCGCCTTCCTCCTCTGCCTCGGCTTCGGTGCATGGATTCAGTTTTGCAAGATTGCACTTGTGATTCTGGCCTTCCAGTGTGTAATAGTTAGCCTCTTGTACGCAATCTATCACAATCGCTTTCGCGGTGCTTTTCTCCCCCTGACTCAACGCACAGGGGAACAAAATCTCGATCCTGCAAGGTTCACGGCCACCAACCTGTGTCTTACGTTCTTTAAATTATCTGTTATCATCACGATACTTTGGTACGATACTCGTTTCAATTCTGTCGGGACACGAATACCGGCATGGCCCAAGGTTTTTGGGTAAGAGAACATAATGTTTAGGTAGTGATTTTGGTCCACTGGAAGTTTAAGGAGTGAGAGAAGAATTAGCTAACAATTCTCTGTTCAAAACCTCGAGCTTTGTGGTCAGAAGTATTCGCCACTGTCTTGTTTATATTAATTGAGAAGCTATAAAGATCAAATCTGATCAGTTTTCGAAGCACTCGGCTGTTAATGGCTCAGCATGCATCGATCGAGCGATTCAAGACCGTCTATCACCTTTCGGCGGCACTAAGGATTGGGCAACACCAAAATCCGAACGCCACCTTCAATCCTGTGATAGGGAACAGAAATTGACATGGCAAGCTGGTACTTCCAGGCGACCAGGGCGCTGCGATCTGATTGGCTAGTACCGAAATCCGATTCCAGCGAGGCTCGGCGTTGCGCTCCACGATTTGGACGAAACCCACAGGCACCTGGAGCCACCGAGGAGTATCAAGCTACTTATTGGCCCAAAAAAATCTGAACGCATGTGATGTGCAGTTTCAGAGTCCCCAGAAGCCGTAGTGAGACTGCGAGTCGTGCTTCTTGCTCCATAGCTAGCATAGTTCGTCAAAATGTCGACAACAGCATAAAATATCAGATTGCAACCTTATAAATACTCGTCTTCAGTCGTTAGCGAGGTAGAATCTATCACTATTTGACACCATATTCCACCCGTGGAACGTCGCTACTCGACCTTAACTGAATATTTTCCCCCCGCATGGGAATTTGAGAAACCATCTCCTCACCTTGAGCTTGCTGTATTTTCTTCGGGTGGAAGCGGTATAGGGTATGGACAAACAACAAGTACGGCCGGGTTTCTCGTTTAAGGTCTCGCAAGTCATGCTAACCTGGTCTTACAGAGCATGAACCAGAATGACCTCCACGCGAAGGCTGACAACAAGGACAGCCGCCAGACTGATCTCGGCCGAAACAGCGAAGCAAGAACAACGAAGAAGGCCCGTAGTTCTCGTCATGGGCACAAGTCTGGAGAGCCGCAGGCTGGTGAATCCCACAAGTTGATGCCTTGCCCGATAGAGGATCCGCCCATCGAGGGAAGTCTACCTCTGCACCGATGGCTGGAGGAGTCTAAAGCAGACGCGCCTTTCTACGGAATTGTCGTTGGAGGTAGCAATCACACAGTCACGCAAGATATTCCTGAGGCGAGTAACTACAGTAGCTCGGTCGAAGTAGAAGTGGGGAGTGAGATTGGTGTGCATTCGAACGATCTGTGAACGTGTAGAGTAATTCGCGTAGCAGGGTATTGCGGAATTTTTGCCGAAATGGAATGTTTGAGCTGGTAAAAACAAGGATCCTCTTCATCTGAACTAGATTCTTGGATTTGCGATTAAAACCCACCCGGAAGGACCCCATTTTCCAATGTTATTAGGATATGCGTGCAGGCGGCGATTTTGTTCTATGAGATGAGTTAACGCATTTGCACACTCGACGGGACCAAAATCCGACGCCAAAGGCTTCCACACAGTTTCAAAATCAGATTCTGTTCCAAGCCAATCAGAAGAGTGTGCAGCGAGTCACTGCCCTACGGAAAGCCATAAGGATCACTAGTTCAAGCGACCTTTACGAATCGGGTTTTCATAGTTCACCCTCCAAAAATGCTATGCCACACTCCACGAAAAAGCTAACCACTAAATTTTAACGGTTGGAGCCTATAATTTAGTGACTAGAGGCTATATTGCTTACTCGCGACTCGCGACTCTCGATTCTTAATACTTAATTTTCGACTTCCAACTCCCCGCCCACGCCCTTCCTCCATCCCCTCCTGGAGTTACGCCTCTACTATTACTATGATCCTTTTCTAACTTACTTTAACTATAACGTATATACGCGCGCGCGATAATAGATAATAATAAGGCGGCGGGGATGCGTATTTAGGAAAAAAGTATAGGCGATGTTTGGCAAGGTGCAAAGTGTTGAACTAGCTAAAGCAATATAGCTAGGGTCACGTGCTTGCAATGTAAACCAAGTAAACGGTACTGAATTGACTGCTGTTCTACAGTGGTAAGTAGCCCGTATATATAGCCCTGAACCCCCTAAGTCACATGTACTAAATCCCTATGCCAGCTGAACCGATTACAGCTATACAGGGTATTCCAGCCGTACATGGTATTCCAGCTGTACAGGGTATTCCAGCCGTACAGGGTATTCCAGCCGTACAGGGTATTCCAGCTATACAGGGTATTCCAGCCATACAGGGTATTCCAGCCGTACAGGGTATTCCAGCTATACAGGGTATTCCAGCTGGACAGGGTATTAAGCTAGTGCACAGCCCCATGGCGTTCGGTTCCAGGGCTTACTAAGCCTATTAGGGGCCTCAGGCCCCTAATTTCAACACAAAGTTCGCTTAAATTTAGACTGGTGATCCTTATGGCTTTCCGTAGCGGTTGGGCACAGCCCACATCAACCGAAGAATACCCGAGCCAGATGGAACATAAATCTCACCCAAGCCTCATGCTTTGAATCCATTTCTCCTTTGCAGAACAGAGCCTTCCGTCTCATCGAATGTAATCACATCATTTCTTGCCCGCCCCGCGTTCACGTACCCTGCCATATCTCTACGTCTAACTTTAGCCATCGTTCCCTCGCTCCGTTAGTCTAACCCTGCTTCCATTTGCTCGTGTCATTTCTGTTTCATTCGGAATGGCGAGTGTTGTAGCCACGAGGCGCCTGGCTCCTCTTGATTGGGCTCGTCATGAAAGCACAATTCGTCAACTCTATGTGGGGGATGATATGGGCCTCTCTGCGGTCAGAAACAAAATGGCCAACGAATTTGGGTTCCATGCTAGGTAGGCATGAATCTGTCTCTTCTCTCAAATGCCAAAGCACACAAAACCCATCAGACTAACGGTAGTTGAAGCAAGTCCCAGTTCGAGACGCAACTCAAGAAATGGGGCTTGCGCAAGAATCACACGAGCGCAGTATGGAAAATCATCGCTCATAATTTACATCACCGACAGTTGGTGGGAAAGAAAACAGCCGTGTTCTTTGATGGCCACCTCATACCCGACGTCAGAGTACAGCGGGAGATATCACGCCATGGCTCTCTAGCGATTCGGAAACGTCAAAGTCAAGGTATCCCATCATCTCCCAGCATACCCGCAAGTTCCAGACCAGGAGACTAATTATGCCTTGCTAGACTGCCACTCGCCTGTGCCTCGGGTTCCACCCCGATTTTCGCTCCGCACGCCACCACCTGAAAGGGTTGACCCGGTTGAAAATAACAATTTGCCAACCATGCAGCTGTTTCAGTCTCTTGATAGTTACTATAGTATGCTAAGATTTCCAATTGACGACACTCAAAAGAGTTGATGCTAACTTGGCTGAATGTAGATGATCAGGGACCATACAGACCGCCTCTCACTCGCCCGGCATACATCAATCCGGAGCTATTGACCCGGGCTGGCGATTTTGCTAGCGAATCCTGGGTGCCGTCTGAAATGGTGCCATTTTCAGAGCCCCTAACTTCGCAACTCGTGCGTGGAGACCAACTTCCAATCTCAGAACGACGCCTCCAGGCAATCTTGCCACTAGCCTTACATACTTCCAATCTCATTGGACCCTCGGACGAGGTTTCAATGGCAATTCAGGGATCTCCATTTTTATATACCCCGCACGCGAAGCTGCTCCTATTCGGCATAGCTAATAACTTTGCCGGCATGGAGGATCTCTCGTATTCCGACGTCTGGAAATCCTTGAAAGCAAAAGCAGGGGCAGAACTTCTCAAGTTTCTCCACCAACTGCCTCCTAGCAGCCAAGCTAGCAGAGCAGTTGTGGAGAAACTGTTCCAGTGTGCCATTGAGGCCGATGACACAGCAGCTGTTGAGATTCTCCTCAAGTCTCCAGAGATCAGAATCAATGCAAATGAGGTTGTCTGCCGAAGTCATGAACGTGGAACAGAGACCGCTCTTGAGTTCGCTGCCTCTTGCAGGCAGATCCAAATGGTCAGCGTTCTCCTTTACCATGGTGCCGATGTCAATAAGTCCATTGAATCGTTCGATCATTATGGACGGAGGCACAGTGGTGCTCTCGCACGTACTCTAAACCGGCGATACCATGGTGGCCCTCCTCCTCCTCCTCCTCCTCCTCCTCCTCCAACCAGAAACGTGGCGGAAGATCGGACATTCCAACTCGTCGATCTCCTCTTGCGTCATGGCGCTGTAGTTGACACCTCGATTATCAGCTTGGCCTTGTACTCTGGCTCCCTTACCGCTCTCGAACGGCTTCTCCTTACTGGCGGAGCTGATGATCATATTGAGTGGGCCAAAAGCGGGATATTTCACAGAGCAGTTGCATTTATGGGCAATGAAGCAGCAATCAGACTCTGTGAAGTACTTGTCCAAAATCGCCTTGTTTTGGAGATTCTACGTGAGGAGTCTATAAAATCACCATTTTGGAATTTCCACGATAGTTGGCCGACACATTTTCTTGATGTGGTAGTATTTCGACAAAATATCAGTGTTGCTAAGATGCTCCTTGTCGAATATGACTTCTATATGACCGAAACTACTCTCACTTTTGCAATCCAGAGTGGAGGTATGGAGTTGGTGCAGTTTCTACTTGAAAGAGGAGCCATGGCAGATCCAGCCCCAATTGCCACTTATCATCTCCTACCGAAGATATCATATATGGCTACTCCATTATCCGAAGCCATTCGGTTCAAAAGAGCGGGAATAGTGAAGTTGCTAGAGGAACATGGAGCTCTCCGTCAGATAAAGGAGGCCACTCGATATCATGCCGCATTGGTGGCCACTTTTCACGCTGGCAACGTCGGTATGGCCAATCGACTACTTGAACTCCACGGCCCCCATACACCTGAGATACTGGGCTATGGCCTGGTAGAAGCCATTCGGTCGAACCAAAGTAAGCTTGCCCTCAGACTGCTCGAACTGGGAGCCAGTGAGAGCTCCAGCGAGACAGTCGATGCTTTGAGTTTGGCCATGCAAAAAAGGGAATCCAAACTAATCAGGGCGCTTCTTGATTCACCTGACATTGATTTTGCGGCTCGCTACGCAACGCAGTTTTCGCCTTTATTCGAAGCTGTCAAACGTGGCGATCGCTCCCTTGTCATGGAATTAATCATGGCTGGTGCGCCTGTTAACGCAGGTACTGATTCAATAACACCGCTAATCATGGCGGTCAGAGCCAACGATAGGGAGCTGGTTGAGCTTTTATTGAGATTTGGGGCGTCGGTCAATTTCTCGGTTGGGGGCGATGACCCAAGATATGAAATCGACGAGGCATTCGATGACATAGTCTCTTCGAATGAGAACGAAGTCGACTCTGGAGAGAATAATATCGACGTCGATTCAAGAGAGAGCGATATCGATTCATATGAGAATGAAGTCAATTATGGGGAGAATAACGTCAATTTTGGGGAAGACGACGTCTATTCGGATAACGACATAGATTCGGATGAAGGCAGCGTCGGTTCGGATGAGGACGGCGTCAGTTCGGACGAAGGCGACGTCGGTCCACCTCCCATTGAAGTTATGACTCCACTAGTTGCTGGCATCATGAACGGAGACATCGATATGATATCATTCCTGCTGTCCAACGGAGCAGACCCTTCCGATGCTAGTGCATTGGCAGAGGCGGTGTATATGAAGAATCTAGAAATTATGGATGTTCTGCTGGACAAGTTCCGCGAGAGTTATCCTCGAGGCAAGGCTGTCTATGGCCTTGAGGCAATGCGGATTGCAGTTCGTCGCGGAGATCTACCTCTCGTTGCCAAGCTCCTGGCGAATGGAATTGGCACACCGCTTATATCTGCACTTGTAGTAAAGCATCCAGAGTGGGACGACAACCAGAAAACGCCTTTTGTGGAAGCGATTGAGCAGGATAGTGAGACAGGATTTGCCATATTTCGCATGATGTTAGACGCGATGATTGAAAGGAACACTGCAGCAAGTTTAAATGCCATCGTCTACCGCAGAAGGTGGGACTCAATACACGGCATTGGTAAGGTCGAGAACGAGACAGCGCTGCTGGTGGCTGTCAAGGTTCAAAAAATCGACAAAGTACAACTACTCGTAGAGATGGGCGCAGATGTTAATCGCTCAACGGTCCTTGGCGTGAAGAGAACGCCGTTGCAAAAAGCCGCCGAAGTGGGAGATTTTAGGATTTCCGAGTACCTTATCAACCGGGGGGCGGATGTCAATGCTCCTCCTGCCGGAAGTGGAGGTGCGACAGCTCTGCAGTTCGCCTGCATTTATGGATATGCCGGTATCGTCGATCTGTTGCTACAAAATGGTGCCGACCTAGACGCTGCACCGGCGAGATCCGAGGGCAGAACTGCACTAGAAGGAGCCGCCGAACACGGCCGTCTTGACATTGTGGCCATATTGTTGAATGCTGGCATTAAGGTCCATGGAGATCACCGTCCGCAGTTTGAGCGAGCTATTGAGCGTGCTCAAGAGGCTGGTCATTTCGCTGTAGTGGATCTCTTGGTTAGTGACTCAAGGCCCAGCCAAAAGCGCGAGCCGAGGGATCCGGATGATGGGGGTAGCTGTTTAGTTACGAGTGAAAGTGGTTTTGGAGAAGAGTTTATTTGTTGGGAATCTTAAAGTTCTTTCCACCCCTGAGCCTTCGACTTGGTTAGATTGTCAAGTACTTATAATGAAACCTTTCACCGGCGTTTATGACGTCTGCGAGTTAAATCCACCTCTAATATATATAGTCGTATACATTTAATCCTTTATTCCATTTACCTTGCAAATAAGAGTTTGCTGAGGCATAGAGCAGCGTACCTGCTGCAAAGCTCGGAAGAGCCCCGGTAGCAACCAGTCATGCAGAGTCAGGGCTGAAGACCTGAACAAACGTTGCCTCTTCTAAGAAGCTCTCAAAATAGCGTCCAAATGCTCAAATAAACTTTGTTATCGTTACACACCTGCCTCGTGACACCACGGTGATTTGGTCCGAAGGGAAGATCTAAGGAGCATTGCCGGTATAGCAAAGACAATACTAAGGGACTTTATGGAGAGACTCGATTTAATACTCAAGACCTCGGCATTAGATATTAAAGCTCGTAGCTAAAGACTACGGGGTTCCTGGCTTGCTGTCAAGAAGCCTTTAATAAAAAGGCTAATAGCTACAAGAATACAAGCTAAGTTAAAAGGCTTAAATAATAATATTAATATAGAGATATATATCGAGCCGTTTTATAATTAATCTAAAGGATATAAGAGAGGAAGCTTATTATACAAAACTTATTAAATTAAACTTATTATAAAATTATAAATAAAAGTAATGTTAGCGGTAGCAATGAGGGCAATCATGTCGTTATGGAGGATGCCGTTGAGGTCCTTGCGATTAACTTGGGTGCGGTGTGTGTCACAATAGAGGCGTGGCTCTATTAGTAGAGATTCCGAGTGCGTAATCGACTTGTCGGCTTGCTTGATACCTCTTCCATATCTCTTCAGGTATGCGAAGTTATCAAGTGGCCGAGGGAGGGGTAAGAGGACGCCGTGGTATCTTCGAGGTCGGGAGTATTGGTCATCATAACGGGAATACCTTCGATCTTTGGAGCGCGATAGTTCCTCGGGGAGAAATTGGAATGCATACTTGAGGAGCTTCTTGAACAATTCGATGAACTGTCGACTGTATAGTACTTATTAGTGCGACTGAGGAGGTGTCTATACTTTTAGGAGTGGTGCTCGCAGTCGTCGGTGAGGGTTTCAATGTTGTGCTGATAATGAGAAGGGGTTCTTGAGGCTATTAGGGATGTACAGGAAGGTTTCTGTGAATAGATAGAAGATATACTCTCAACGGGGATTCAGAGATAAGGATTAAAGATAGGAATTTGTTTATGTAAAGGCGAGAGAGCATTAATGGAAGCGAGTACTTTTGGGATTGCCACGTGACTGTCTTTAGAGACCTTAATTATAATATCAAACTTCAACTTATTCTCGCAATCTCTTAAACCGATTTTTATTACCTTTGTAATACGCAATACATAAAGCATATAACTACACCTTCAGCCTCCGGTCCTATTATTACCTGAAACCGAAAGCATATAAAGAGCCAATTAGTCCTCTTCTGCAATTAATAAACGGTAAAGATAGAGACTCATTCGACCTTTGGCTCGACCTAGTACCAGACCTTAACCTCAATATATCTGCTAGCCTCGATAAATCTGCTTACTTCGATATATCCCCGACTATATATTACCGGAGCAGGAAAACAAGATATATTAATAACTAAGGATATATTAATTCCCTCTTCTCCTATATTACGATTTTCCTGCCCTCCCACTTTAGCCAAATATTCTATTTACTAATAACCAGAATAGTATCTCTATATATTTAATATATGATTTATTACTATATTTAAGGCAAATCCGACTAGTATCTTAATAATATATATTATATTAATATGATTTCTACCGGATATATTAATAAAGCTTCTTCTATATATAATACTTAATATTTCTATTAATCAGATTATTAGAAATATTAATAGATTCTTTCCTATTAATTTTATTATTTAAGTTTTTTTTTAAACCTAAAAAAAAATCCCGAAAAGAATTAAGTTTAAATACTAGATATAGTAATATATTTCTTTATTTAATATTTTCTAGCTAAGAAATAATAATATATTAGAATATATTCTTAATAATAGATATAATAACTTTTCTAAAGCTAAAAATTATAGTATTCTTAAGGTTATAGGATTCTTAAAAAATATAAGCCTTGGGTTTACTAGTTCTAATATTTCTATTATAGCTAAAGCCTTTTTTAAGAAATATTTTTTAAAATAGTTTATAGTATATATATTTTACTAGTTTAGTTCTATTCTAGATATTAAATAGATCTTTAATTAATAACTTAAATCTAATTACTAGAAATATTTCTATTATATTTATATTTTACTTTTTAGTATTTATTTTAAATATAAATAAAAAAAGAGCTTTATTAAATATAAGATTAAGGAAGTTAAATCCGGAAAGCCTAGTATAAAATCAAATTATAGCCCGATTTACTAGTATCTTTTTATAAAATAAACTCAATAATTTTTAGAATAATATTAATATTAAATATATTTTAGAATTAGTTAATAACTTTTTATAGAAATACCTTAATATTATTTTTAATAAAAAAGCCCGTTTTTATAATATATTTTAAAATAAAAAGAAAAAGTTATAGAAAATATTAAAGTTTAATTTATAATTTCTAATTAGTATTTAAATAATTTAGATATATAAATAATAATTCTTTAGTTCTTATACTAAATAGAAATTCTTATTACTTTTATTTTAAATACTAATTTTATATATAAAAAAATAATACCTAAAACTATAAATTTTTTTATAATTTTATATATAAAGCTATATATATTATATAATTCTTTATTAATAATCTATAAATAGAAGTTTTTATTATAGCTTTAAAATTAGAATTCTAAAAAAAATAGAACTACTTTTAAATTTAAATTCTATAATAAGCTAAAATATTTATAAACTATATATAATTATTATAAAATAGAATTTAGTTTTTATAAATAAATTCGAACTTAATATAAATAAAAATAAAGGAAATCTAATAATTAATTCTAATTATACTATATTAGATTAGTTATTTATTATTAGTTATTCTTAATCTTATATTTCTCGAAATAATAAATCTAAAAATATTTCTATATTATTAAATTATTTATAAAATATATTAATATAAGAGCTTAATTTACTAAAACTAATAATAAAAAATATTTATATTCTAATAAAACTTAAAAATATTATATTTATATTTACCTAATTTGGCTAAAATAAAAGTTTTTATAAATATTATATTAATAATTAAATATAATAAATATATTTTATTAAATCCTATATAGAAAAAATAACTAATAATTATATAAAATAAAGAAATTCTTAATTATTATATTAAACTTAAAGAGGTTTTTAAGAACTAGAATTAATATATATTATTTATAAACTCAATATTTATAGAAATATCTAATAATATATTAAAGTTTAAAAAATAAGTTTTATAAATTCTAATAAATTAAAATAAAAGAATTTAATAATAAGTATTTTATTTTATTCCAAATTTATAAAAAAATAATAAATATAAATAAGCTTTTTAAAAATAACCAGAATCTAGAAATATATATTGAATTTTTCAAAAGATTTATCTAGAAAATAAAATATAAATATAGGATATTAGTAATATTAAAGCTAGTTTTATAAATCTAATAATAATTTTCTATACTAATATTTATCTTTTATATCTTTACTTTATAATAAATATATATTAATAAAAACTATATTTAAATAAAAGGTTTTCTAGTAAGCCTAAAACTAATATAATTTATTTTAAATTATAAGAATTAGTAATTATTAATATAGTAATTAATAATTTATTTAATTTATAAATAATTAGTTATAAAATACTAATATAATAAATAGTAAATAGTTCTTCTAATTTTATATTTTAAAGAAATATAAGCTAAGTAATAAAAGTAAATTCTTAAATAATTATAATAGAAACAAATTTTAAGAATTTTAATAATAATATAATAGATATACTAAATATTATTATATTATTTTAAACCTATATTTTATAACTAATAACTATAATAAACTATTAAGAAATACTAATTTATATAAGATATTTAATAAATCTATTAGATTATTAATTATTACTAATATTATTTTTAATAGATTTTATTTATAAATAAGTATTTAGAACTAATTATTAAAATAAATATAGTATTTTTTATAATAATAACTAATATTTACTAATTTATATAATATATATTTTCTTTTAGAAACTATTTATTAATTAATTAGATAACTTAAAAATATATATTTCTTTATTAGTTTTAAATAATAATCTTAGATTTTAATTAGAAATTAGTAAGATTTCTTTTTATAGATCTTTTAAATTATTTTACTAATTTCTAATTTCTTATAAAAAATAATAAATATAATTTAAATATATCTTTTATTATCTAAAACAATATTAATAAATAAATTAGTAAAATTATAGCTATTATAAATAAAAATACCTAATTTTACTAGTATTTAATAACTTATATAAAATAATAAATATAATTTAAATACTTCTTTTATTATTTAAAATAATATTAATAAATCTATTTCTTTAAAATAAATTCTAATCTAAAAAACAAATAATTATATTAGTTTAAAGAAAATATTAAATAATAAACTAAAGAAGCCTATTTAGAAAATATTTATATTTAAAAAACAAAATAATATAATGATATTTATTAAAAGTATTATATTTAATAAAAAGATTTCTAATAAGTTTAAAACTAATAAAATTTATTTTAAGTTATAAGAATTAGTATTAATTATAAAATACTAATTTAAGGCTTTAAATATATTTTATTTATTAAATAAATTAATTATAAAAGATAAAATTCCGAATAAAATTAATAGTAAAATAGTTCGAGATATTTGAAAAATATTAAAATTAAGAATTATATTTATATACTAGAACCTAAACTTATAAAAAATAATAATAATAATAATATAAGAGATTAAAATAATATTTCTAGTAGTTCTATTTTTTTTTCTTTTATTATTATAATTATACTAATTAATAAATAATTTTTTAAAAGATTTTACTTTCTAAAATTTAATATTATAATTTTTTAAATAATATTAATACTAAAAATAAAGCCGAAATAATAAAAACTTATATTTAATTCTAAAAAGATAACTTTATAAATTTTATTTATTATATTTTATATAGTATTTTTATTAAAAAGAAAATATTTAAAATAAATAAAATAATAGCTTCAAATAAATTTCTTAAATTATAATAATATTAAGATAAGAAAATTAAATATTATATTTCTATAAACTTTATTATTAATAATTCTATAGAATATATTTTATAAAATTCTATAAATACTAATAAATATTTATTTATTAGAATATAGTTTTCTAATATAAATTATAATATAATTTTTATATAATTTTTATTAGAAAATATAAAAAAGAGCTTATAATAAACTATTATAAGCTAAAACTTAGATATTAATAAAAAGGAAAAATAAATATATCTATACTATATTTAATAGCCTTTTTTATATATAAAAATTTAATAAAAAGTTTAAAAATAAGAATTAATTTAAATATTTAATCTTTAAAATAATTATAGAACTAGTTAAAATTATAAATAATATTTTAGTATAAAGACTAATAGTAATTAATATAGCTAAAATCTATATTATAAATAAAGCCATAGTAGCTTTTAAGATTAAAATCTTATTAATATAAAAAATTAATACTTTTTATATTTTAGTAAATAATTCTATTTAATTACTACTTTCCGTTTTTAATAAAAATATTAAAAATAGTAATAAGAATATTATAAATAAGTTTACTAATTAGTAAAAGCTTTTAATATTAAAGAGATTTAATAATATTATCTAGCTATATTAGAAATAAAAGTATTAATTTTAGATAGCTTTTAGTAGTTTTAAATCTTTAAATATTTTATTCTATAATAATAGAATTAAAACTAGTTCTAATCTAAAGCTAAAGAGCTTTTATAAAGTAATTCTATTTAAATAATAGACTAAATCTTTAAACTTTTAGGAAATAATAATACTAGTAAAAACTAGAAAAAATATAATTATAATATTACTAATTAGTTAAGTTTTTTTTTTATAATTAATATCTAATATTTTTTATTTTAAAGAAATAAATAATATTAGTAAAAAAAATACTTAAGTAACTAATTTTATTCTTAATAATATTTTATTCTTAATAATATTTTATTCTTAATAATATTTTATTCTTAATAATATTTTATTCTTAATAATATTTTATTCTTAATAATATTTAATTATTTCTAATATTTAATAAAAATACTATTTTCTTAAACTAAATTTATATTATTATTATTTATTTATAATAATAAAAGCTATATTTTAAGACTATTACTAAAAATAATAAATTAAAGAATCTAATTATTATAACTATTAATATTTATTAAAGGTATAAGAATAGTTATATTTTCTTTAATAATATTATTATAAATCTTAAAAATAAAACCAGTTTTATTAATAATTCTAATTATTTAGTAATTATAACTATTTATTATAAATATAGCTTTATTATTTTTAGAAATTTATATATATATATATTAATATAATTATTATTAAAACTAATAAGAATAATAATATTAATAATAGAAAAAATAAAAATATATTAATTAAACTAATTCTAAAAATAATTAAAATACTTTAAAGCTTTAATAACTCTTTATTTTATTTATAGAGAATAATTATATTATA
This sequence comes from Hyaloscypha bicolor E, assembly GCF_002865645.1. Taxonomy (NCBI): domain Eukaryota; kingdom Fungi; phylum Ascomycota; class Leotiomycetes; order Helotiales; family Hyaloscyphaceae; genus Hyaloscypha; species Hyaloscypha bicolor. Next base: position 484,030 of record NW_020194563.1, on the reverse strand, counting down.
GATATAAATACTAGAAATTCTTTAAAATATATTTATAAATAAATTACTAAAAAAACTTATAAAAAGGCTTAATATAAATAGAAGGCTTATAAATAGTAAAAAAATAAGTATTTATTAAGTAGATTTATAGCTATTAATTCTAATAAAAAGAATTTGAATTAATAATATAATAATTTAGAACTATTTAGAACTTCTATAATATAAGTAAAAAAAATTAACTAATATTAAAATATACTAGAGGAATCTTTATTATTAATTCGATCTAATATAAAGTTTAACTTTTTGTAAAATATTTAAAAGAATTAGAAAATTATAGATATTTTTACTAAGATTAAAAAATAAAAGATTTTTTAATTCAAGTATTTTCTTTCTTTTCTAGTTTATTATAAAAAAAATTATAAATCTAATATTTTTAATCTAGTATTTTATAATTTTGCTTTTAAAGTCTAGAAATAAATAAAAGAAAAAATAATATATATCTTTATATTAATATACCCTAAATAATTATCTAATTTATTAAGGTTTATTAGATATAAGTCTAAAAGATATAAAAAATATCCTATTTAGAATACTATTAATTATATTACTTTAATAAATAAAAGTATTTTAGTAAAAAAATCTATTTTATTTCAATTTTATAAAACCAAATATCTTATTACTAATATATATTTTATAAAATTATAATTAGAATATACTAGGTTATTTCTTTATATCTCGAGATTATCTTAGTCTTTTTCGCTAAATATTATATATTACTACTTTCCGGGTCCTTAAGAAATATTAGAAGAAAGTATTATATTATATTAATATATATATTAAATTAGTACTTTATATTTACTATAAGGGCTAGCTATATTATAAGGCAAGTAATAAATAAAATACAGAATATAACTATTATAACTTTAGAAAATAAATATTAGTATTAGGAGAAAGTAAAGATAATATTAGATAAATATACTTACTAGTAGAATAGTTCTTATACGGGAGCCGTCTCTATAAGCCATACTTGAGGTAATATAGAAATATAATAGTACTAGCTAGTTATGGCTATTGTATAACTGGTTTTATCTAGCTAGCCGGCGTTTCAGTGGTTTTAGCTAGTATTTCCCTCCTTTTATCCCCTTTCCTTCCCTCTCTCTCTCCTTCTTCTCTTTAGCTTAGTATTTTCAATACATGAGATTCTTGGATTTTTGAGCCCTGGCCATTGCCTCGATCCCGCCGTCACAAGAAGCGATAGTTATATAATCCGGTAGTCTTGAGTCAGGGCTGGTATAGTACAGCCGGGGAAGGATACTTACTATGGAATTATCGCAATTAACACCTGTAAAGTTGGGGGTTTTGAAAGATTGACGACGTTTCGAGTTAAAAGCGCGAAGAAGTTTTGCGAGGAGGGAGGAGGAGGGAGGAGGCCTAAGTAGATCGAGATTCTGTATTGGCTAATTTTGGGATATCCTCAAATGAGTGAACGTCGGGAGAAAGTTGAAATTTCTTTCGCATTATATATAATACGACCAGGGATGAACGATTCACTATTTGCACAATGCGCCGAGTCTTACGATTATGCTTTGACGACGGTACTAGGCTAATAATGCAAAACAATGTAATTCTACGAGACGTGCATTTTTCGTGCCGGTCAATGGCTCAGTTACAAGTGGCATGATTCACTCTTTCCGTCTTACGCTGAGGATTATGCTCGGGAATGCTTGCGATACGTTGGAAATGCAGAAGTTGTGTGTTCGTTTGATCAGGCTGCAGGCGGAAGTTTATGGAGAAAGAGGGATGCATATTGAAGGGGATGGTTGATGGATGTTCCTGACGTCACGTCTTGGCCCTTTTTACACATGTAGTCGGTTGATTGAGTATCGTCCCAGTGGGCAATGTCCAGGGGATTAACGATCTGCTCCTCTGACAGCTGACCAACAATGAAGGATTCGAGACCCAAGATATTCTTAAAGTGGTTAACTTGGGCAGCCTTGTCGATGGGTTTTACAGGACGCCCTGAGGAGTCTTGGCGCTCTTGTATAGTATAGTGTTGTAGATTCCGTTCGACTGCCTGACTTGCCGACACGGCTCCGAAGGGAACTCATTGGTGGGATTGAGCAGCTTTTCCGGAAGGGAGTTGATAACTTCCAACGGGGTCCAGCGAGAGAGGTTGCGGTCTTTGTGGCCGGTCAGATAGAGTTGGAGGTAGTTGCAGAACAAGATATGGTGAGCTCAGTCAGCTGTGAGTGAGGTTTGTATGAGCCATGTAGCTCTGGTAGCACACTTACATACAATGTACAGGGCGTCGACCCTTTGTTGCTGGGTGGAATCCCGGTGTGCTGGGTTAACGGCGGAATGACATCTGAGACCGTTTGACCTCCGACGAACTCTCAGAGAGCTTGGGCCATTTGCTATAGCTCCTGTAGGAAACGGGACTTGGAGATATCTGAGAGTGTTAGCCATGAACGCAACACATCACCCTGAGCATAACGGCTTACCCATTCGTGTCGGAGCGAGAAGGAGGCGATCCATGATCTCAATAGCTCCATCACTATCCTCCTCGACTTTTACCCGATCGTCCATACCCTCGGCATCTATGTCGTCACCACAATCCATGCACTGAAGAGTATCCACCTCGAACAGCAGGCGATCCTCCCCGTGGTGTCCAACGACGAAGATATTGACATGAACAGGCAATGTAGCTTTGTTGAGTACAACTGTCACCCCATCATCGACTCCTGCTTTGTATGCATTATCGGTGGATCTCGCTTGTTGCTCGAACTCCATTGTTCGACCCCCGAGTGTGTTTCTGATTGTAAAGTCATCCTGGCTGGCCGGGGGTCGTGCGGCCAAACCACGAGATCGTTCCTTCTTTGGAGCTTGGCGTGCTGGCACATCCTCTCGCAGCTACAAGGTAGTCGAAGTTTCTGTACTGGCCCTCTGGCAGCATCATGTGCAAGCATTGCAGGTAAAATTTGGTAATTTCGTTGTCACTTTTCGCAACCGGCTTCGTCGTCGTTCATCTTTTCCGGTGAGAGATCTCGAGGAGGAATTTGGTCCCTGGTTGTAGCTCTCGCAATCCTTTGTTCACTTTGATGGCTGAGCATTGACAGCGCATCCAGTGGTGGGACGTATGCTTTGGGTTTTGCTCGTTGTTCCGTAGACCGGAGGTCGCCTTTCTCCTTCTTTCTCTCACGCTCCACAATTTCGCCACTAAGGGAGTCGTCGCTATCAGGCAAGTGCTCGTATTCTTAGTCGTCTGAGTAACGACTTGCCGTGCGCCCGGTATGGGAGCCGCCAACTTTCGCCATGCCTTTGCCTGAGGAGCTTTGTCGCTTTGTTGTACGCTGTTTCGCACCATCTTTCTCATCGAGGGGATGCATCATGACGAGTGCAGCTTAGTCGAGCATTTCTCCGCCAGCCGTGAACTAGCGGAGGATCTGTTTTTGCTGTGACGCAGTTAAGAAATCCATTGAAAGCAAAATTTGACATCAAGGCGAGATTTTGGTTTACTCGAAATAGCCGAGGTTGTGAGGGGGAAAATTCGCTTAAGCCTTTGGCACGTATTTCGCTTAATTATCGCGCTAAGGAGTATTTAGCCTCGCCCCTAAGCTTCTACGAGCTTCACGCTTCTCTTCTAGAAAAATACCACAATTCTACAAATCTCTTTGTTGTCATGTGACGTGTGTTTTTACCCGGTAGATTGGTTGACCTGGTACATGGTTCACTTTTGCCTATTAGTCCTCTGGATCTCAATGTGCATATTGTTCACGTGCCAAGTAAAATGTCACTATCACATGACCTGGAGCCGGGGGCCTCCCAAGATTAAATACTCCCCTCTTCTAACTAAGCCATCTTCTAAAAGATTACTTTCCCTTGCGCGGCTTTGTTACCGGGGGGCGGGGCGGGGGCGGGAACCTCGAAGATCACAATACACTCTCTTGAACTGAGAAAAACTGGTTTTTGCAATTTGCATTTGCACCTACTTACGCAGCCCCTATTTAGTCTGTTTGGAAATGACGTGTTATGTATCACAAGACGCATTCAAAGGGGACTCTAAATCATGAACTTCTTTTGGCAGATCCGGTTCGGCTTGTGCTATTGACGAGTTGACAATGCATTAAGAATGCCATCATGACCAATCGCTTGAAATGTTTCCCAACTCCAGCTTCCCAACCGGAACAGCCTCGATCATAAAAATGCGACCACGATTGCTGTTCAGTGTAACCCTCCAACTCGCGAGCAAGCCTCCACCGTCGAGTTCGAAAACGTCTCTCCATTATGTGGTCCCCCCACAGACCTCGAAAAAATTGTTGGGTCCCTCATTCTACCCTTGTCATCACTTTTCGGCTCCTCGTTGTGCCCCTTTATGGGTCCTGTGCTGCTCCGAGGGGGACGCAATGGTTGCTCTTCAACGGCAGTTCCCCACTCTCAACTTTCTTTCTCGTCTGGTTCTTGACGACATCCACGCCCGGCTGCATCCTCTTCCTTCCCGAGCGTGCATTCTGTAACACTTTGCTTTCGGCCTGCACCGCATTGACAACAGCCTGGATAGCTGCCTTACGAGATTCCTCCTCTGTGCACCCGACAGGGTTGGAACTGCAAGGTTGCCGACATCCAATGTTTTTTCATAGATCCAAGAATCGAAAATCGATTGCTTCCAGTCGCTGATCTCCCGCTCCCAAACTTGCTCTTTCCTGTAGATCTGTTCGAAGAAGGTATCCGGAACATTGTCAATGTTGCCAGCGTGGACAGTTCTGCCGACCTTCTGATCATTTTTTCACGAATGCCAATCTCTCCACCACAACTCCATGGCAGATGCAAAGATATGAAGGCACCACTTCCGGAACTCCTCATCCTTTGCCGCCGCTGGGTTGGCTGCTCTCGCGATGCTTGCGCAACCACCGAGGCATGAGAACATTTGTCGGGCTGCCTGGAGATTGCAATGACCTACCCAAACACCTTCTGCTCTCGAGGTTTTGTTCTTCGCGGCAGGCCATGTGGAGGTCTTGAGGAGTGTGCTCATGACAAGTTTTGAGCTTTTGAAAACAACACAACTTCTCCAGTTGAGGCTGTATTTATTCACCGAGGCCCATATATGCTCCTCAGCACGTTCACTCGCGGCATCGATAAGTCGCTCAGGGAGATGTTTCAGGACTGAGAATTGTCACATCCAAGCCGCGCACCAGGCTCGGCAACGATTGCTGAGTAATCGATTAGCAATCGATTGTGTGCACTATTGATTAGCTATCGATTGTAATCGATTGGTAATCGATTACTAAATGATTGTTCCACCGCTTTTACCCCGCATCCCCCCATTTTTTTCTTCTCTCTCTCTCTCTTCTCTCTATTTTCCCTGCCTCGCATACTGATTTTTTCCAAAGATATTGTCAAAATGTCTTCTTTACTTGAACCAGATTTATTGTTTGCGCGATCAGTTTTAGTAGATTCCACTCCAAGTACTCTAGATATATTAAAGTTGAGAGTACCTTGTTGGGAATTTTGTCGTATTCCTACTCCAGATGATCTTAAGCAAGACGTTCTTTATTATACCCTTTGTGAAACTGAGCCATATAGTATACGAATATCAAGAAATATAGGGGATTATTTGAGCCGCTACTACCAAATTACGATATTAAAGGCTAAAAGTAAGAGCCAAATTACTACAAACCAGTAACTTAAATAACTCTGGTACGAAGCTCAAGCTGAGGAGGGAAATGGGATTAAGGAGTTTGATAATAAGGTCCTTGGAGCTTGCCTTAATATAGCAGTTATTACTGAAGCTCTAATCTCCCTGATTATTATACGGAATCTGTCTTTTACTCTTATTAAATGGCCGGAATTTCATACCTTTTGCCAAGTCCTGAATCGAGCTTGCAAGGGCAAGATTATAATCTCTTACTCTGGAGTTTATAATAAAGTCAAAGAAGCTTGGGGAAAGCATAAGATTATCGTACGAAAGATCCTTTAATCGGCAGTCTCACTTATCTATATTTCGCTCGATATTTGGACCTCCCCAAATTAATTACTTCTTCTGGCAGTTTATATATACTTTACTATATACGATTATAAGAGGCAAAAAGCTCTTCTTGCTCTCCAGAGAGTACCTGGCCATAGTAGAGAGGACCAGTTCTCTATTCTTTGCCCTGTTCTTAAAGATTATGGTATTATACGAAAGCTTAGAGCTATTATTACTAATAATGCTTTCTCAAATAATGTTCTTTATTAATATATTCAAGCCTTCTTAGCAGAGTCATATAACAGGGAGTAGAATACGGAGGAATGGCGAGTTCGCTATATTAGCCATATTATTAATCTTGTTATCCAAGCCTTCCTATTTACGGACGTAATTAGAGTAAAAGAGCTTGAATTATATAATGGCCAGGAGGAGACTAGAGAGCTTGCGGATAAGGAAGTAATTAGGGCCAAGTTTAGGCTCTTGGGACTACTTAGCCAAGTATATAATATTATTATTTATATTCGTGGATTACCAGGCCGTATAGCAGCCTTCAAAGCTCTTACGAAAAGGCTAATTCCAATGGATAATCGAATAAGATAGAATAGCTAGTATAATATGCTTTTTATACTTTTCAATTTAAGGCCTATAGTAGAAAAGTATTGCCAGGACTACGAGGAAGAGCTAGAACTAGATCTTTTGAGCTACTAAGACTAGAAAAAGCTTCGTATAATTAAGGAATTCCTTAGTTCCTTCTTACGAGCTACTTTTGCTATAGAGGGAGATTCTATATCCATTAATACTATATTCTTTATAATGGATATTTTAATTAAATACTTGCAAGAAATAACTATAAGCTTACCCCTTTTCCTTTCTCTCTTTCCTTTCTTCCTTGTCTTTACTTAATTAACTTTTATAGGCTGAGTATAAAAAGAAAAAGGATAAAGAGAGCCAAGATTTCCTTTAACGCCTGAATATCGCATATATAGTACTTGATAAGTACTATATAAAGACAGATATGTCTCCTATTTATACTACTGCTTTAATTCTGAACCCTATATGCCGTATAAGATATATTGAAATGCACTGGCCAAAGAAGTGGGTAAAGCCAGTTCTACTAAGAGTAAAAAAGCTCTGGGAAAGGTATCGGGACGAGGGGCCACAAGCTCTAATTATTCTAACTACTAGCTCTTTTCAGGAGCCAGAAGCACTCGATACTTACGATCGGCTTGCCTTAGCCCTTTAATCAGCTACTAGGCCAGCAAGTAGGGACGAGTATATGGACTTTAATATGGAGGAATCGTATGATCCTGGTAAAAAGGGGGCCCTTGTATGGTAGTGCCAAGATATGCAAAGGTAACGCTGGCCTAAGCTCTCTCGTATGGCTATTGATATCCTCTCAATAGTACCAATGAGCGATGAACCAGAGAGAGTCTTTTCAGGGGCTCGTCGTACGGTAAGCTGGGATAGGGGGCAGCTAGAAGCCGAGATAATTGAGATACGGGAGTGCCTTAAGCACTGGAAAAGGACTGGAATTCTAGATACTTTCTTTAAATAGGTAAATAACAGAGAGCCTTTCCTTTATTATATATAGTATAGTACTTTACTAAACTTCTGAACCTTCTGGAATTAGAAAAGGGATAAAATCGTACGTATGTAGGGATTAGCTCGCTAAACAATCGATTGCACTATCGATATAATCGATACCTTACGATTATGGCATCGATTGTTATCGATAGTGCAAAACGCTAATCGTTGCCGAGCCTGCCGCGCACTGAACTCCATTTTGGCGATTGCGATGCATAGGTCTCGGACTTTATCTTCCTCGTGCAGAAGATCGTTGTGGCTGAGGTTATCGGGATATGCCAATAGGGCTTGCTGCCCATTCGGAATGAGTCGGTAGGTATAACCTGCGTTTATCTTGCGGAAAAGCTCGAGATCTTGGAAATGCTTGTTGACATGGAAGGAGGGACCGTCGTTGGATTTGCGTGCAATCTCTGGTTTCCAGATGGTGGCATCGACTTGAATATCACCTTCACACCCCACCATCGCTGCTAGCATCGTCCTACTTGCCACCGTCTCCTAAATATCACTAATTTCAAGGCGAGAGCTGGTAGGGATCGCCAGCGAGTATAAGCTTCATGTCTCCACCCTTCCAGCCGAGGCATGCATATTATGGGACACGTAGAGGAAAAGAAGGGGTCTGGACGACGGGGTTCTTGTACTCTGTGTGTATTTGGTATTGCGGTGACTCTGCAGAGAGAAGCTCTCGAGTCCCGAGGATCTAATCTAGGTTTCTAGCTGGCGTGGTTGCCTTACGTACCAGGCCACAACATGCCCCCCTAGATCTTAGAAAAAGTTTCTCCGGAAATAATACAATAAACAAGTAGCTAGCTATCTTTAAAGATAATACTAGTATCCTTTTCCTATCTATTCTACTAATTACCAAGATTAGTCAGAGCAGGTCCCCAAGGGGCGGCAGTAACTAGATAATTATTAGAAGCATTAGTAGTAATATTATTATTAACGGGATTATTAGCTAGAGTAATACCATTATCCCAAGTAGCTAGCTAAATATTAGAAGTATTAAATAATGAAATAGTCTGGCATTTAGTAAGCGGGCAGAGACTAGTAACGTGAGTACGTAAGATAACTATAGTATATTTCTTATATAAGTAACCTAGAAATCTGTATTTAGTATAAATAACGGGTTAAGGGTAAGTAATTAGGGTATAGCTAATAAGATAATAGCGGGAATATATGACTTGAGAGTAATTCTTATAGTAATAGCTAAAAATACTATATTCTCTATAATAAACCTCAGAAATATCTTTCTTATAAAAAGAATAATTCTTAGTAAGATATAGTTATTTAATATAATACTTGTTCTAGTTCCGGAAATAATAATTACAAGGTCTACTATAATAAGAGTATTTCTTAGTAAAATAATTTAGGGAATATATATAATTATTATTTTTAATATAATACTTATAACTATAAGATATAATATAATTCTTAGTAATATAACTCTTATTCTTATACTTATTATAGGTTATAAAACGGGAACTATTAACTTAAATAACGTGATTCTTATTTACTAAATTATGGAATAATTAAATAATATATATATTATTTAAGTTTAGCTTAGTAATATTAGTAATAAGGTTCTTATTAGAATATATACTAAGTAGCTTAAATATATGAGAAAATATAACTAATAAAGTATATGGCTTATTAATAAATATAGTATTTCTAGTCTTAATAAAGCAAATAAGAATAATATTAAATTTAGTACCTTAGTAGCTAGTTATTATAAGAATAGTAATATTTATTAGAGAGAATTATTAGAGATAAGTAATACAAGCTTTAAGTTAAGCTAACTATTTTTTATAAAAGCTAAGAACTATTATTTTCTTATTTCTAAAAAGCGAATCTATAAATATGAGTTATAAGTCTTTTATAATAATATTAACTTCGGAATTATTAATAAATAAAGTACTTCTATTCTTTTTTCTAGAGTAAGATTAGCTAATAAATTTCATATATTAATTAGTAGAAACTATAATACTAATCTTAGTAAAAATAAAATTATAAATAAGTTTAATTTCCTTTATTTCAATAATACTAGATAAAGCTATCTTGACTTTACTATAGTAAAAGATATTAGAAATAAAATTACTAATCTTTTTCTTATATTTATATTAGACTATAAGAAAAATATATTTAATATTATTATAAATAAATTATTTAAACTCTAATATTTTATATTATAATAAGAATAGATTAAGGAAAGAAATAATATTCTTCTCGCGTTTTTCGAATATATAATATAAACTAATTTATAAGTAGTTACTAACTCGGAAATAGATCTTAGTTTCCGGAAATATACTTATAATAATTAAGGACTTAGTTTCTAGAACTCGGCTAGCTTTATTAAGAAATATAATAATTAGCTTAAAGTTTATAATAAGATTAACTTTTATTACTATTACTAGGATATAAATAATAATATCCTATTCTTAAATAGTTTTAGTAATTAGACTATTTAAGGCAAACTTAATTTGGGTATAAGTAATTATATTAGTACTATAATAGCTATTAGAATTATATTCTAAAAGTATTATATAAAGATTATACTAGTTAGGAATAGTTATAAATTATAACTTTTAGTATATAATACTAGCTAGAAATATATTTATAAGAATATATTATAAATTACTATATTCTTAAAAAGCCTTATATTTCTTACTTAAGTTATTAAGATAACTAATAAGGGCTATCTTTTCTAGAATAGTATCTATTTTAAAGTAATATTATTAAGGTTTCTTTTACTAGTTATATATTAGATATATAATAGACTTTTTACCTAGTAATAAATAAAGATAAATAATTTTCTTATTAATCTTACTAGCCTAAAAAATATTAAGAGTATATACTATAACTTTATTAATTACCTAATTAGTTTTAATAATATATAGTACTTACTACTTTATACTAGGCTTTACTATAATCTCATATATAAGTCTAATATAAATATGAGTCTTTCTAGTACTAAAAAAACTATATAAAAAAAAGTACTTGAGGTAATTAGAAAGGCTATTATATTATTATACTTAAGTGCTATTAAACTTATAATAAAGATTTATAGGGCCTATTAAGCTAAGAATATTAATATAATAATATAAAGAAAATATAATATTATAATAAAGTAAGGTTTAATAAATACGAACTAATTATAAATTATTACTTTACTAAAGAATATTATAGTATTAAACCATATTCTTAAGACTTTACTTACTATAAACTATAAAGATCTTAACCTTAATTTAAAAACTTTCTAGAATAATATTACTTAAAGCTTATATAATATTATATAAGTAATAATTAATAATATCTAAAAAAGTATTAATAAAAGAGTAATTTTAACGTGAACTAGTCTAATTAGGGATATAATAATACTCTAGTATAATAGTAATATAGCCAGAAAAAGTAATATTAGTTAGTTTAATAATAGATATAGTTTAAGTATAAATATCTTAGTTACTATTTAAGTCTTTATTTTTATTATTAAAGATATTATACTTATCTTTATTACTAAGCTTATTATTAGGATTATAAGCTTCTTTATTTATAGTATTACCTTAAACTTTAACCTAGTCTTAGTTTCTAGAAATAATTACTTAGTTTTTAGAAATAATTACTAGGTTCTTAAAAGCTACTACTTGATTTTTAGAAGTAATTACTAGGTTTTTAGGAACTATTACTTGGTTTTTAGGAGCAGCTACTTAACTTTCGGGTTCTAAAATAATAAGATAAACTTTTAAGTATATATTAGTTATTAGATATAATATATTAAGGTTAAGGAACTTTAGGAAAGTAAAATAAACTCGAGTAATTATCTTAATATATTTCTCTTAACTAGTATTATTAATATTACGGGTATTAGGAGCCTTAATAATTTATATTATAAAGAATTCTACTATTAACTTATTAAGAAATAATTCTTAGTATTTATTTTTAAAAATAGTATTATAAATAATAGGAATTTAATATAATATCTTATTTCAGAATACTATTTTAGTATATTAAAAAAAACATTAGGTCTATTTCTTATATTTATAATATTACTTATTATAAGAGCTATAATAATTAGAGAGTTTTTAATTTAAGTAAGTACGGAATTATTATGGCTTTTAATTATAAATTATTATTAGAAAATTTAATATAACTTAGTAATAAAGTTATTAGAATAATAAATAATAATATTAAAGCTAAAGAATATATTAGTACTAATATTACAGAGATTACTTATTAGCTTTACGGCTTTATTATTAAGCTTCTTTATTACTAGAATAAGAATCTTGCCTTCTAAAATAAGGGCCTTTATAAGTTTAATTTTAAGTAATACTAATTTATATAAAAAACTATTATCTAATTAGAAATCTTATCCGGATTATAGACTATATTTATTAAGAAAGAAAATAGTATTATTTAGGAGCTTACTATAAGTAATACTAATAATAGCTAGAACTATAAAGATAATTCAGATACTATAAATAGCTAAGTTCTTAGAATTATTTTAGAGCTTATAATACGAGAATATAATATAAAAAATAATTAAAGATTATTACTTTTTAGAATAATAAAATATTAAGATAGCTTTAATAGTATTATTACTAGTAAAATTATTATTAAATTAGATACTCTTAGTAATAAAGATAGCCTTTTATAAAATAAAGATATCTTAAGTAAAAATAATACTAGTAAATATATTATTCTTAATATCTTATACTAGAGCTATTTTAGCTTTAGCTTTATTTTTAAGATTATTATCTCTAGCTTTAGCTTTAAATTTATTATTTCTGGTAATATCTTTTATTTCTTATTTATTATTTAGGAAATAATTTATATATTTATTACTTAGAAAATAATTTATATATTAAAAGTAATCTTTATTAATAGCTATAATATTATTATAAAAGTTTTTAGGATTAATTAGTAAAGCAAATTTATTATGAGAATTATTAGATAATATTTTAGTTATTACCTAACTAGAGATAATAGTATATAGGTTTTAAGAAAAATATTATAATACGAAATAATTAATATAAGGAGATTAAAATAGAAGAATTAAATAAGATTAAGGACAGCTTCTTAAAATTACGGTTATAGTTATAATAAAAAATTTTTAGACCAGAATATAAAAGTAAGATAATATAAGTAAATATAAAATACTAATAATAAAGAATAAATATAGTAATTATAAATAAATTATAGTAAATAAAGAAAAATAAATTTTAGTATATGAGTTATAATAATAAGCATATTTATATAGCCTAACTTGGGTTCTATATAATAAATCTAATACTTATCTTATTTAAAAGCTTAAATAAGTTTAGAAATATTTATTATTAATTAGGATTAGAATAACTAGCTAGTTTTATTATAGCCTAGCTATTTAATTTTATAATAGACTTAATGGGTTTATTAGCTAGCTATATTATATAGCTTTTTATTAATAATTTTCTTAATAATATATTTTTTAATATTACTAATTTTAAAATATTCTAATTTAGGTAGCTTTTATTAATATAAGTCAAACTTTAGAGTTTTAGCTAGCTCGAGATACTTGACTAAAATAACTAGATATATATCTATTAGCTATTCGGGAAGCTATAATTCATATATAAAAAGGCCTTTTATAAATATAATTTTAAGAGAACTAATCTTATTATAAGAGATCTTTATTTAGTTTTATAAATAGTAGCTATTTATATTTTTCTTAGTAAAATAAAGATATATCTAGTCTTTAAATTTAGGATAATAGTAATAATTATTATATTATATTTTTATTTTAGCTTATAATAAAGTAATTATATTCTTAGCTTAATATTATAGGTCTTTTCTTTCCTTAATATAATTAAAGTCAGAATTAGTAGCTTTAATATTAGGTTTGGAATTAAGTTCTAATTTGGGCTTTCTTTTATATAAATAAGTATAAAAAGTAATTCTAGTTACTATATTAGTTAAAGTATTAAGATAGAATTAAATATATAAAAAGAGATTTTCCTAGCTATTTTAATTATAAAATATACTAATTTCATATTATAAAACATATTTTATAGTTTAGTTTATTTGTTTTATTTAATTATTTATTACTTAATAATAAGTTATAATTATTATAAAACGGGTTTATATTTATTAGAATAGCTATATCCAGAAACCTAAAAAGAACTTTAAGTCTTAATCTAATATAATTTAATTAGAAAATTCTTAGATTATATAAATAATATAATAATAAATATTTGCCTAGTCTTTTATAATAAATATATTCTTACTAGATAATAGAAGTATAAATTTTAAGGCTTTATTTATAACTATAAAAATAGTATTATTTTCTTATTTAAATATAAGTAAGCCAAGAATAAAGTTAAGGCAAATTATTAATAAAGAATTATCCGGGCTCCAAATAAGTTATAATAAGCCCTAAGATTACTAATAGCTTAGTTTACTAGCTAGATATAACGGGTACTTTATTATATATTTATATAATATAATTTTTAGTTTCGGGAAAAAGATATAGTTTTTTAGGAAGTTATATATCTTCTATATATCTTAATAAGCTTTTCTATTATAAGCTATCTTAAAAACTTACTAATAATTTAGGAAGGAAATATATAGTCTCTTATATTTCTTTTTACGGAAATATAAAAGATATATTTTTTAATTAATATAAAATTATTTTAGGATTATAATAGAACTATTATTATTATCTTAAAAATCTTATACTAACTTAAATAATTACTAATAGACTTTACTAAAATACTTATCTAAAAAAAGATTTCTTATTATAAACTAAATTATATCTTTATAAAAATATAGTATTATAAGTATAATACTCGTTTTAGTAATATTTACTAGGAAAACATATATTAAATTAATATAAAGAGAGCTATTCTTAAATATTATAGTGAAATTCGGGGACTTTTTAGTAAAGAGCCTTAATAAAATATTAGTATTCTTATAATTCTTACTAGAAATATAATAAATTTACTATAGTTAAGGTATTAGGGAAGCTTTTCGAGAGCCTAAACTAGACTTATTATTTCTAGCTTTAATAACTAGTAATTAAGTTCGCCTAGTATAAGCTATTAGGATAAGAAAAGTATTAGTTTTTTCTTTTTATCTAGTTCTACTTAATAAAAAGTAACTTTAATTTCTTTTTCTTTATTCTTATTAATATAAAATATAAATAGTAAAGCATTTATATTAAAGTTAGGAAATACTAGAAATAAAGTAAAATATATAGTATTTTTTAAATCTTTAAATACTTTTAGGTAATTTTCGGGAATTAAGCTTTTATTAAGTAATAACTTCTTTATAAATACTTTCCATAGCTTCTTTTTAATTAGAGCTTCTTTAAATCCCGTTATTTTAAGCTTTTATAATAATTAGGATATTCTTATATAATAACTAATATACTTATAATAATATCTAAAGAAGCCTAAAGCAAATTCTAGGTAATATAGGGTTTTAGGAAATTCTAGAGTTTTAATTACTTTAATTTTCTTTTCTATTATAGCTAGGCTATACCTAGAAATATAATATTCTAGAATATTAAGATCTAGTTAAGTAAAGTAATATTTCTAAAGAAAAAAAGTAATACTAAAGTTTTATAATAAGTAAAAAGTTATATATAAGTAATTAATATAACTTTTAATTAATTTAGAGAAAATAATAATATTATTAATATAGACTAGAATAAACTTTTATAAGAATAAGCCAAAAATCTTTTTTATTTAATATTAAAAAAATACTAGTAATATAGAAAGGCCTATAGTACTTTTTATTATTCTTTCTAGACTTTTATAAGATATTATAAAAGAAGTTTTTTATTTATCTTTAGGTTATAAAAGCTATTAGAAAAAGCTTTTAATTATATTTAAGATTAAGAATATAATAGTATTACTTATTTATACGAAAATATCTTCCTATTTAAGTAAAGAATATATATCTAGGTAAAGTTTAGTATTTATTTTATAAAGATTTACTATAACTTTAGCCTTACTATTTCTTTAGATAATAAATATAAGAGATATTACTAGACTAAATTCTCTTAATAATATATTTTTAATAATACCGGCGGCTTTTAAGAAATTAAGGATTTTATTTATAGCTTAATAATCTTTTAAAAATAAATTATATGAGGTTTATTTAAGATTATTAATAAAAGTACTATTTTTAAAGAAAATAGATATTATAATCTTATTATTAAAATAGCCTAGCTTTTTATAAAAAAGATTTATATATTTTATAATAATAGCTCAGATCTTACTAGTAAACTCTTTTCCCTAATAATCTAATATATTTACTTTCTTAAAGTCTATTTTTAGGTTCTTTAGAAAATTAATAAGAAATAGATACCCTAATAAATATTTCTCTTTAGGATTATTAGAAGTAATTAGAGGCAGTTCCTATAAAATATTTATAATATTAAGGAAGCTTTTAACTATTTTTGAAAGAGATATATAAGCTTAAAAAGTTTCGAGAAATATATTTTTCTGGATTTAAATAAGGGCTTTACTAAAATTTATAAATAGAATTACTTTTTTATTATTATTAATAATTATATTAATTAATAACCCAAATTTGCAAATTACTAGGTTAATTATAATAAAGTTTAGGTATACTAGATATCCTAATATTAACTAGGGAAATTACTAGTAATATACTTTTAGATTAATACTATAGCTAGAAGATATAATCTATATCTCTAGTATATAGATATTTATTTATGTCTTATAAAGCTTAAAGTTATTATTTCTAATATAAATATATATTTTCTTATTTTAATAAATAAGAATATTAGACTTTAATAGTATTATGGCCTAATAAAGATTTATCTTATACTTTTTTAGGAATATTATATTTAGAAATATACTATAAAATAAGGTATTAATAATATAGATTTCTTTCTTAAAATAGATATATTTATTTTTTATTATTCTAAAAAAGAAAGAAAATATAATAAAGTATTATATTTCTAGTTCGGGCCTAATACTTAATAGGCCTATAAATAATATAGTAATAAGAATAAAAATATTAGAAAAGAAATAATAAAGAATTACTCGAGAAATAAGTATTAATAATATACTTATATTAAAATAAAATAATTTGGGCTATAGCTTTTTATTATATAAAGTTACTTTTATATTTAAGATTATTTTATATTTCTAACTAAATATAAAAATAAATATATAAATAGAAATATAAAATAATTTTCTTTTAATAAATTCGGGAAATATAGTAATATTAGAGATTATATTAACTAAAACTTCTCGCGAGATATTATTTCCTAGTAATTATATATCTTATTTCTCGTATTCTTAAGCTTAGATTCCGGAATAATAGGCTCAAATATGTTTTTTATAAAATACATATAATAATATACTTTATTTCCTTATATATTAAGGTACTTTTAGTATAGATCCTTATTAATAGTAATTATTAGTTTAGAGGCTTTAAAGTTATTTGCGAAATATATTTATATAATATAGTTATTTAGTATAACTACTATATTACTTTAATAAGCCTCTAATTTCTACTTATATAAAAAGTATTAAGGATTAATATATAAAGAATTACTATAATAGATATATAAATATAGCTCTTTCTTTAGATAATCTAGTATACTTATAAATAAGAATTAAGTAATATCTAGAGCTAGGAAAGGCTTTTATTATTCTTATATAATATACTAATTAGTCTAATATCTAGCTTTAGAAGCTAGAAGCTATTAAGCTATCTTAAATAGTATTTAATATAAAAGCGGGTTTATAAAAAAAGTAAATTAATTATTTCTAAAGTTAAATTAAGTCTAAGATTAGTAATTATATATCTTTAATATATCCTTAATTTAATAGTATTATATTCTTATAAAAAGTTCTATATTATAAATCTTTATATTAAACTTTACTAGGATATTCCAGAAATTAGAGAACTAAATAATAATAGCTAAGATAAGATTAAGGCTATTATATAAATATCTAATAATTAAATACTTATTTATTTCTCTTACTTTATTATATAGCTATATTTTCTTAGTAATATATTAGTAAATATTAAGTTTTAATTTATTCTTAAAGAAATATATTAATCTATTTACTTTTTTTAGAATAAGTAAAGTATTAGCTTAAAATCGAGCTTATAATTAGTTTATATATTTATTTAGGGACTTATTTATATTCTTATATATATAAGTAAATAAGTAATTAAACTAAATCTAGATATCTCTAATTATAGCTAGAGAAAATACTACTAAAATAGTATTTTTTTTATATATATTTACTAGGTACTCGAGCTAATTAATATATAATATTATGAGTATAATAAGTAATTTACTAAATTAGATTTCTAAAGTTTAGAGTTTAATTTTTATTAAAATAAATAAGGAAATATATTTCTTATTCTTAGATTATTTATAATTACTATAATAGCCTCTATAATAATAGCTATTCTTTTACTATTTTTAGAAAGATTAATTATATTTATAATATTAGTAATAATTATTATTCTTATTAAAGCTAGATTCTAATAAAGAAATATTTTAGTAATATTATAAGTATCTAAAATTCCGATTTCAAGAATATAATCTTAAAATATCTTACTAATTACTTTTATTATATCTAGACTTATTATTACAAGAAGAAATAGCTTTATAAATATTCTTATATTATTTATATAATTTATTATTATCTAGAGAGCTAAATAAATAAAGAATTTCCTCTATTATTTTAGTAATACTATATTATTTATTAGTATATTAGTTTATTCTAGTAAAATTCTATTTATATTTACTAAACTTACTATTATTATTATTAAGCTTAATAAGGCTATCTCGGAATTATATTAGAAATCTCGCAAATAATACTAGTAATAAGGCTAATAAGTTTTAGATATATATAATTATTATAGTAAGTTAGTATAGCTTGGCTTTCTTTTAATTATTTATAAGAATAAATATAATATAGCTATCTCGAATATTATTATTCTAGAATAAAGTCTATAAATATAAGAATTCTTTATTTTTAATCTTATTATTTATAGTAATAATAAAAGCTATATTTCTTTTATAGCTTGCCTTAGAATATATTATCTTATATATATTCTTGTAAAATAAGTCTCGGTCTTAACTAGTTATTGAGTTAGACTTATCTATTATTACTATATTAGTAAATACTATATATAATTTAGGTTATCTAATAGAGAATAATAAGTTTATACTAAGATATTATTCCGAGGCTAGTCTAGGAATAATAGAAAGTAGTAAAGCTCTAGAGAAGCTTTTTAATACCTATATAGGACTAGAGGCTAAAAGTAAGGAAGTAGGTTATTATTACCTAAATACTATAAACTATAGGAGGACTAGAAGTAATAGAGGGCAAAATAAGAGTACTTGTTCTCTTTTTCTAAGGTTTCGAGATTAGAAAGGGTTTCTGGGTTAGGGTTATTTAATATTTCTTCCGTTTCAGTACTAGAGGGGCTTAACTAGATTTAAAGCAGATCGAGTTCTTAATACTTATAGCAGTTTGTAGTTCGCCTGGGTATTTTATTCCGATATTACTAGAGGAGGAATAGTAGCTGGGGTTATATCTGCTTCTTTTTTAATAAAGCAGTCTATAGTAGGGTCTCTTTATCACATGAAGCGGGTTATACTCTACCGCCTTCCTGGCTTCGAGTAGTAATTAATAGTATGAGAATCACGGATCCTTAGCCCTTATCGGGGATAACTGAGGAAGAAGGGGGTTATTAGTAGGACCTGGACGGTCGTTCTGACGTCGTCGTGAGACGTTCCCCGGGAGTCTTTTCGGATCGGTTTCGAGGGAATCGGTGAGGTGGATTCGGTCAAAACGAGGGCATTGCCACCATATTATGGGATACGTAGAGGAAAAGAAGGGGTCTGGACGACGGGGTTCTTGTACTCTATGTGTATTCGGTATTGCGGTGACTCTGCAGAGAGAAGCTCTCGAGTCCCGAGGGTCTAATCTAGGTTTCTAGCTGGCGTGGTTGCCTTACGTACCAGGCCACAACAATGCATCCGAGATGGTGCGCGACCCTGCCTCGCAATGGCGACGAAGTCGTACTTCTCTCGAAAACCTCTAGCTAGCTTGTGAACATGACAGCTGTTGTGAACAAGACATCGGCAGTGGTGATGACATCCTCAAGTGCACGCTTGATCAGGTTCTTTAGGTCTGCAACCTCGTCTGGGTCGCGCTCGTTGACTGGTGTATTCAAGATGGCCGACAGTCGTTGGTGCATCTCACGCAGTTGGATGAGCTTTGCCTTTTTCGTCGGGATCAAACCAGCCATCTGCAGAACAGCCTTCGCAGCGGATACAGAGAACAGTTATTTCGATCCTCGCTTGGGTTTCGACGAGGCATTTGTGTAGTTCGTGTGGTCATCCAACTCTTGCGGTGCGTCGACATTTCCAACCACTCCACATGCAGACGCGGCGCGATGTACTTATCTTGGGCGTCGTGCTTACGCAAAGTCTCCTGGAACCTGTCGCAACCACTATTTAGCGCATCATTGGTCGTTGAAGCAACAACGGGCACACAGTCGTTGTCGAGATTCATAAACACAATCTCCAGGATATGGGATGTCTTGCCAGATCCCCGCACCGACACCGAGCACAACGCCACGTGGGTCCTTGGGAAGTATTTGCACGAGCCCTCCTCTCGCCATGGGTGTACAGAGTCGAAGATAGTGGCGTACTTTTTATCTTCCGGGAGCCCACAAGTGAAATCTTTTGTCGTTTCCTTGGCGACTGCGATGCTAAGAAAGATGGCCCTCTGGGTCGCAAAATCGAAAGGCAGACACGTGGATACAAAGGCTGCTCGGCACTTTGGCTCCTTAGCATAGTTGTGGTTATCTTCCCATCGTCGGACAATGGGGTGTCGAAATCCTGGGAAACCTGATCTTCGTCCCACTCCAAGATACGCTCGTCGAAATTGTCATCAGAGTTAACGAATTCATCCCCGTCTTCGGTATTGAGACCATTGGCGCAAGCGATGGTCTTGTTTCTCGGATCCATGAGAGTCATGGCCTAGATTCGAGCTTTGACGGCCTTTCTCGACTCGCGCAACTTGAAGTACGCTAGATGGTATGAAATCTCGACGCCCCATTTGTCGGGAGGAGCAATAACGTGAATAGGAGCCTGACCATAATCAAGGCAAACCATGGCATGGCAACCGAAGGCGAGATGGCTACTGGTATGGTAGAAACGGTCAGTCTCGATGACAGTGGCCTGCCAACAGTGGGGATCTCGAAGCTTGCGGTTTCACCAGGCTTCTTGTTCGGAGGCTCCACGAATAGCATCTCAAACTCGTCTTCTACCGAAAAACATATGGTGCCATCAATCCCAGGATTCCTGGGGCTAAATGACATGAAATGCTCAGACTCGTCGCCTGCCTGTACTTGAATCCGCTGTGCTGCGTGCCACTCGTCCATTAACCGCTTTTCGTGCTCGAAGATGTGCAGGTGCTCTCGGGCAGTGCCGCGACAGTGTGGAATCGCGAAATCAGTCCAAGACTCGTGCCGGAGTTGCAAGCGATAAGTGAGCTGCTATCCTTCCACGTTCGGGTGGTTATTGCAGTACTTGCGGAGTACCTCTGCATTGAACTGAGTCCTACACATCACGTCAGCTGGAATTCGCTACAACACCATTAAAGTTGGCACTTACTCGAAGTCAGGTCAGTCCGTTCGCGGAAGTGACGATTCAAGTTAGGCCCCCGACCAAGTGTTGCGAAGGTATAACCCACATCCCTGAGGAGATGATGGAAGAAGTTATGGTCCCTCAAGTACTGTACAGAGTCCGGAGGCCATTTAGTTTGACATTCGGCAGAATGAACCCCATCGACTCTGACGCCCCGGTGAATGGATAATTTCGCCATGGGTACACCAATGACGTATGGTGCTTTGTCCCGATACAGGTGGAAACGAACTGCAAGGATCATGTCGTCGACGTGCCTCTCGATATTATCTCCTCCAGCGACTGCCAGGGCAGCCCTGTCCGGGACATCTGGTAGAGCTCGGGAAAGGTGAAGTTTTCGTCATCGCTAAGAACGCGGTACGATAGTTGGAGAGAACCTTTCTAAATTTGTCCTCCACCCTGTGGGTACTGTTGACGTTGGCTGGCTTGTCGTTGGTGTCCGCCTGCTTGCCCTTGCCAGATGTCTTCGCCTTCTCAGACTTGGCATTGCGTTGTTGATTATTTTCGCTTTGATCTCCCTTCTCGACCGAGAAAGTGAATTTGGACTCAGCACGCGGGATGTTGACAGTGAAGCCAACGTATTGAGGTTGCTCTGCTGGAAAACCACAGGAGAAACTAATCGACGGGACCTGCGTCGTGCGATTAGAGTTGCTAAACGAGCCAGCGAAGAACTCGCGAGACTTGTATACAAAGCCCAACAAACCGACTCCTTTCTCGTAGGATCGATTGTTGAGCAATTTGGCGCCTGAGACGTTGTCATCTTCTTGATCTACTCGCTGCTCATTCGATGATTGCAACGCCAACAAGCTTGTAGTCTCGAGCCTTGGCTACTTCCTCATGATTTCTTTTCCTCTCCTGCAAAATAGACAGACAGATCTGCGATATGGTTTGAGTGGAAATTGGTGTGCAGCGGGTGGAGTTATGGTTAAATCAAACAAGGGATGGTTCGCAGATATTGTCAAGTTTTGTCTGAAGGGCTACCAAAACCTCATATTCCAGAATAACAAGTATGACTCGCGGGCTGATGTCTGGAAGAAGTACAATAGATACAAAAACAGTGTGCCCCTGCCAATCCCTGCAACATCCCTGTTTTGCTCGCGTAGCATTCTTAAAACATGGGTGTACGCCCAAAGGGGAAATGACAGGAGGCCAACTCTGATTAGAATACATAAGCACTGTCACGGCCTGGACAAGCTGTGGAAGTGGAATGTGGTGTGTATTGTGTAAATATGTATGAATGATGGTGCCCTAAGGGCGGTGAAGAAGCTATATATATGCCTGTGCGCAGCACGTGACAAGCACCCTCTCTGGGTAAACCCTAGAACGGGTGCTTATGCAATTGAGAAGTAGATCCCCTTCTAGCCCCCTTCCCCCGCACTTCGCAAGCTAATTTTTATAATTTTATCATAAAATAAGGCTTTCTTTTTCGGCTATTCTTTAGCCCCCGGCACGCATACAAAAGGTGGGCAAGACGCACGTCCCTCTGTCCCTTACTTGTAATCGCTTAGGAAGTATATCCTCAAGGATACATGTACGTAAGGTATCCCTTCGTTCGCTGAGACATTGCCACATTAGCGGCCGTATATAAATATCCCTAATTTGGATTATGTTTTGGCCGAATTGGTAATATTCATATACGGCCGCTAATGTGGCAATGTCTCAGCGAATAAAGGGTTACGTGTATATACGCTCCTGTGAGGCGCCGAAGGCGCCGAACGCCGTGCCCCTAGCCTCCTAAGCTCCTAGTATTAGTGAAGAGGGGCATGATGGAACACAACACCTAACAGGGAATCAGCTGGGAACAGCCACGAATCAAGGAGGCATCATATCGGTGAAGTGTGTATTGGGTTGCTTAACGTCCCTTCTGTGAGAAGAGCGAAGGCTAAATACAAAAAGGATGTTGAACTAGCTAAAGCAATATAGCTAGGGTCACGTGCTTGCAATGTAAACCAAGTAAAACGTACTGAATTGACTGCTGTTCTACAGTGGTAAGTAGCCCGTATATATAGCCCTGAACCCCCTAAGTCACATGTACTAAATCCCTATGCTAGCTGAACCGATTACAGCTATACAGGGTATTCCAGCCGTACATGGTATTCCAGCTATACAGGGTATTCCAGCCGTATAGGGTATTCCAGCTATACAGGGTATTCCAGCCGTACAGGGTATTCCAGCTATACAGGGTATTCCAGCCGTACAGGGTATTCCAGCTGTACAGGGTATTCCAGCTGGACAGGGTATTAAGCTAGTGCACAGCCCCATGGCGTTCGGTTCCAGGGCTTACTAAGCCTATTAGGGGCCTCAGGCCCCTAATTTCAACAAAGGAGAGAAGAACTAAGGGATCACGTGAGAACATGTGATCATGCCAAATGTCGGCCCAATCCCCACCACATTAGTAGAGAATATACTTTAAATATAGATGTGCTTTGTATACAGATATGCCCCGTACGCAGAGTGTCCCGTACGCAGTTGTGTCCCGTACGCAGTTGTGTCCCGTACGCAGTTGGGCCCCATACGCCGTGAGGCGCCGAACGGGGTGCCCCTAGCCTATTAAGGTCCTAATATTAGTAGAGATCCTAATATTAGTAGAGAAATAAGCTTTAGAACTCCCAGAACTAGCGCTCTGTCTAGTTGCTAGGGTTAGGAAACAGATAGAATGCCATATATATGGTTCACAAGGAATGCCTTCGAGGCAAGGAATGCCAGCAGGTTTTTGAAAATCTCTCCACCAGTCTTATTGGGATATAGGAGATGGCGTTCAGAGACCTCAAATCTATATATATAAAAGAAGAGTCTGAAAGTTAGGGAGATAAGAAAACCAAATAGGAAGTTGAGAACATTATACCCTGCACATATACAGTAGTTGAGATGTACCCCCTTATGTGCAGGATTACATGACTTTTAGCCTGGCCAGAATATTTTCGCGTTTTATACGCTCGAAAATCACGGGGGGAAAAATCGTTCGTGTAGCTTAAAACTCGATTACAAATCAACCACAAATCGTATCAAAAATGAAATTGACCACTAGATTTCCCTTGTCTTCGCTTGTGCTGAGTTCGAATTCATTCGTGAACACGAAACTCTACTTGTGGTAATCACACGTAGTCCACGAGCATTTCGGCTTGAGACAGAGTTTAAATTTGAGAGCAGTTCAAGTGTTTCTGGGAATCCTGATCTCGAAGCCGCAATAGGGACTTTCATTCGCAGATTGCCAGCGAAGAATTCCGCGGCGCATATGACTTCGCATATGGAATCGCAGAGAAGATTTGCAGTCTTAGATGCTACTGTTTCGTATCAAGATTGGTCTTTGCAGTGAAACGAGTTGAGGTTCCCATTCGGCGTGGGAACCAAAGGATTGTTAACTATACGTCTGTGTCGTTCGAAGGATGGTTGGAGGTTGCGGATTGAGCTTCGACGTCCTCCACGGCTCTTCTTGCTTCAGAATGTATTGTGGGAACGGGTTTCCTATCAAGAATGATATCAAGATGTTTGCATGAAAGGTCGCTGATTAATGTTAGGGTGCACTCGGCGCTGGCATCATTCCAAAACTCGTTGGATTTGCTTTCATAGGGGCTCGGGCTGTAGTTTGACTCCGTACTAGGCTTTCCGGGTTTAACCTCCCTGATTTTGCGGCAATTTCGGTGTCAAAACTCCCTCGATCACTTGATGACTTCGCATATCCGGAGAGATATGGACGAGGTATCAAGCAAGCCGACAAGTCGATTAGATACTCGGAATCTCTACTGATCGAGCCACGCCTCTATTGTGACGCCTTTGACATGCGCCCTCGCATTCTTGCTGGTGAGGAAAAGGAGAAAGCATTCATGGGTGCTGGTACCGGTATGCTGTACCAGTTCAGAACCGATATCATGAAATAGCCAGCTGTCCGAAATGTCACGAAGTTCACTTTGCTCTTCGCCTTCTTCCTCTGGTTGAAGTTCTCCGTCGCCCCGGTTCCTGGAGCTGGGAGCAGAGCTGCGCTGTCTTTGTGTGTCTCCTGGAGGGGGTTCGCTGACCTCATCGCCGCCCTCTGGTTGAGCCTCGCCCTCTTCGATCCGGATTGTCTCGTCAATTGAAGGCCTGTAGCGCATACAGTCCTCACTTCCATCAGTCCTTGGAGGAATTTGATGAGGCATATGCAGAGCCCAATCCACGCCCTGGATATCTTGGTCCTCCATCTCTCCAATGCGATGGCTCTCCTGTGGACGTGCGAACAATTCTCTCACCCCAGTGATAACTCGCTGCTGTCCTTCGCCTTCTCGCGAAGAAGCAGCGCGATCGACGAGGACCCTTATGCGTCTGATTGCCCTTTCCTTTCCGGCAATGCTCCCAAGATCCTCCCCACACAGGCATTGATCGGCTTTCATGATCTCCATCTGCTGGCAAATTTGCTTCAAATTATCCCGGAGCGGAACAAGTAGTTCTTCTACCTTCCGATCGTACTTGATGTCATGAGTAAGGCTGTCGTGATGTAGCATTGCCTCTAGCCGGCGCATTCTCTCCGTCTCGCTCGCTGATGCCTCTTCCAATGTACCGACAATAGCCTCGAAGTGAGTCTTGATCTTTCCAACCTCGGATTTGACTAATTCTTCCCACACATCGGCAGCGCCAGCCGCGCGGTCCACTGTAATCTGTGTAAATTGGTCTGCCGTGATCACGTTGGAAACTTTGCTATTGATGGGCTCCAGATGGTTCTTCAGTTGCTCTCGATTTGGTCGATTGTTGGGACCCCTTGCAATATGTTGGCGGATCCTTGTACGGCATGGTAAGTTGGCTCCAATGCCTGTTGAATCTTCGGCATTGTCGACATTTCCTTAGACATGTTGAGGACCATGTCTCCAATTCCATCAACTCTCTTGTATGTCAACATGTGGCAGCCAACAGCGCTTTGAAAATGAGATTCCATATTTTCCAGCGTGACCTTCAGCTTCGAAATCTCTGCCGATTTCGCCATGGCGGACTTCAAATTGGCGAGCAAGTCTCTGAGCGTGACTTTTGTGGTGGGAGCGTTGGCATCGAGGCTGACCGGGGGCATTACTTGGTCGGAGATTGGCTGTATAAGTAGATTGAGTTCTTTGGAAAGCTTGCCAGTCGCAGTGACCGCTCTCCCCAACTGTTCGTGGATCTTCTCAAGATGTTCGACCGTCACTTTCTCTAGCTGCTTCACTTGACCTCCAAATGGTTCCAATAAGTCGAGGCTGGGTTTAAGTGCGACCTCGAAGGCAGCTCCACAACCCCAGCGGTCACAGCTTTCAGCTCGTCCTTTATTTTCGTCATATCTTCTCCCGTAGCGCGCTTTCTCTCCTGATAGCATCTGCCATCGAGTTCAACGACCGCAAGGTTGGCTCAAGCACAGTAGAGACCATCTGTGAAAATTTGTCATTGGCCGCGGCCATTTTATCTGGCCTTTTAGCGAGATTGTCGATTTCGGATGTGGTCGTGTCCTTGGTGTCCTCAACAGCCTCTGCCATTGAGGCGAGGGTTTTCATTGCTACACTCAGCGGTACGATAACTTTTGTGGGAATCTCTTCTGCTTTGGCAGCCACCTCGTCCAATGTCTTCTTGATGTCGGTCACGCACGCTGGAACAGTACCGAGGTCTTCAATTCCACACCCCATAGGCTTCAAGCTTTCAACAACAGGTGAAATACCAGTTGCAAATACGCTCGGAAGATTGACGGTATCTGGCCACCTGAAGGAACAAGGATAAGTTGTGCAACCGATCACGACGAACAGATTTAGAGGCGGAATCCTCCACAACTGTCTAAGTCTTTCGCAAGACACGATGACTTGAAAGTCCTAACGTTAACGCCATCTTGGAAACCCCGATCAGCTCTGTCGGTGCCTGGGTTGTCAATATTTCGTTGGCCATGCCAGCTCCTTTGATGGCATCTGTTGTGATAGCCGTGGTGGAGAGATGCACTCTTGCACCGACCTTTCCTAGTATTTTGTTGAACTTTGTAGTAGAGTGGTCTGTGATCACCGCCACGGATGCGTCTGTGACGGTTTTGACGACAGTGCAGATCTCAGAAGGGTGCCGTTCTATCTGAACCTTCACAGTATTGGCAGTTGCTATCCTCTCTAAAAGCGACTTTTGTGCATGCTGTGATATCACCAGCATCCATGACCGGGTTCTTGAACTCGGCGTCAAAGTCTGCAATTTGTTGAAAGGTCGCATTGTCCTGGCATAGGCGGGCAAACTTTCTTTACGTTCTCTGCTGCATTGGGGATGGCGGTAATATTCCCGGTAGCAACGTCTATGCCTTTGGATATCGCTGCCACACCAGGCCTCATGCTCTCAAGCCCAGGCACCAGAGTCTCGTTGAGTACCCTTGACATGCTGTTGACATGCTCATTTACAGTGTTGAGTTTTGCCGACACAAGTTTCCAAGAATCGCTCTCGGTGACCTGCTTCTGGATCTTCTGAGGCAAACCTTCGATGTAGACCTGGAGTGTGTCGATGTTCTTGTGCTTCCTGCTCTGTCTTCTCTCTAACTCTGAGATGTATAGTCTCTGTGCTTCCGCCCTTCTGTTTTGTCTTTCCCCAAGGACTTGAAAACCATTCATGCACGTGTCGAAGTGTCAGCTCATCAGTCTGATTCTGAATCATTGCCTCCAACCTCCTCTCCACGGCGCGGGGCCCCTCTATTCGACTTTCGAACTGCTGCTAGAGGCTGGAAGATTGCTTCTCTCGCCGAATATGCTCCTGGTCGAGTTTGTGGAGTAGTTTTGTGGAATCCGCAATCGTCTTCTGCCCATCATCAATCAATTTACCCCTTGTCGAAACAATCTCCTTTCGAGCTTGAAGTTCCGCATTGAGCACTTCAATTTGACGGTCGCTGTCTGCCAGCTAGCTCTCTACTCTATCCAGAATAATCGACATCTTCTCGGATTTGGCCTGCCTCTTATCGTTTTGTTCAGGCTGTCCCTCCTGCATCTGCTCACAGAAACTGAGAATCGCCAAAAGCACATTTTCTTTACAATCATTTGCAGGTCAAGGCCTCCGCGATCTCGTGAATTGGTTCGCCAACCTCGAGGCGCAGTCGCTATCCTCCCGCGACCCCGTATGTTGTGCAACAACATCCGGTCTCTCTCTTCGCTCAGTTCGACTTATGTCTTCTCCCCCAGCACGGCGGCGAAGTCTGTCATTTCGACACAGGGAGAACGTGTCTGTGCCGATCTCGATTCTCCTGAACGCCCAGCACCTCCCGCGCGCGATTTTTAAAGAGAGGATGTTTACAAGCCTGAGGGATGATGGTTTGCTGCGGATATCTGCAGATTCAGATTCGCATGGCGGAGGAGCTTCTTGGGGCATGGTCAAGTTGTGTCCAAGCTGGCAATTGACCGAAAATTGCGGGCACAGGAGCGAAGCTACCAACATCAAATCTGGATAGGTTAAAATAGATATACCATCAAACTCGGGGTGTAAAGACAGTTCCACAACTGTGAGGAGCAATTGGTCGCTTTCTCCTCATCTAGTAAGAAAGAAAGTTGTGGAAGCAAGTGGATTTGAGTGGAGGGTGTGCATATTTTGGATGGATGCAGTTATGCTGTCGCCTGAGCTGGAGCTACATAGCCATCGCCCGTTCCAAAACGGAAACCCCCCTTCGATCCAACGTGCCCACATCGCAACATCCTCACCTGGCCGCCACCCGGGGAGCGTGTCTCAACTGCCATAACCAGCTTCTTGTCTTTATCCTCACACAGCGTTGTCACCACGATCTTCGCTGGCCGTCTCTAGCGGAGTACACGTTCACATGGCCAAGGGCACATTGAAATCAAACTGCTCGTATATGGTCAGACGAAAGCATTCACCGCAGCCCAAAGGATCACCGCACAGCACAGCCAGATCAACCTCAAATTGATCAAACAGATTGCTCTCCCTCTCATCAAATAAAGGCTTGCTACTGGACTTTTATATGGCATCGGCAGGGAGCTCACGGGGCAATCGTCCAGCTCATCGATCTATGCAGAGCAGGAGAGATTATCAAGACAATTCGCTCCACGCAGAAGCAATCCGTAGAAAAAATCCCCTGTAGCGACCACTACGCCTCCATCCACGACTCACACACCTCCTGCCTTCCTGATTGCGGTATGCAAGAGATACGTTAGTGGAGGAGAAGATTGGCAGGATTGGAGTTGTCTCTCTCATCAAAGAAGACTCATCGCGCGTTGCAGCACTCGACAATCAGATAGTGAAAGGGTCTAGGCAAAATGACACCGAAAACAAGGTCGACTGCCGGTAGCCAGGCTGCTCTCAGCAGTCACTCAATCTCATGACGCCGCAGAAGCTACCATCGACACCCGAGCAACGAAAAAAAACCAGCGCCCAGGTGGACCGAAACAAGCGAATCTCGATCGATAAGCCAAGCAAAGGACCCCATAATCTCCAATCTCGAGATACAGACCACCGACTCGGAGCAGTCAATCTCGCAGCTTCAAGAGTCATGCGGTCAACAGCAGGTCAGAAGGGACATACTTGAATTGAATTCTGGGCTGTACATGACCAGGCTGCTGACAACTATCATTTTAGATTGCAGATCGCAGAGGATGAAGCCCTGAAGTACTCCGTTAAGATATGCAACCGGATTAAACCAGGTACCTCTCTTATAGACTTCAAGGGACTAAAGTGCGCACCGATCCAGCTTGGGGATGACTTTAATGATGTGGGACTGAGACCGGTTAAGCATTGAACGTCACAATATCTCTGTGTCATGGTACATGATCTCCCAGTAGATATAGATGATGTGATAGGGGCTAAAATGGCCGGCAAAAGGGTGGAGCTCCATCTGCTTTGGCTCGGGACCCGCATGCGGAATGTTGAGGTGTCTTGCAGACTTGCAACTAGCCAGCGATTGCCGTCATGACCGCATTCCCGAAAGACATTATTTATTACTTGTCGCCCAGGTCAGTTGCGCTTGTTACCCTTTTCACCACGATCTCAGCACTTTCAAGGTCTCCGGAGACCCTACGAAACGATGTGTGGATCAAGATGCAGGTTCACATTACCGCGAGGAGCAATATCTCATCAACTTATTGGGATCTACTGGCATGGTTAGCTTTTGCTTGGTTCTTGTCCCATGGGCAAATAGATCTGGATTAGTATATTAAAACGAGAAGAGGCAATCTAAAATCTTAATAACTCGATTACGATCCTCCTCGACTTCTACCCGATTGTCTATATCCTCGGCATTTATATTACCCTCGGCATCTATATTAACGCTAAAATTCATATGTTAAAGGGTATTTATCTCGAAGAATAGCAGGTGATCCTCCCTACGGGATCTAATGGCGAGAATGTTAATATGGCCAGACAATATATTTTTATTGAGTATAACTATACCATTATTACCGACTTCTGCTTTGTGTGCATTCTCGGTAGATCTACCTTATTACTCAAACTCTACTATTCCGCCTCCGGGTGCGGTTTCTAATCGCAAGGGCATCCTGGCTAACGGATGCGATTAAACCACGCGATCGCTTGTGGAGTCAGCAGATTATTATGTTGATCCAGTCAGCTAATTAATAATTAGTTCTTGCGGTCTTGGTGTAAGATGATCCCGGATGGTGATGAAAGATTGAGGTCATCCTGGACGCCTGGCCAAGCAAGGTGGTAAGAAAGAATCCGCTTGTGATGCTCTAGGAAATGGATATGGACGACCACTAAGCTCAACACTAGTCCGTACAGCTGCACATGATTGCTTTGTCGTCCTGAGCTTGAATCAAGTCGATGATGCTAATAAGTTTAATAAACTTTTTGAAACATGCGGTGGCAACAATACATGGGACTGTGTTTCAAAATCCACGAAGCCTGAATTACTCGTCCTATCCTAAGTGGCAATCCAGAGATCAGATGGCATGGCCCACTTGACACACCACCACCGGTGATCACACTTTAATTCTAAGCAATCGCACTGCTTCGTCATCACGTGGACGAAATGATTAGCTCCATGTCCTGTTTCCAGCATGACCAAACATCCTCGTGCTTGCTAGACTAACAAACAGGCCATCAACCGCGGTTTCCATTCATCACGAGATCAAGCCAATCAACTCAGATACTCCAGTATCTTAATAGGGAACAATTTCAACGTAGGCAGTGACGCCGTCCTCTGGACCCCCTGTTGGCTGGTGCTACACAATCACATCATCAAAAGACCTCATGATTTGAACATCTTATCAAACTATCACAATAAGCAAGCTGCTTACCCACCAAGTCCATCAACCCCATTTATCAGACAGAAGAAGTATAAGTACTGCCTCATCTCATTTCCAAATTTTCACGCCTAACTACTAATTTCTTATATATATTTCAAAACAGATAGCCACAATAGTAATTCGCCTTTGCAGTCATTACACCTCTTCAGTAAAGCAGAGCTAATTTGAGTATCTCCAAACCCCTCTCTCCTTCCTTTCCCCTATATATATCCAATTCTCCAAAGATTCCTTTAATTTTAAATAATCGACACCCATGTTCTGCGACGTAAAACCCCCCTCCATCCCTCATGTCATATTTTTCAAGACTTACAATCATCCACGACATAAACTCACATTACACAAACAACAAAGCACAGCCTACAGAACAGCAGTGATAGGTTGGAAATGGTCACTGCGTTACCTGCCTTATTCGCAGTCCCGAGTCGACAAGATTCGCAATACTCAAACTCCTACATCAGACGCAACCAGTTCCATAGCTGGGATGAGATTGGTGGCTGTAAGTTCGACTCTACAATCTATTCTCTTCGAACAGATGCTAATCAAAAATTCAAAAGGCTCAAACCCATGTCCTGACAAGTTTGCATGCAGCAATTGCACGACGTCGGGTTATTTGTCAAAGGGATGTGAGTAATATTAATTTCGATTTATTTCCTCGTAGGTCTCTAAACATACTGATCCTGAAGGTCGTAAACCGGAACCTCGTTCGCCCAAGGGCGTTGAGTGCAGGAAGTGCGGTGAAAGTATGTTGTGTTAGTCTAACCAATTCCGTCCAGTTGTGCTAATAGCAATAGTTGGTCACTTCTCTCGTGACTGCCCTCAACGAGGTAGTGCCAGTGGTGCCAGTTCTCGCTAAAACTATGGCAAAGAAGGTCATCGTAAGCAGGACTGTACGAACACACGCAAGATTGTTTGCCGCAACCATGGCGGAGGGGTACATGGCTCACCAGTGCCGGGAGTGCCAGTGCTCACTAAAACCGTGGCGAGGAAGGTCATCGCAAGCAGGACTGTACGAACACACGCAAGATTGTTTGCCGCAACTATGGCGGAGGGGTCCACGGCTTACCAGTGCCTGGAGTGCCTCGAGCTGAAAGATTGGTCTCGCGTTAAGTGCTCTAATTGTCAGAGTATCGGTCACGCCATGGTCAGACGCGAGAACCCAATTCCTCCTAAGTAGGATGCTGACGCTGGCGCGATTGGTATCACCCAGGCTTCCTTGGAAATTCTGGATGCCAAGCTGCTGCTATTGGCGCAGCCTTGTTTTCCTTCTTGAAGGCTAGTCCCTCTCAGTTATCCTGTTCACGATAACACATTTGACAAGATGACCAGCGAACTCGCCGGATAGTTAGGCTCAATTGAGAGAAAGGAGATATTCAACCTTGCCCGGCAGAAATTTCGTTCTCAACATCGAGAAGCAGGACATCGCAACTACCAGGTTTACAATTCAACACCACATGCTGTCCTGAGCGACGATCCACGAGTCTTGGAAGTCACGGAGAAGCAAGACAGCAGTAATTTATGGTTGAGTGGTCGCCTTCAACAAAGCAAGAAGAACAGCAACCATTCATCATGCCCCCGAGGGCCATCAACCATGCCGCTGCATTTGCGTACATGGCCAAGATTCCAGTGGATGACGACATTGGTTATTCCTCGGAGAGAAACCCAAGCCGTCATTGGCAATGATCCCAATTCCAGCAGATGAAAGTGAGATTTCCCTTTTTACTTTGGGTAGTAAATTGCTAATGTCAGATAGAAAAATAGGACTGTCAAAGGATTCGAAATGCATCTTGAGATAGCAAGATCTGCGATGTAGGTGAACCCTGCCCACGAGATATCAACCATTCCCCTAAGAGATTTGAACACACACTTTTATCATTCAGTTATGCGACTGCCTCAAGCTAATACTCCAAGAAGTTCAAAGAGCGTTTCTGAATCCCATGGGACAAATGCACAGATATCTAGTCTATTTGAGGGCCTACATCCCGATTTGGGTCCAAAGTGCTTTGATCTATAGGCACCGGCATCACAAATCCTATGTGGGGACACGCCCGGAGCGCTACTTCCCGGCATGCACAACGAAATGATACGCTTTTGACACCACGACGAACTATATCGCCGATTTATTAGATAACGGCTGACAACATCCCATACTAAGAGCAATCTTCTAACAGGGGCGCAAACGGTGTTCTCCTATGCGAAAGAGCTTCTTTGGAACGATGTTGGGCGGTCTTGGCGTATGGAATAGATCAAATAACGGTACAAGGCTTCATCTGGGGGTGGTATTGCCTGTGATTTGCTCTGGGCCATCATTTATGACAACACCAAGTTGTCGAAGAAGGGAAACTAAAGCTTCAATAAGCTTGCAATAGATGAGTCCGAGAAAGTGCATATCCGGGAGGGTCAAGATGGACGACGTCAGATTGATACCTGTTCCGGAGTGCTGGGCATATAGCGGATGACCATCAAGGAACAATTCGAATGGTGCGGACGTGGAATGGGCACTCTCTAGAGAGGCTGTGGAAATGCCCAAATGTGCATATTCTGTGGATCGAAAGCTGGAATAGAAGATGGCGAGGGATGGACAAGCAAGGCTAACCGGGTCTGGATGAATGGGTACAAGAGAGAGATGAGTATTGCTGGAGGTCCAGGGATCATTAATAGAAAGATAAGTGACGATAATGGGGTTTGGAGGTGCAGATCTGGGTGTTGAATAACAAAGATGGCCGTTAGATTACTCAATCCGGAAGTTTCATTCTCTGCGGTCCTTATGCCATGAATAACACGTCCTCAATTACTATAAATGTGCTAATATAGTCAGGTAACAGATTATATGCCTAATTGCAAGCAAAACTAACTAGCCTGTACTAGTATATATATAAAAGAAAAAACTCCCCAAATATATTCTAGATAATAAGAATTTATTCTTTACTTATTATGACGGCGCTGGCTAGGGTCATAAGGGGGGTGGCTGTTACATGACTGGTTTCACCTAACCAGCCGGCGTTTCAGTGGTTTTAGCTAGTATTCCCTCCTTTTATCCTCTCCTTCTCCCTCTCTCTCTCCTTCTTCTCTTTAGCTTAGTATTCTCAATACATGGGATTCTCTCGGATTTTTGAGCCTTGGCTATTGCCTTGATCCCGCCCTCACAGCTAGAGAGTTTTAGAGAGCTATTTAGCTAGAGAAGTATAATTAATAATTAAATTCTTGTAATTTTTGAATATAATTAATGCGCGGCAACTCGTAATACTAGTTTCTATACTCGAAAGCTATTACACTAATACTTTTTAACTTAGTTTCAAGATATTTAAAGATAAGAAAAATAAAATAATAGAGCTTATATGCTTTAAATTAATTCTCGGCCTAGAAATACAAGGATAACTATGCTAGAAAACAATGAGGAGCACGAATTACCATGTTTCCCAGTGATTAGAAGCAACAGAATTACATTCGGTATAGTTCAAAGTGGGGATGTGGCCAAGGCAGAGAAGTGGAAATAGTTGTTATGCTGCGATCGAGATTTGATATCCTCAAGGATTGTTTCAATCTGTAGCCAGTATAGAGGTCGTTATGGAAATTCAATGGCAGGGTGGGCAATAAATATTGACACTTACAACAAGCGAAACAAGGAAACACTGTGAACGACTCACAGCCTGGCCACTTTCAAGGTTCTGGGCCAGGGATGCAGAGCGTTATATAACTGCTGCAAGAAGACTCAGCTCACAACTCTCCACTTTCTGTTCTCTCCGGTCAGCATCTCAATGGCCCTGCTTTCAAAGTTGGAAAGGAAAGCAACAATATCCTCCTCCCCACTAACCTCGAGGCTTTGCTCATCCAAATTCGAATTCAGCAATAGCACACGCGTCCCTCATGTCTTTCTGTCGTTGATTCCCCTAGATGTCAACCGATAACCAGCAATCTCACGTATTGAATTGTCGTTGTCGCTTCGAGGACATAAATGCTCCTTTTCTGTCTGCTTAGCTCAAAAGATATTGTTCAATGTTTCTTCCTTAGTTTACCTCGTCTTTATCTTGACTACTGGACAATAACTCTACACCTTAGATATGGCACAAGGAGTATCTTATCCACTCTATTTTAGTTCTGACCCCTTCATGACAAACATCGAAGACGCTGGTCTCTTTGCTCCCCATTAATAATGAGAAAACTCGTTGTGGCGTGTTGAAATAGTAGACCCGAGTGTCTTTAAGCGAAGGGAAACTTCGAATCCCTTTTGAAGCATTGGTAGGAAGCAAGGAAGAGTGCTCTTTTTGTCTGTGCATCCATTTTGAATTTGAGCTTCCCAAGAAGTTTCATTCAACTCGAACGGCCGTGATAAATTGTCGAAACATTTTTCTATTGGATAGACTGATCTTTGGGCTATCGAGGAAGGTTCTCTGTTTCCAGCGCTTCAAAAATAGGAGCTAGATATTCTCCGGAAAACTACCATGCAAAAGCGACTGAGAATGACATATATAATGGTTCAACTCAAAGGCAAGACGTAGGTAGGTATGGGATTAGGATCTCCGGGATCTGTTTTTATCTCCTTCGAGCAGATATCTGCAGTTGAGCAACTATGTTGGGAGATGATAGAACTGCTGTTTTCTGCGAAAGTTTCTTTCCTGTACTGGATCGAACGATCAATTGAGGGTTTAGGGGACCGATAAACTCCAATAATGAAGATAAGTCGTATACTATGAATGCTTTAGCTGCATTCTCAAACTACAAGATGGGTATGCCAGATCTGAGATATCTCAAATTATCCGAAATGTGTGTAATTCTCATCATCATTTCCCAGCCGAGTTTCCGTCCCAATGCGCTATAGGAGATCACTGTTCCGGCCTCTACCACTTCCACTTCAGGTCATAGAAACAGAGGTAGTCGAGGCCCTATCAGCGTCGTCCC
This sequence comes from Hyaloscypha bicolor E, assembly GCF_002865645.1. Lineage (NCBI taxonomy): Eukaryota > Fungi > Ascomycota > Leotiomycetes > Helotiales > Hyaloscyphaceae > Hyaloscypha > Hyaloscypha bicolor. The sequence goes on along the minus strand of NW_020194563.1, from coordinate 447,711 downwards.
AACCTCCATTAGCCGACTTCTATCCTGCTCCGTGTGATAGATCTGCCATATAGTGGTCCCAAATTCCGCCATATATAGCACGTCGAATCTTCCAAGTCCGAGAGATGTGTTCCAGCACTGTTTCCAGCACTGTGCAAAGAGAGGTTGTTCAATTTCCGGGGGAGAAAACTCGCTCTCGTCTCGTGGTGATCCTCTTCTTTTTCTCTCAAGCCCAGGAACTGTGCGTCTAGCAACCCTTTTGAATGTTTTGACACCAGCTCCTGCCTGTGCTTTTATGTCGCCTTTGACTTTCTCGCTTTGATTTTCATCCCACCCAAGCGCCAAATCGCTAAGGTCGCAATTTCTTTTAATGATTCCAAGTCGGACTCCTTAGACTCCTTTTCTGCCATGGGTTAGCTTTTCAGTTTTCTGAGTAGTTTTCTAAGTGCTGGTATTGGCAGGAAATTCTCTCTATTTATGGCCTTATGACTTGGCATTCGGGAATCCGCGCTTCTCAGAAGGAATATAGAGTATGTCCCTTATAATAATAATAATTATTATTTTCATATCATTATTATTATTTATATTCAGCGGAAAACTAGAAGAAACTAGCTTTCTTGTAACATCTTATGAGATATAATAATATACTAAGCTTTTAGAAATTATAAAACAGACTTCTCTTTAATAAAGTAATTAAAACTATAATAGGAAAAATATTTCCTTTACTAAATAGCCCCGGGTCCCTTTATTCTGCAATGTTTTAATACTTCTATAAACCTTATAGAAGCATTTCTAGTAAAAGCAAATATATAAAAGGTTTATAAACACAAACTTTTCTAACTATTTGACATAGATACTAGATTATATTTAGTATACCCCAGATAATCCAAATTTCCCTAGACAAGTATAAAAGAGAGGAATATCCTTGTTCCTTTCTCTTATTTAAAGCCCCTCCCCGTATACTATTCTAATGTAAATATTCTCGTGTAGGTATTGGGTGGCATTTCGTCTCGTGAAATCTCGAAGGCTGCAGCAAAAAGGCTTCAATCTCTCTATGGCTGCGGCTGGGGAGCTGAGAATACCCCGGAGAGGAGTACAGGCTTATAGGACCGGCCCTTCTATTGGACGGTGAAAGAGGATCGGAAGTTTCTGGTGTCTACAGGTTGTTTGGCTTCAAAATAAGCTTCAAAGATAACCCTTGTCACTTGCATTCCGGGAGCTTGCCTAGGGTCTCACTGCCTTTGACTTGACGAAATAGTAGCGTCAAATGGATAGATCCGGAGCGAAGCGGACAGTTATAGAGGAAGGTACTTTCAAATTCTGGATGCCTAAATGTAACTATGCAGCCAGCAAAAGAAACCCCTCCTCCGATCTTCACATAAAATAGATAAGCCTGCTGAATTTGGCTTTCTAGATGAACTGCATAAATGACAGATTCTGGTGGACTTGATTTAAGCGGACCCGTATCAAGTTTAAAAGGGTGACAGAGGAAATTAGGAACAGAAGGAGATATGCAGATATTACGACAACATTCGGGCCTGTATTTGGGGAGCGGCACTAGCTAAATATAAACTTACTTTTTAATTATACGAGAACTAGAGACTTCCGCATTAATTCCTCTTATAATATAACGTATTATTATAAGAATTATCAATTAATAGCACCAATTCAATGCGCAAGTCTTATTTATAACTTATAAATATTAAAATTATATATTGTAATAAATATAAGTTTATATTTGAATTATATAAGAACCAGAGATTTTCGTACTAATTCCTCTTATGAAATAAAGTATTAATATAAGAATTATCGATTAATAATACTAGTTTAATGCACAAGTCTTATTTATAAGTTATAAATGTTTAAATTAATAATTAGTACTAAGATAAATCTACTTTTAAATTATATAAGAACTATGAACTTCTGTATTAATTCCTCTTATAAAAGAAAGCATTAATATAAGGATTATTAATAAATAATACTAGTTTAATGCGGAAGTCTTATTTATAACTTATAAATATTTAAATTAATAATTTATACTAATATAAATATATATTTGAATTATATAAGAACTAGAGATTTCCGCATTAATTCCTCTTACAAAATAAGGCACTAGTATTGGAATTATTGATTACTAATAATATTTTAATGCGAAAGTCTTATTTATAACTTATAAATATATAAATACATATTTGAATTATATAAGAACTAGAGATTTCCGCATTAATTCCTCTTATAAAATAAGGCACTGGTATTAGAATTATTAATTACTAATAATATTTTAATGCGAAAGTCGTGTTTATAACTTATAAATATTTAAATATATTATTAGTACTAATATAAATCTACTTTTAAATTATTTAAGAACCAGAGATTTCCGCACTAATTCCTCATATAATATTGCATATTAGTATAGGAATTATCGATTAGTAATACTAGTTTAATATATAAGAGTTAATTATAACTTGTAATTATTAAATTTAATTACTAGTATTAATTTAAGTTAATATTTAAATTATATAAAACCTAGAGATTTCCGCATTAATTCCTCTTATAATACCGCGTATTAATATAAGAATTATTAGTTAAAAACACTAGTTTAATGCGCAAGAGTTAATTATAACTTATAATTATTAAGTTTAATTACTTGTATTAATTTAAGTTAATATTTAAATTATATAAAAACTAGAGATTTCCGCATTAATTCATCTTATAAAATAATATACTAGTATTAGAATTATTAATTAAAAACACTAGTTTAAGGCAGAAGTTTTAATTATAAGTTATAAATATATAAATTAATAATTAGTACTAATATAAATATATTTTTGAATTATATAAGCACCAGAGATTTCCGCATTAATTCCTCTTATAAAATAAGGCACCAGTATTGGAATTATCGATTACTAATAATATTTTAATGCGAAAGTCTTATTTATAACTTATAAATATTTAAATTTATTATTAGTACTAATATAAATCTACTTTTAAATTATTTAAGAACTAGAGATTTCCGCATTAATTCCTCTTATACAATAATGCACTAGTATGAGAATTATCCATTAATAATAATAGTTTAATGTGCAACTCTTATTTACAAGTTATATATCTTTTAATAAAGAACGGGAGATGAAGATTAATCCGGAATGAGAGGCATCCATGAAATCAACTAAAGGTGGACCGCAGGATGGCTTTGGAGGGGTCGAAAGGCCCGACCTTGCATGGCTATACTGACGTGTCATTACAACTTTCTTGGCTCGTTTGAGAATTGGGATGGAGAAGAGTGAGCTTCTCATCTCAATACAAAAAAGCGGTTACCTTGACAATCGTTTCTTAATACTGAATGTAAATATTGTAGACTTCCAGAAATGCCTGGCTACTCGTGTTCTCCAGTTTTCCGATTTCTCTGTATCTCTGGGCTGCAGCCACATCCTTCTTCATTGGCTTGCAAAATTCTTATGTGTCATTTGCTTCCTTCAAGGGTGCTTCGAGCTTGGATTTGTCTGCATTTTACGCAGTCAGGGAGTGGGGAACCATAAGCTGGATTATTAGTTAATGCCACACTTATATTTAAACCATGAACAACTCTTTTTCTGCATAGCGAACGTAAAGCAAAGCGGTGATACATACAAGCAACGAAATGTAGCAGAAGCAACACTACTTCCTCCACACCTCTCGAGGTCGCTTTAAGCGTTCTTTTTTGGTGATACCAGAGACTTTAGTACTTTCCACAAATACTGTCAGGTCTGAGATACCTTTTGCGTCAGGAAATTGCCCGCGTGACAGCCCTCTTTTTTGCCCATCTGCTACTCAGCTATTGTCATATGCACTGTCAAATTTCATTGCGAGAATGACAGAATTTCACGCATAGCTTGATAGTTGCCGTTTGGTGTGGTCTACTTCTGAGTGAAATAAGTATGTGCGGCACCCTCCGGTTGAAGTTTCTGAGGGGCGAAACCGGTACACATATCCAGAAACCATACTAGTTCTCAAGGTATTTGCAAAAAGCGCAAGAAGGTAGGCTTCTATATCCATTCAACTGCACACAGAGACGGCTTTAAATGGATTGAGATCGTGCGCCAGTCTCAGACCGATGATGTCACGCCCATGGTCTCCAGCATGGACCAACTTCACTTGCTGATATCAAGCTGCCGGAAGTCGTATTCGCCTCAGCTGATAGTTGCTCATTCTGATTCGGTAACTTGCACTTGCTTACATGTGTCAGATACACCATGGTCAATGACCTCTGCTTGAGTGAGACAAAGTCATAGGCGGAAGGTCTCACTCTGATTGCCACCGAGTGAAAATGGTGACCGTGGATCGGCGCATCATGAAGCGAGAATTAAAGCTCAAGAATAGTCGAATTCTTCGATTTAATAAGACGGATTGATGCGCGGGGCTAAATAAGTGACTGTGAGGTGAGCAAATAGGTATTTTCCGGCAATCTCACAGGCACCCCCTACACCATGATTTTCAGGCATGTGCGCCGGCGGACACTGACAGTCTCGTCGAGAATGATGCCTGGCTATTTTTGAGACGTTTGGCTTGATGCGGAAATCTCTATTAAATAACGTTGAACTGATGGTCTCTGAGATAGGATGGGCATTGCAAACCTCCTTCAGTTGCAATCATGGAATTGGAAGGAAGAAGGATTCTTAGCGCTCTCATATCATGATGGAAAACGATCCGGGATTGTTCAAGATCAAAAGGGGCGTTTGAGCTCAATACGGAATGTTTCCCAACGGGTAGTACTTGGATAAAATATGATATCCGGCGACTTTGAGAATTGCGCATTGGAATGAAGGTTGTATTACATGTAGAAGGACCTAGAGACAGCATTTCTATGATTTTCTGTATGCGCCAACCCGGGGGTCGATGTGGATCCGGAAAATGGTAGTGAGAACGGCAAGTTTTGCAAATTGAACGCTTCAGTGCTTCAGAAACCTGGTTTCCAGGAACAGTAGCCGAAACACTGCATATGAACGTACTAGCGGAGAGAGTGCAAATGCACTCTCTTCTAGTTAATAGATGTGGCTATGAGTTGGCTTTATGGTTTGGTGGGGGCTCATTACGGAAAGAGAGGTGAGGGGACCACAATAACGCACAAATTTAATATATTCAGCCACTCAGTGCTGATTCCGGAAGTACTTCTACGACTAGAGGCGGTTGGCGGACTCGGATATTATATGATTTCTTGTATTTCAGAGTCAGAGTTCATTCATGACTCATCCTTTCAAAAATTGCCACATTAGACGATGCTCTTCCTGGCGATTTAGTATTTTTGTTCGGATATTTGACTTAACAGTAGACAAAAAGGCATTGGGTGTTAGGGAGTGACTTCAGGAATTACCCAGGACCAGGTGTGATGAGGCATGATCTTTAAGGGGCAACGTGGCAACAGAACTTGTGTGAATAAAGTATACTAAGCAATATTTGACCTGTTCCACCCGGTTCACCAATGCGAGCGATTTTCCAATCGGGGCCCCGGATTCCCAATCGCTCGATATTTCGGTATCGGGGCTAAAGGAGCTGAATTCCCCCTATTTACTAGCTCGTTCAGCCCTGTATTCTTCACTTTACTACACCTCATATTTTGATTCTATAGGTTATAGTTTAATTTATTAATTTAAGATATTAAAGGAGGTAATAATAGGGGTAAAGACACTTCTCTAGAGCTCCCAAATATGTATAGGGCCTCTGCTCCCTTACTCGTTATTCCCTAGACACAGTTCATAGTACAAGCACCAACTTTCCAAGCACAAATACTGATTCTATATACCTCTTAATTAATCACCTCACTTCTAATATGTCTCTTTAAACCCTTCGTTCATCTCTATCCCCATGTACGCCTCGTCAGCGTATGTATGGGCGAGCAGAGCAATATTTTGATATTACTACTGCAGGGGCTCGTTCTTCTGGCACCCAGTTTTTACCCTCCCCTATTACTAAAGAGCCTACTGATAATTGGTCTGCTAAAGACGAAGCTGCATGGGATGAGAGGCTTGCTAAAGGGGGTAGTAAGAAAATTCTTACCGCTAGGAAACGTATAGATATTAGATAGTAGTTGCAAAATCCGAAGGCTCCGCTTCCTGGTGAAAACAAGGCAGAGAAACGCTACCAGGCTAATATCAAGTACGATTCCGCTCTCTATAAGCTTCAGGACGGCCAGATATATCGCAAGGAATACTATAATAATTAATATAGAGAGCTTGTTCCCGCCCGATATACCGTTTGCTATAACGACGCTTTTGAGATTCTTACTACTGTCTATAAGAAATTAATATACCCTGGTTAGTACCCTCTAAAAGCTACTAATTTTTATACTAATTAAAAAATAGGCTCTAATACTATATTTGAGTATATACGGAAAATTTGGTATAGCCCGTCCCGTAACGATTATATATAGATTAATATACGATACGCTTACTATAATAAAGAGAAGGTTTAAAAGAATAACAAGGAAGTATAGCCTATCTAATCTCATTATCCAGGCGAGCGTATGGTTCTGAATTTAATAGATTTTCATATAAGTGTCCCCTAAGTTATGTGATTTACTTCTATATTCCTGTATTTCCTGTATTTCGTATGTTTTTAAGCTTTTCCTACGATTTTCGCGATTCCTGCGATTTTTGCAATTTTCGTAAATTCCGAACCTTTTTATCTATACTTTATTAATACTATTATTAATACTATTATAGTATGATCCGGACGGAGAATATATATAGATCTGGTAATTGAAATGCCACTTTTCCAAGTTCGTCTGGATCTGTAGGCTTAAGGCTAAGACTGCGGATAAAGCTGCGGACAAGCTTATTAAATAGCTAAATAATAATAGATATATTTCCATTTTAGCCTGTAATAATAGGGGGAAGTTTAAGGGGAAAGTAATTAAGATTTATAAGAAGAGAGGAATAAAGATTATTTGCGGACGAGCTTATTATCCTTAATCTCAGGGCTCTATTAAGGTAGCTAATCGAATCTTCAAGAAACGATTACGGGCCGTAAGAGCAGATACTAGTATCCAATCGTAGATATAGTTACTTCCTTTAATTACATGGGTAGTTAATATCACAGCTATACCAGCCCTTCCTAAGGGAAATACACTATACGAGGTCTGGTTTGGACGAAAGCCACCTACTAATTTCCTGGACCACAAGGAAAGCGCTCGCCGTATATATACGGCCCTGGGAGATATAGGGGGAGAGATTGAGAGTAATGAGAATAGTAGTTCTGAGGGTAGAGAGGATAGCTTATTCGTTAACGAGGAAGCAGAATAGGAGGAAGTAGCTAAGGAGATGATTTTATCTGAGCTAACTAGGAGGGTTGCAGAGTATATGAGAAAATAGAAGGAGAATATGGTAAAGAGGGCGAATTCCAAAGCTCTTAAATATGATATTCAAGAGATTGCAATCCTCCAGATCCCAAAGCAATACAGATTCGGTACAGAAATGGCTAGAATTCCAGTAAGAGTTCTGGAAAAGACTCCAAAGGTATGTGATTTATAAGCCTTACTTTGAATAAAAGCTAATCAAAAATAGGGCTACCGTTTGGCTACTAAGTATGGCGAGCTTACTACTCTCTGGCCGTACAGTGCCCTTAACAAAATCACCTCCCAATCGACTTATCCTGAATTACCTACCACTGGTGTAACCCACAAGAAAGACAAAATCACCCTCCCTAAAGCAGTGGCAAAGGAGAATAATCGTGGTTCAATTGCGTCAGTTCAGAAGGCTGGAAGAGCATCTGAGAGAGCAAAGAAGAGAGTAGCTGAGGAGCAAGCACGTGAGAATGGAGCTAGAGAAGGAGGAGAATCAGGTGATCAAGTGGAGGGGAGGGCACCAAAAAGGGCTAAGGTAGCTATGAGAGCACCTAGACGTAGTGGGAGGCATGGACAGTAAAGCTTAGTATAGGTGAAGTGTCTTTAATATATCCTCATTTTGTTCCCGATACCGAAATATTACCCGATTGGGAAATCGGGGCCCCGATTGGGAAATCGCTCGCATTGGCGAACCGGGTGGAACAGACCGAGCTCCCCACTTTTCGGAGGCTTACTGTGTTAACTTAGTGTATAGACGGTCGGCTTCAGCATCATTCTTGATCCAGTTTCAGACTCGGTGCGTTGTTCACGGGCTTGCTAAGGTGTTGAAATTAGGGGCTGTGTACAAATGGAACAGAGCCTTAAGGGGCTGTGCACTAATGGGGCTTAAGCCATAGGCTTATTACTGAGTAGATTATGCCCTGTGAGGCTAAATCGGTTCAGCTGAGGTTGAATGGTTCAGTATAAGGCTCTCTGGTTTAGGGGTTTAGTGCATGTGACTTAGGGGGTTCAGGGCTATATATACGGGCTACTTACCACTGTAGAACAACAGTTAATTCAGTACGTTTTACTTGGTTTACATTGCAAGCACGTGACCCTAGCTTTATTATTTAGCTAGTTCAACATAAGGGAGAGGGGATCTGGGTGGGCTGACGGGAACGCCGCCGGTTATTGATCAAGCCAGGAACATACCACTTTCTTCTCTCAGCGCGAGTTTTGCTACTAGTAACAAGCACTGAGTCCCGGTCAGATTTCGGCGGTCCGTGTGACCCACCCTTTTTCACGATACAAAATTAGTCCCTCACTAGCTACGGCCCCTATTGCGATTCGACACACAATAGTCTGATGGGGAGAAAGGCGTTAGCAGAGTATGGGCAATGTAGAGAAGAGAAGAAAATCTACCAATAGAGCGAATGTATTAAAACACCCGCGCATCTGATAATCGAGAAGACCAGTTGCACTTGTGTGATGAGATGATGCACCGCATTATGCTATCTACCCAAGGTGGTAAGGGTATACGGTCAATTAGTTAACAGGTCTGAAGCCCGAGGCTCATGCTATCGCCTAATTAAAGAGAAACTGTGGAGGTGTGACAAGTTGTTGGAAATCTTTCCTTGCAAGGTGGGAGGAACAAGGGAATGCAAGACGAGAAGCGGGGGCGGATCGTTAGCTACACAACGCTGACAAGTAAATTCGAAATTGATTCGTAGTTTTAGAAGCGCTATGTACTCCTGCGTATATGCTTTCGGAGAATTAACAGTATGAGCAGGTCGAGGTAACTGTGTGGACTTGAAAAATGTCATAGCTAAGTCTCCAGCTATTGGACATGATTTCGCTAGAGAGAGCACTGGTGGAGAGTATTCCTGGCTTACTAATTTTCACGAATACCTGTTGGAGTTATGCAAACCTCAATTCAAGGTGTGTAAATGAAGCCCTTGCGGAATCATCGCTTTTGGAAAGATTATGCGTATGAAACGAACTTTGCTAATTATTGAAGAAGGAGAGGTCCGCGCACACGAAGTGTGCTATGACGGGCATGGAGCGATGATGCATAACGTATTTCTTGGAGATGTCTATGCGCGGTGCTCGATTGCTTTGTAAATGTGAACAGTTGTCTGCGAGACTTTGTAGGCAAGTCCACATTCCCCATGAATTATAGGTTTACCAACGAAATTAACGTTTGAAGTGCAATGTAAAGATCGAGATAAGCTAATTGGTTTACTGCATTCCCACTGACTTGCTCAGTTTGGGCTAGATAAGCTAGAGGAATACGTTCCGTGTTTGCCGGTACTTGGACTCGTGATAGCTATTGCAAATTGAGTTTGCGCATCGATTGCATGGCCATGTGGTCTCTTTGGCCATTTTTGATGGATTTTAAGCATCTGAGAACGTGCGCTTGTCTACGATTGAAACGTAGGGAAGGGAAGCGCAGGCAGTAACCGAATTTTGATATTGGAGAATATTGATCGATCAGGACATAAGCGCATGATTCCCGCACGCAGCATTTGTCCTAAATAATCGTATGAACAATTTCCAAGTGCATATAAGGTGCGCGAGTCTCCCCGTCCGACAATATCTTACTGCGCCTTTTATGCGCAGATCTTTGTAGGTTAGAGGAACACTCAAATGAGACAAGCGCATCGAATCAAGCATGTGCTATTAGTTAAACCAATGAGAAGAATGATTTCTCGAACGGATAAGATGCGCCGATCTTGTTTGCCCATTGCGTTAGTACTTGATGGTACGATATATATGATTTTCGTTTGTTGGCTTGAGATGTGAGAGAGTTCGACGAAAGCGCACTAGTTGAGGCACAGAGGGCTGTTCTGAAATCAGAATCAAAGACTTTCAGTACATATTCCCCATGCGCCAGGCTTAAAATGTCATAGAAAACTGGCCATAACTAACTATAATATAACTTCACTTCCTTGCAGCACAACTTAGTTTCTGCCTTCTCTGAACCAATTTTGGGTATATATACTTTGTCTTCGGGTTTGTTTTAACCAAAATAAATAAGTATTTGATCCTAAGGGAGTAATACTTCCTACTAAACTTAAAAAGGATGAGGGTATAGCTTGTAAATGCCACATGTAATTTTTAAGCCGAGTATTAGATTAGCGCATCGTCTCACTAGTATTAGATGATTAATATTAGTCAGATTGTGAATCTTGTTAGAGGAATTGATGCGCTTGTCTCGTTTTCAGAGGTGATTGTTAAGTGAAGGTATGTATTGCCGACTAGTGCATTATTTTCTGCGGAATTTCTGAATTGCCACGAGGCAGTACTATAGCAAAGTGCTAATTATGGATAACTTGCGATTTTGGCAAGAATAATTAGTAATCAAGTGTCCAGATATGCTGTAATAATAGGGTAGAGGCAGTGTGGTAACCTTTGCAAACTATTATAACTTACGTTTGAGACTTGCGCACTAAATGAGTATTATAAAGGTATTGACGGCAATAAAAAGAATGTGTTTACAGGCGGGTTTCATGCGCTAATCTCAGACTGTGGTATAAATACAGAAAGGGTATAGTTTGCTAGGGAGTGCGAACGGGACTTTTGAAATATTTATTTGAGACTTGCGCATTAGATTATGGTAACAGATCGCTTAACAATACTCTAAAGAAAGGTTTTGCAAGAGGGATTGATGCACTAATCTCGGAGAGTGGTATAAATACGGGAAGGGTAGGGTTTGCCACGTGGGACGAATGGGACCTTTGAAATATTCATTTGAGACTTGCGCATTAGATTATGGTAACAGATCGCTTAACAATACTCTAAAGAAAGGTTTTGCAAGAGGGATTGATGGGATTGATGCGCTAATCTCGGAGAGTGGTATAAATACGGGAAGGGTAGGGTTTGCCACGTGGGACGAATGGGACCTTTGAAATATTCATTTGAGAATACCGCATTGAACTATAGTAACAAATCTCTTAATAATAGTCCAAAGAAAGGTTTTATAAGAGGGATTTATGCGCAGATCTACTAGCACTGAATAATAATGAATTGTGTGGTGCTATATAAGAGCAAAACTCATTCTTTATTCAGCGGCAAACTACCCACTTTTGGACCTTAAAAATGTTATGGAGATAGGAATGCTGATCAAAAAAGGTTTACGATATTAGGGATTGAGTATATCTAATGTTCTTCGATGAATTATAGGTGTAAGTAAACGATTTTATACCATGAGAGAGTGGAATTATAATGGGTGTTTCCGATATTGGCGCATTTAATGAATACGATATAACTGCTCACAGTGTCTAAGAGGAGTTGATCCTAAAAGTAATCGATGCGCAAGTCAAGGGTTCATGCATAATTGCAGGGTTTGGGCAGCATAGGTGTTATAGTCAAAGATGGCTCTCGAGTAAGAAAAGGAGGGTTTGATGGTCTGAGATGTGGCATGGGACATTGAAATAGACTGGGATATACATTTAGATTAATGAGATAGGAGAGCAATTACAAGGGTTGGGTAATATTGTGGGGGCTGCTCCTCGTGGGGGTCGTGAGTAGTGGCACGCCTCCCGATTTTGTTGGAGACCCGCGCATTGAAAGAACGCCTCCAAATGACTTTAACTAATAATGGAATATAGTCAATATAAGGAATCAATGCGCTAGTCTGGACTTCGTGAGCAATTGGTAAATGAAGTGAAGTCTTTTACTGAGGAACAAGGCACTTCCCTGATATTATATGAGGCCCGCGCATTAAATGTGTGTTATGAAGACACTTATAACAAATGAATAATATGTTCTGTAAGATGAATTAATGCGCTAGGCTCTGGTTGTCGGGGATTTGAGAAGTGGAGTAAAAGTCCATAGGAATGTAAAACGGGATTTTGGTATTACTACCCGAGACTCGCGCATTGTTTAGATGCCTAACGGGGACTCTTAATAAGCTGGCAAAGCATTCGGTAAGAGGAATCGATGCGCTACTCTCTTCTTCTGATATGGGCGTGGATGAAATAGAATATAATACACAGTCCGCTGCAATATCCTCTATTCCTATAATAAACTAGCGCACTAAACAGGTATTGGAATTAGGTATAAAAAGGGTCAGTCATTCGTCATTTAATAGGAATCGATGCGCTGGGCTCCGGTTATTATATACTCCGGAAATAAAGTAAGCCTTATACGGGTAGCAATCGGAGAACGAATCCGCCTTTAAATGAGACTTGCGCACGAAACGAGGACTATGTAGCAATAGACTACAAGTCATTTATGCATTTTGCAAGAGAAATCAATGCGCTAGTCTCTGGGTATTTCATATTCGGGGAATGAAATAAGGTTTGTACTAGTAGTAATCAGAGAACGAATCTGCCTTTGAATGAGACTTGCGCACGAAATGGGGGCCATATAATAGTAAAATACAAGTCACTTATGCATTCTGCCAGAGGAATCGATGCGCCAGTATCTAGTTGTTGTATATACGGGGGATAAAGTAAGGTTTGTGCTAGTAGCAATCAGAGAAAGAATCTGGCTTCGAACCAGACTTGAGCACGAAATTGGGGCCATAAAGCAGTAGAATAGAAGTTACTTATGCATTCTGCAAGAGGAATCGATGCGCAAGTCTATATTTGTTGCGTAATACTCAACGAATATAACGTGTATATCGCTAGTAGCTGAGAATAACAGTTTCCTTATTTTTGACTCGCGCATCGAATAAATATTATTAAGTGACGCCCCTTATATTAATTATTCATTTTATAAGAGGAATAGGTGCGCAAGTCTCTAGTTCTCGTATAATTAATAAGTAAAGGTCTTGCTAGTAATTAGTAAAAGATATATAATATAGTTATAAAATAAGACTCGCGCATTAAATAAATGTTATTAAGTGACGCCCCTTATACTAATTGTTCATTCTTTAAAAGGAATAGGTGCGCAAGTCTCTAGTTCTCGTATAATTAATAAGTGAAGGGTCCGCTAGCAGTTAATTGAAAGGTGGGTATAGATCTTAAATGAGACAACCGCATCGAATAAGTGTTATTAAGTGTTGCCCTTTATACTAATTGTTTATTCTGTAAAAGGAATAGATGCGCAAGTCTCTGGTTCGCGTATAATTAGTGAGTGGAGGTCTCGCTAGTAGTTGATAAAAGGAATATAATACAGCTCTGAAATGAGACTCGGACATCGAATTAGTATTACCAGGTCCTTTACTGAATCCTCGCAGAAGATTCTGTAAGGGAGATTAATGCGCAAGAGCCTGGTTCTTTTGTAGTCATCAAGTGTTGGGTTGGTTATTCTAGCCTTCAAATTTCGGATGCGAGACGCGCGCATCGGCCACACACTCAAAAATGGGGTTTTGGGGTTAAAAGAATCTTCCTTTGAGAGGAGTGGATGCGCAAGTCCGCTGTTGTGGAGCAAACTTAGAGTGAAGGTTCTTGGTACTCGGATACTATTGATATTTATATCCCTATGCTCGAACCGTTGCAGATATTATTCTTTATTCTCAAATGCAAGTTCTTAGGCCAGTCCTGCTATTTATGCTTTATATACTGGCTTCCTTGTCTTTGCTAATTCTTGGAGCAATTACAGATTTTATTTGGATTTCCTGTATTATATAAATTGCAATCTCATCAAATGCGCGATTCTGAGACATGCAGATCGAGTGCTTCGGTTTTAGACACAGCCTCGAGTGTGAGAAACTTCGCCAAGCGCGCTTCACTGTGGGCTAATCAGGACTGAAAACGTAATGCATATACAGATAAATCGCTAATAAATGTATCTGTGCTTAATACTTCATAGAAAGAAGAGAGAATGAACTTCTTCGATATCCTGTCAAGTGTTTATCTGAACTCGTATTTCTCTTTAATATAAAGAATATCTCGCCACGATTATAAAGTCGATTAGCTTTATCCCGCTATATAGTGTGTAGGCGCGTCCGTTCCCGCAACCTTAAATATATATTCGCAGCATCTCTATAAAGCTATATAGAAATCGTATTAAAATTGTCCTAAGGAACAGAATGTGAAGTTATTATCTTACAATTTTCCGATCTAAATTTCAATATTCGATTTTGGTAATAACCCAGAGGGGGGGTAAGTGCGCATACGCCGACGTTATATCCATTATTAGGCGATTGAAAATGTAAATTAAAACATTCATAAAATACGTATAGTGGACTTTAGTATGTCCCTGTCTCCGTCTCAACAGATTCTCGAAATTTCCATCTTCCCGGAACTACTCCCAAATTATCAACCCTACACAGCCAAGAGCGGTACGCTGGCTGCCACGTTTTGTTCAAGGCCTTCCACCACTTTAGGCTTGGCCATCCCAAATGGAGCCCCGGGTATTGAGGTTTTAGCCGCTATAATGTCAAGGTCTGTGGTACATGCCCTCATGACGCGGTTCTCTCCAATATACCACATTGAGAACTACACTCTTCGAGCGTTCGTTGTTTAGTAGGCTAAGATCAAAATAATAGGGAAACGTTCTCATAACTCTTTCCTTAATAATACCTGCTTGCGCTCGATAGTTGTACCCAAAGACTTTATTAGACCTCTATAAGCCTCTTCGATTCCTTTTAATTAATAATGAAACTTCCACAGATCTTTCAAATTTTAAACAAACAATTCGGCTAGAACATCTAGTAAGGACTTGATATTTGATAGGCCAAGCAACTACACTGCATCTATAACTTTAGTATGCACTCATTTAGGCCATTCCTCGATTTTAAAAATACAAGAAATCGAAGCCCGACGATGGCAAAACGTTCGTTAACTATTCCCGATTTATCTAATATTTTGTGCCTAAATACACCCTCGCTGTCACAGCTAGACTTCTGGTCTACACGAGAGGAGAATTCATTGAGGGCAAGGAACCAAACCCACGTATAGCCTAGACAGCCATAAATCCTTACTGTATGGTTATGAATGCTCAGGGCATTATGCGGTTCCGACGCTCACTAGCCAGCTATGAATCAATGCAAGTATGTCTGCGCTACCTGGATCATTGCATGCAGCTGTCCGCTTGGTACAGCTAACGTCCGTGACTTTGCTAGAGACTACAATCCACTCGCGGAGAACTTGGCAGGTAGTGACGGTGATGCAGGCTCTGAGATTAAAACATGAGAGAACGCCGCGGCAAACGACGGACTGGCAGGATCTATTATGAACAAGGACTCTCTAAGGCCACAAGATGCTAATTAGCATTACAGTAAACGTGCCACTTACGTCTCCGTCGACTATATGAGATTTTCCCTTATTATTGGCTGCTTATAACTTATACTTGACTACTAAATCATAACAGAAATAGAGCCAAACTATCTTATTGAGGAGTTGGGTGCATCTTATTGTGATTGAAATGGCAGATTCGTGGATTTCATAAATGCAGCAAATGGGCCTGTGAAGTATCGAGGTGGAGGGCTGGCCTTGAAAGATGGGATTCTGTCTATTGAGGATTGAATCAGTGTGAGGGGTTGAATGACCCAAGGGTTAGAACAAAATTGAAGTTGGTGGGGGGCTGTAATTACTTCCAATGGATTTCGTTCGGGAATGAGGTGAAGTCGATGCGAGGGTGTTAATGCCCGCGCTCCTTTTTAAATTGCTTCGAGGTTAGATAATTGAAGACTTTGAGGATGCCTGTTGTATTTCCGAGAGTTAAGACAGTTTAATCGCTAATCTCCTAGTCTTTAATCTATTCAAGTATGAAATTCCGTCAGGTGTCTATGAGTAGAGTTAGCCTCATTTTAAACTGAGGAGAAAGCCGTTGCCCAGCTGCCGTGAAAGGAGAGTGTACTCTTCAATTGGAGACCTTACTTCTCAAGGTTTGGATTTCGTACAGACGTCGTTTTCGAGGGTATCACAGTGAAAACACACCAGTATGTGACCCAAGACGTCTGTGGCCTTGATTTTGGCCTGTCGCAAGCGATCACCCAGCAGTTTATTTCAAGAGGGGGGAATTGATGCTGGAGGTCGATGGACGAGCGATTTCAATCTATTTCACTCGATTATGAGGCCTGGGGATTGTTTGCATCGCTTGGAATGGGGTGGCGTTTCCCTTTGAGTGGACAGAACAAAGAACTCCTCAATTCTTTTTTGCGGATCGGCTATTGTCATATGGTCATCTGTTAGAGATTCAAGAAGTAAGGTCAAAATATCGGGGAGTCTTCAAGCTGCTGATATTAGAGTGGGAATTTCTAGCACATCTCTGCGACTGAGTCTAGATTGGAGCGTGTTCTAGCCAAATGAGATGCGTATTCTGAATTATTATGAATCAGATGTTTTAGTCTCTCTACGTGCGAGGCTCGTAAACTCCTAAAATCAAAGGGCAAGCGGCAGCATCTGCAAGAGTGCTTGGACAGGAAAGATGATTAAGAGCGTTCTGGCGCACCCCCCCTCCCCCACTTTAAAAAGATTATACGGTGGGTATTAATAAGGAATCTGTGAGGACGGTTCGATGGCGGGTCTCAAACCCCGCTGAAATACACTAGTGGGGATAATATGCAATAGAATATAGATTGGGGGAAGTTATCAACGATGGGCTAGCGCACCCTCCCACTATATTCTAATGACTCTTTAGACATTAAAGACTTGTTCTAAAGAGGTTTTACAATGCGCGGACTTCAAAGTCCCGCGAGACGAACAAGTGAAGTGTGGCGTGAGTAATAATATAGTTGGGAAAATCATCAACCACTGACTAGCGCACCTTCCCGTTATGTAGCAAATGTTTTTTAAGGGGTACTGGATCACGTAATAAAAGATAGACATGCGCGGGTGTGAAAATCCAGTTGAATAGCAATGTGTGGTATGGCGTACCTTACACGGCTAGTTGGGAAAGTTGTAAGCGAGGGACTAGCGCACGCCATCCTTATAACTGAATATAGCTCATAATGTAAGAGTTTCAATAGTGGAATATGCCAATGCGCAAATGTCGGGGAGTTATTAAATTAGCAAGTGTTGCATAGTACGCATGGTAGCGTGTACTTAAAAAATTTGATAACGGTAAGCCGACGCACCTTCTCCATATGCGTCAGTATAGCTTATCAAGCAAGGGTTTGTGGGAGGGAAATTTGCAATGCGCTAATGTCGCAGCGCTGCTAAATCGGCAAGTGAAGTGTGGTGTGTGTTATAATATATATATAAATAAGTCGATAGCGGCAAGCCAGCGCACCTTCTCGCTACGTATAGGGATGGCTTATTAAGCAAGGGTTTATGGAATAAAAGTTCGCAAGGTGCGGATCTCGCCGCGCTATTAAATCGGCAGGTAAGGTATAGCGTATATTATAATATATACATATATATATATATATGAGGAAGCCAATAACGGCAAGCCAGCGCACCTTCTCCCTATACGTGAGTATAGCTTATGACCTAAGTATTCTTATATTAAAACATCTTAATACGCAAATCCCAATGCATTATAAAATCGGTAAATACAATATAATAAGTACTAAAATAGCTATGTATAAAAATCAATAATAACTCACTAGCGCACCTTCTATTTATACATATGTATAGCTTATAGCTTAAGCATTCTTGCATTAAAATATTTTAATGCGCAAATGCCAATGCATTATAAAATCGGCAAGTGAAGTATGGCGGGTACTAAAATAGCTATATACAAAAATCGGTAATAACTCACTAGCGCACCTTCTCTTTATATATGAGTATAGCTTATAGCTTAAGTATTCTTGCTTTAAAATATTTTAATGCGCAAATGCCAATACATTATAGAATCGGCAAGTGAAGTGTGGCGGGTACTAAAATAGCTATATACAAAAATCAATGATAACTCACTGGCGCACCTTCTCTTTATATATAAGTATATCTTATAGCTTAAGCATTCTTGCATTAAAATATTTCAATGCGAAAATCCCAATGCATTGTGAAATCGGCAAGTGAAGTATAATTGGTACTAAAACAGCTATATACAAAAATCGATCGAATAACTAACCAGCGCACTTTCTCCCTATACCTGAATATAGCTTATAACTCAAGCATTCTTATAATAATATATCTTAATGCGCAAATGCTAACCTATTATATAATTGGCAAGTGAAGTATAACGGGTACTATAACTGACATATAAGGAAATCGATCGAATAACTAACCAGCGCACTTTCTCCCTATGCGTGAGTATAGCTTATGACTCAAGCATTCTTATAATAAAATATCTCAATGCGCAAATGCTAACCTATTATATAATCGGCAAATGAAGTATAACGGGTACTATAATAGCTATATACGGAAATTGACAACAACTGCCAGGCGCACCTTCTCGCTGTGCGTATATATAATTCATATAGCAAAGGTTTATCCAGTGAAATTTTCAAATGCGCGGATGTCGTGGTCGCTGGGAATTTGAACGATGGTGGTGGGTGGGTAAGGGCAGATTAAGGTAGAGCAGTAAGGTAAAGCGGACTGGCCCACGCTCTTAGTATATGGAAACTGTAATTTGGGCTTGCATATCTTTTTCAACAAGTATCTCGGTGGGCAGGTCTTGTATTTGATTGGAATGCCTGAGTGAAGATTGGTTGCTATAAACCCATATATGTAGACTAGTGGGTTACGAGAGACCGGCGCATGCTCTCATGGAGAAAGGTCTGCATATTAGATAGCAATAGTAAATATAGCGGGATATTACAATGCGCGGGGCTCGTAGTAAATAAAAATATAAAAAAGTATTAATATATGCTTGTTATTACATTAGGAAATAAAAAGGCTAATAACATTAGGCTAGCGCATGCCTCCAATGAACTGGCCAATATTATAGATAATAAAGAAGCATTTGATTAGATATTTTGACGCACGGGGCCCGCATTTAACAGAAATATAAAGAAATGTTCGTAAATGCAATAGTATGAAACAAGACACAAAAAGCTATTAATATTAAACCAGCGCATGCTCTTATTAAAACGGCCGATATAATGGATAGTAATAGTTCATTTAACGAGAGAACTCAATGCGCGAGGCTCGCATTGGATAGAAATGTAAAAGAAATCGTATATATCACAGCGTAGACCAAGACGCAAAAAGTCAGCAATATTAAACTAGCGCATGCTCCCAGTAAAATGACCGATACCATAGATAGTAATAGTTTATTTAATGGGATATCTCGATGCGCGAGGCTTGCGTTCGATAGAAATACAAAGAAATGTTCGTGGGTGCTATTGCTTGCAATGAGAGGCAAAAAGCTAACAATGCTGCACTTGCGCGCCCTCTCGCACTGATGGCTGATTGCCGGGATCACGGCAATTACGGTCTTGCCATATTTCAATGCGCGGATGCGTGGAAGGGGTGGAAATATATGTCATCAAATCTGCAGCGCCGCCAGATGACCGAGTACTATCAGTGCAACGAGAAACCGGCGCACGTTACCAGCATTTTAAATACATGAATAAGGGGTTGGGTGATCAGCCGACAGCTTCTTACGATGCGCCTGTCTCTAGATCAGTAGGAATTTCAGGCAAGTGTAAGCAGCGCTCTACGGTGCGAAATACTCTACAACGAATAAGAGACGAGCGCACGTTTTCAGCTTGCATAATATACAACCAGGGTCTTAGAGGGTAAAATAATGGGGTTTCACGATGCGAGGAGCCGTAGATTAATATAAATTTGGGGTAGGGACAAATGAAGATCCGTCTGATGAATATTATTCAACGACCAAGAATTAGCGCAAGTTCCTAGTATATGTCGAAGATAGCCAGGAGTTTGGAAGGTGGAATGATAAAATTGCGTAATGCGCCGGTCTCTGGATTAATGGAAATTCTGGGTGGTAGTTTCTTGAGTCATATGCTGCGAAATAGTTAACGCGAGCAAGAGACTAGCGCATGTCCCTAATAGCCGGAATACATACCTGCGAGTTTGAATGATTAGTTGTCTGAATTTTATAATGCGCGGGTCTCTGGGTCAAGAGAAATTTCAGGTGATCATTAATTGGGTTAAGTGCTGCGGAATGGTAAACGCGAGTAAGAGACCGGCGCATGTTCCGAGTATCTGGAATGTGTATCTGGGAGTTTGGGTAATCGAACGTTTGAATTTTATGATGCGCGGATGTCTGGATCGATGGGAATATATAGGACGAGGCTGGTAATGTATGGGCTGATGAAAATTTCACGGCCCACGCGGGACTGGCGCACGTTCTTATTTTGTAGAAACTGTAGTACATATACTCAAAAGCTTTTAGTTTGAATTTCTCAATGCGCTGGTCTTTAAATGGATGGGAATCACGTCGGGAGTGTTTGTATTGCGCGAGCCATAGCTAAGAGACAAAACACTTAAGTTTAGACAAGCGCACGCTCTACCTATATCCAAAGTGCTTCTTGGGCTTCGGGAGCCAGTGTCACGTAACAGCTCAATGCGCCGGTCTCTAAATATGATCAAATAACGGAAAACTATAGTGGTTTGCATTAAGTAATATAGCCTGGAATTAGACGCGAAGAATGCATAGTTCGTATTACTTACTTCTCAGAATATGATAATTGACGTCTTTTGAGCTGCGGTGACATATTTGGGAGAATATATAATTGTAAACTATAGATTATAGATAGAGTTGATATAGTACTCGTAGTTTTTGATATTACTTAAAATTGGAAAGAATTCAGATTAGCGCATAGATCTAGTTAATTAAAAACACCCTATATATTACAGAAAACGGTATTGCATATATGAGATGCTGCGCGAATCTCATGCTCTTGGTTTAGAATAAAAATAGTACGCCGTTATAAAGTAGTTATTAAAATTTCTCCACGGTAATTAATAGAAACTGTTTTTATTTTCTAGAGAACGTGTCCTTTGTATAAGCTATTGTCGATTGAGATAAATATTTAGAGCTAAATCTATGATAGTACAAGAAAAAGGCTATAATATACGTTGGGTGGGTTTCGCGAAACAGCGATTACTCGGGTTTAAGGAATTTGCGCGCCAAGCTACGACACCGAGATGTTCATTCTTGTAATTAGAATGAATTGGCACTATAGAGGAAGTGCGCAAGTCTTGATTCGGTGTTCTATGAGTGTAGACGTGCAGGTTGGGATTAGCGGGATAACTTTAGTTACAAATCAAAAGTCGACGAGTAATAACTTAGTGCCACGGCAAAATTCTATCTTAGGTGGATAACACAGACTGGATATGACGTGTAGGGGCAATGAAACGCTTGAGTGGCATTGAACTTTTGAAGTGTTAAGAGGAGGGTGAAGCAGATTACGATTCGATATTCTGAGAGCCTTCGAGACTGGCGCACTGCATAACCTGTCTCATTGCGTTATCCACTCATCAAACGAGAACTCTATAAGCGTACACCATGCGCCATGCTCAGATTGCGATGAAATCAGAAAGCATGTAATCGTAACAGGCAAGTTTTAGCTCATGGAAATAGTAGACTAATTCTACTGTACAAGAACAAAATAGGGACTTTTCTTGCTGACCGAATTCAAGGGTGATTGATTTGGGCTACTTTATTGTGAACGTATAGATTTCGTTATGGCTTCCGTGGACTGATACCATTGACAGTCACAGGGCGGCGGTGAGTAGGCGCAGTGTTGAGAACGATTACCCCTTGAATTTATTATGGTCAACGATAGTAATGTATGATTAAGTAAAAGGTATGCTAAATTCAGATTTTAGATTTTCGCGGTCGCGGTATCTATTTGAATTACAAACAACCTATCCAAGTTCATTGCCCCGGCCATGGGAAGCACACACAGTGGAAGGACTTGATCTGTTTGATTGTAGAGTTCATTTTTATGATTCGGCTGTGCGACTGCTAATATGGACGGCATCGTAGAGAACAGATGCTAAAACTTAAAGGAGAGGAAAAGTCCTTCATGTTATAGCAGTGGCTTCAGGTTATCGCAGATGATCATTGGCCGTGACTCGAGGTATTGAATATGAAGATGGAGATTGATGAGAGGAAATGCGCGTCTCCCCGCTGCTTCCCATTGTATTGTGGTGCGCGGGAGGATGGCGGCGCGGCCAGGGCTTGACGGTGAAGGCCTCCGGCAAGGTTGGATCGGATTTGATGTGAGTGGTGTCGTGGTTGTGTGGTGAGCTCGCCAGAACGATCTCAGCAGAAACGCGAAATTTAGAAGGAACAAATCCCACAAAATCCCTCAACGAGCACAACGACGGAAGCATCCATCCATACTAGACAACGAGGCACCACGGAACTCACAGGCACTGACACTGATAAGAAATGGCCCGAAAAGAGATGCCGACATCGGAGAAGAAGAAGTTCGAGACAGATCGCAAGGCAAACTACAGGGCCAGGAAAAAGGCTGATGCGTAAGCTCTCGTCTCGCAGATAATGGAAGTATGAAACTGACCGCGCGGCTTTAGGAAGAGATTAGAGGAAGAGGCGCGGGATGCGAGAAAGAGAGAACAAGATGCCGATCGACAGCAGAAGATTCGAGACAAAAAAAGGTTGAAACGGCAGCGGGGCGAAGAGGAGAAGGGAAAGGCAGGGGGGGGGGGAAGGCATTCGACGCCGAACAGGCGATCCTTTTCGGCGATCCTTCGAGATACAACCTCCTGAAGCTAGTCAGGTCGAGTTCCGGGGCAAATCGACCAAATAAAGGTCTGAAAAGATTAGAGCACCTCTACAAGGGAACTCCAGCCACATGCCATGGGCCAAACAAAACATTTACACTTGTGGATCAAAAGGGGCTAGTCGAACTTCTAGAGAAGATAAAGTTGCCGGGTTTGATTCTTCTAGTCGACGAAGAATGGAAGGAAAGTCGACCAGTTCAGACTACGCAAGATATACTAAATGCTTATAAGGGGGGCGGAAATAATACGATCAATATTCAGTATATGGACCTGGTCCAGTCAATAGTCTCTCCTCGGATAACAATGGCTAGAGAACTCGCTACGAGTTTCGAGGCTGCCCGCGGTGGTCTCGTAATAAAACCGCTAAATCTACTTAGCATATCCGACCCCGCGGAAGGCATTACTCCCCCTGGTTTCGCCAAAAGATTCGACTTGCTTTCTGCCATATGCCTGGCTCTCAGGGAAGGAAAAACTGCAGAGATTCGGAGTAAGATGGTAAAGAAGGCTATATCAGAGAAAAGAAAGTGCGGTCTGGAGGATTGCTTGACGTGGGCTCTGCTAGGACAGGCAGGAAGCTTTACCGGATGGCATGTGGATAATTCGGCAGTTATAATATGGGTTACTCTTAAAGGAGCTAGGGAGTTCAATAACGGAGAACCCAGGCCGCTCTCTCTAAAGCATTAGGCGGTGGTCGTTCTAGATTATTTGTCGGGCGAGGAGAAGTTCCGTATACTAAAGGAATTTGGCAGATACGGTAATAACTGGCAACCAAATCCGGATTAGATTCGGGTAATATTCCTATGGCCAGGATATACCCTAATTATACCAAATAGAATAATATACTTACTAGTTACTTTAATAGATTACTATATATATAGTAGTATAGGGTAGTTAAGAAAGGCATTTATTATAAAAAATATTACCTAATTAGGTTTTCTTCTCAAAGAACCGAGATATAATAATAAATAAAGAGTCTCTAAACTAGTTAGATAAGATTTTAAAATAGATTTATAGGGATATAGAGAGAAAGCCAAAATTATATAAAGTAAAGAATAGTAATTTAGAGAAAGTTAATAATATAATAAGAAAGATTAAGAATAACTTTACAGGTTATATATATAAAGAAAAGAAGTATAGTAAAGACTATATATATTAAGAGAGGGATTTCTAATACTATCCGGACTACTAGTATAATACTAAATATAAGAATACTAGCTAGATAAAGAAATTTATAAAGGAAAGTATATTAATTCTTACTTGGAATTATAATATTAGATATATTCAGATAGCCTTATTTAAATACTAACTTATATAGTTTTTATTACTAATTGAGATATTTTAAGAAAATTATATTAAGAGTCTAGTAATATAAATAATATAATATTAGGTATAGTTTAATATTTTCAGAAATAGATTATATTAGCTATAGGATCTTGGGAGTTATTCTTAAGAATACTAATTAAGAATAGATAGTAAGAACTACCGGTAGTAATAGCGAAAGTATATAGAGGTTAAGTATTTCTTATACTTTCCGGGAAAGAAGAAGGGAATAATATTCTATAGAATATTATAGTACCGTATTATACTATTTTATATACTAAAAGTATCCCTATATATGAGGCTATTAGAACAAAATTTTGCCCTTTCCTGGTATAATAATATAGAGTCACGCTTATTTGCTTGCTAAATATACCCTACAAATATTAACTCAATTAATACATCTTCTTCAGATCATGCTTCGTTAGATCTTTAGCGTAAACCTCGACCTTGCCTTAATCGCAAGTCTTTCTGCAAACCGCTATAGGGCGTCTATGTGTCGTATTAATTATTTTCTTTTCTAATAGGATCAAGTGCACTTGTACTGCTCTATTTCGAAGCGAGGCAATTCCAAATACTTCCTTCAAACACACACTCAAAGGATTTTACCCTATTGTATTGAGATCTAAGCAGGCTTGCTCCCAATAATACCACTTTCTGTGTTCTTCCCTAGCCCCTTTCAGTCAAATGTCCCCTCCTCGTTGCTGAAACACTATACCCTGCAATGAATGACGTTGATTTAAAACCTTCCATATGGGTCGCTAAACTCTATCATTGCAGCTGGATCTACAAGTGCCTGCTTCGCAGGCGGGCTTCCGAAGAGCGATTGCAGTTTGATCTCAGAATCTAATGCATCTGCTCGCACGTATTGCAATCTAATGCACCCACCATCTTCCTGTCTATATTTCTAGATCACTGTCTCGGAACTCACTTCGTGGGTGAGAGTAGTTGCTTAAAATGAGCAATTGAGTTACAATCACCCTTCAATTAGACAGGTATTATCAATTCATTATAAGACAACCTCTAATCATCTGGTCCGCTCTGCCATGCAATTTGCGGATCTACAGCCGGGCTTTTGTTGATATAAGTTGAGAGCAAGTGGGTGGAGGAGTTATCGGGCAAATGGGAAGTTGCGGTATTATGTATTGTAGGTGGCTCGTTCGGACCAGCTCCTGGCTGCATAAAAATGTAGCAAAGGCAAAATCTCAGTGAAGTTAAGAGTGAATAATGACATCCTAAAAATCCCATGGTTTTCCTCACCTTTGTTCCGCAATGGTAAGCGAGAACAGGAATCTTTCCAACTATACTTAAGCAGCTTACCTTCCTTCCCACGAAAACCTTGCGTTTTCAACCTGTCAATGTCGCAACCATAAAATCCACCGAGAGCGGGTGCGATCCACAAAGTTTGACTCAAGGGCGCCACAAAGCGAATGCAACATTGTGAAGGCGAGGCTGTCGAGTATTCACAAGACTCCTTTCTCGACAGATTGCCAATTCTGTCCTTCTTTCAGCCAGAAACATCTGTCTCATCGCACAGCGAGAATGGCGACTGATCAAGGTCCGACAGGAAATACAGAGCGTAAGTTTCATTCATTACAATGGAGACCCGCAGCTGAAGCATCAATAGGTGAGGGTAAGGAACAAACATTCTTCAATATGATCGACGCGATCGGAGGTGTGCAAACGCAAGTCGCTTCAACTGAGTGGTCTGGTCGACGGATTGTCTCAATCAAATGCTACGACCAATATCCTGGGCAATCCAAAGTATGTGGTCCATGCAGACCTCGTACTCCGCGAGGCGCGCATCTTCGAGTACTATATGGAAAGACTGGCTGAGCTTGTTGAGGGACGAAATATGGATGGAGTATTTCAGCGCGATGGATGCATTACCTTGCTTAAGCAGATCATTGTACAAGCCATAGGCCAGCGGGACCAGATGGATGAATTCGTTCGGAGCATTGACGATGATATCAACACACGCCATGGGCGCATGGTGGTCCACAGGGCACATGGACACATTGGCAATGCATTGGTTCATGTGGATCGCGCCGGTACTCTGTTGGTAACCCTAAAATCGCTTGGCAGCTCAGACAATTTCCCCGGATCCTTGGGCGACTTTGAGCATAAGGTTACTAGATCTGCCACTCCGCTTCAGGCTATGAGCACACCTCTGAATTCCAGGAATTTGAGCCTGCTGAAGAAGAACTTGGTTATGTGTCACTTTGGTCTGCTTGAAAGTTGGCAAAATGCAGACGAGATAGGAGAAGAATTAGAATACACGAGGGAGGAGAAGGAAGACTTGCAGGATCAAGTTCACAGTTTGAGGTTGCGTTGCTTTTTATTGGAGACTCTGGTAGACAACCTGAAGATGGAGATGAAGCAGGAGGCTGAATAAGGGACAAGGCTTGTGAACTTATGTCTGAATGGCTAAATGGGGGTGGATATGGCCACTTTGGGGCTAGATCATTGAGGGGGATTCGAGAAGGCATGGTCTGAAGCGGGAAATTTTTGATTAGGGACGAGATAGAGCGGGGGTCTACAAGCTTCAAATTGGTTCTCGACCTGCACATATAAGGACAATTGGGCTAAAAAGTAACGAGGAGCACGAAACGCCATCGTTAACTCGTAAAGCAGATAAGGGATGGCTCGGAAATATTGTCAAGTTTTGTCTGAAAGGCTGCTATAACTTCATATTCCAGAATGGCAAGTGTGACTTGAGGGCTCATTTCGGGAAGAAGTACATTGTTAGGGTCAGGAAACAGATAGAACGCCTTATATCTATGGTACACAAGGAATGCCTTCGAGGTAAATAATGCCAACGGGTTTTGGAAAACTCTCCGCGAGTCTTGTTGGGGACAAAGAAGATGGCGTTCAGGGTCCTCAAATCCATATATCCAAAAGGCATGGCATGAGAGGAGTCCGAAAGTCGGAGAGATGAGAAAACCCCATAGGAAGTTGAGAACATCGTACCCTGCACACATACACTCGGGCGTGACTTGAAGCTGATATACGTTTTAGAAAGTGACGAACAAAGAAGAATATATAAGCCGACTTATCTGAGTCATTTCCTCTTCAGACCTTTACTAAACTGAAAATAATCATCACATCATTCCTCCAGAGTCCTGGACTGCTCCAAATCGTCTCTAGGTCCAGGGGCCCACCCCTGCTGCAAATGTCCTTGGTTCTTTCTAGTCCCTGAATCTCCTTCTTCAACTGGAAGATAATTATTTATTTCCGAGATTTCATCCCTAGGCGCAAAAAAATTAGTCACAGTCTTCTTTACTCTAAAAGACACTTCCGGAGTTAGAAGAGGTACAAAAGAACAGAACAACTCACTCCTCCATAAACTCTAAAGCCATCCGTCCCTGCAGCACCTTCCTCGCCACCACCGCAATAGCACAAACACACCACGCAACCAGATATGCCACATATCCCGTGCTATTCCAATACTTCCTCGCCATATCCAGTGCCAGCTGTGTGTTGCTTCCTAATTCCAATGGGTGGTCTGAGGGACCGAAAATGTGTTTGCAGCGGCAGCTGTTGTAGACGCCTGCCCAGTTGAGAATTGTGCCGACAATCAGGAGGGCGAAATTAAGGATTGTGAAGATGATGTAGAGGGCGCGGATGATTTTGGTAAGGAGACTGCGTGCCGGTTTGGGATACTGCCGTCGAGTACGCCAGTGAGGGGGTGAGGTTCTTGAAGGAGGAGTTGGGTTGGCGTTTGCTTCGGGAACTGGATTAACTACCTGAGTGATCTCTGCTTGGAGTTTCTCACTCGGGTGAGTATCTCCGGAGACTTTCGAAACTTCCACAATAGCTCCACCTTCTTCGGCTGACTTTCCGGTAGTCTTCGGGGTATTAAGATGGTTCTGCTCATCCCTCTTCCGGGCCTTGTGTTTCGCAACCTGCAGTAACGCAACGACCAGAGACAGAACTGCGTACATCAAATGATTGAAAGAACGGCAGCCCCATCCTACAGTCGGCGTTGTATACGAAATTATAGCAGCACATCCGCAAAAGAAAGCCACCGTCACCCATCCCACCAACTGCCCAACCAGATATTTGGCATAGAACCACTTGAACGCAATAGTCCTGGTATCAAGAGTAGGCTGATGGCTGCGCGCTACCACTACTCTATCCTTGAGCCCAGTATCGAGCCCGATATCAGTGAGCCAGCACTCCCACTCCAGGGCATTAGAATAACGCTCTCGCAATGGGACTCGAATTCGCGAGAGCCTGAAGACACCCTTGATTTGCTGCGTAATTAGACCTGCGTTTGCACTGGCAACTGCACAATTGCCGATCACTGCAATAAGGAGAAGCCAAGAGAACATTGCACCGTATGCCAGACCGTGTGCAGTCGAGGAATCTCCCATCTTCTGATAAGACTCGTAGAAAATCTGGGCAGTCGTGGCAAAATGGACGACAACGGGTAGTGCGATGGCGGTGATGAATGTCCGTCGTGCTTCCAAGATCGTACGGATCGCTTTACGGATCTTTACTGAAAAGGAGCTATCAAAGTACGTAGAAGGTGTTGGCGCTCGGCTAGACATAGTTGAGTCTCTATTTATACCTTCGAGAGCCTGAAAAGCGGTCTCTATGGCATTGCCCAAAGTCGTATGAGATCCTGATATTCTGATCCTTCCAGAAGCCGTGTACAAGAAGTTCAAAGGATCGATATTCCCTTGCATGAGATATCTGGCAAGAAGCGAAAGCTCTCGCAGTGTTGCTTCGTCATCGACATGGTCTAGAAATTGCATGTTGTCTTTTGATTCTAACAAAGCCTTCTTCAGATCAACCAGCGTGCGATCAAGAGGACTTGGAGATGGAGCTGAGTTTCCATCTCTTGAGGTCAAAACATCGACAGCTGTCATGAGAGCCTCGATGATGAGTTGCTTCGTCAGCGCAGTTCCCAAATACTTGTTCATTGCTGTCTGGCCAGCCATGACCACCACACCCAGCATTTCCTTGTCATACCAGTCAGCGACCTCGTCACCTGTAGAGTGTTTATCGACCCCTGTGGTGCCTAGGTTCGTCAATCGCTGGATAATCCACCAATCCATATTCAGCTGTGCAATGGAGCCCCAGACAGCGCTCGCAGGATCTCCGAGAATGTTCAACCATTCAAGTAACCTCTTAGTGAAGTCATGCTGCTTGAGAAGGTCATCTGCCCTGTCTTCGGGAATAGCCCCATCCTCCCCAGCTCCAACAAATATCTTCTTCGAAACGTAATCCAGCACCATTTGTAGAATGCCCATTTCAACAGCTTCCTCTTCACTGTCGCCAATGGGACAGAGGAAAAGAAGCGTAGCATATGGCACGAATCATTGTGCCAACGGATGTAGCCATTCTTCCAACCCATTTTCTGCAAAGCCAGGACAATGCTCCAGACACCATGCCAAGTTCGCCTGCACGCGGGGAAAGGGAGGATCATGATTCCATGGTTCAGAAACACCGGCTGCACAGACAGTCCATGGTGAATCATCGTACTCCACGATGAACTGCCGAGCGCGTGTCATGCAACAAGTTGCTGCGTTGAAGGCATGAGCGGGAGAGACGAGGCTCGCGATGATCGTTGGCCTAGTGAGATGTCGAATCAAAATTGATATTGAGGATGTGGGAAATATGCGGGAAGGAGCTGTTGAGTCATCGGTATCAGGCTTAAGTGCCTCGCCCACTTGATTTGGAGCAACTTCTGTCATCGTTAGTAGTAGCTCGAGCTAAAATGTAACATTAAGACAATTTGTGATGATGAGAGACGTGTTCGTAACGATATACCCAGCACACCTCAACCCCAACTCTAGCGCCCAATGCAGACATCGCTCTCCGAGACCGGAACTATCTCTATCATCCCCTCTCCCTTTTCAGCTCATTCTGCCACCATCAGAGCGGAACTCCCTTTCCCTCCCAGCAAAATTACCTCAACACTGCGACAGGAGGCACTGGAACAAATTGCAAGACACCACTTGAACAATAAGAATGGCAAGAGAATGCCTGCGGCTTCGGCCCGTCCGTGCATGCTTGAGCGAGGTTTTGCAGCGAATCATACATTCCAATTCTCGATCTAAGACTTCTGATTCGCTCAAATTTTGCGGTACAATTTATCATGGAAGTGCCCACCTAGCCGCAGCTGAACAGATTGCAAGTGATTACAGTGAAACCTCGATATAAGGATACCGAAATTGTTCCCAAAAACTAAGGATATACCGAGGTATCCTTATAACGAGGTGTGGCACACAGCAAAATTAATCCCTGCGGGGCCAGCAGATGTATCCTTATGTCGAGGATATCCTTATATTGAGTATCCTTATAGCGAGGTTTCACTGTACTGATATCTTCACCAACCAAAAACGCCTCATGTGCGTGTCATTCAGACACAGCAGCCACCTCGGCCCAAAATATCAACATCAGCAGGTGCGTCTTTCCGTGATCAAATGTACCGCAAAATTGTAGCTAATTAGAGGCTTTAAATTAACAATTCTAACAATATGATTTGTAGATAGAGCTCGCCTAAACGTGCACAGGCAGGGCGCACCTGGCAGCAGCTGAACGGATATAGACATGGGTTTGGGGAAGATTGCCGATACCTGCCAAATGGGGATCCCGCGCACTGTTGACCGACGCCACAAGGCTGTATTGACAAGGGAGGAGCGGCCCGCGCCATGCAATTGTGGGGTGGTCTAGCCCACAGCTGAACTTAAGCGAGCCCCTTGGGGGAGGAAGACCAAGCGAAGAGCGCCTCATTGCGGTTCGAGGGTAAAAGCAGCAACTCGGCGTACTGAGCGTGCTTAGAAAGTCCCGTATTTAATGTGCTGTTCACGCATTTATGGGGATAATGGATCTGCCAATGGCACTCTGCTCGATATTATTGGCTTGGGTACGGTGTCCGGAATATAAGCTTTTGAGGCGGAAATGTCACGGAGACAGTTCAAAGTCCGATTCGCGGAGCGACAAGCGATAGTAAATTGACGTGACAGCTTTATCAGACACCGCGAAGCCTTTGAGAAGGCGTCCAAACCCCAATCTATCTCTACCCGCAAATAATTTGTCTCTCCCTCTCCTTTCCAAAATAGCAAAAGGTTACGGCCAATTCTCCCTCTTGTAAAATATTTCAACCATGGCAGCATATTTTAAGCTCTGGATCATCAGCAGCTTGCTCGGGCTCACTTCATCAGACCTCCAAGCCAAACGCTCCCCTTCCTTCGAACGAAAAATCGGAGCAGCACCAACTCCCACAATAGACCTCTCTTTAATGCCCGCCTGCGTCCAAGGAAGCTGTATCAGCCCATCTGCGAAACCAATAAACTGCCCAACAGTTCCAGCACCCTGTCCCTCAGACGCAACGAACACAACTTGCGTGACCTACCCACAGGACTGTTACTGCAAACAGACAATTCCCTTAGCCTGCGCCTGGTCGTGTAGCTGGTGGAACTGGCTCCTTGCAGAAGACTGGTTTGCGCGTCCCGATGTTTGCGCCTCTGCACCGAATATCACTTTCGACGCTCTCCCACCGTGCGCGAAAGACTGTATATGGCAGAGTAGTTTTGACTACGGCTGTATCACGCATACGAAGAACTGTTTCTGTACGCACGGCTCGCTGTACGGATGCGATCGGAAATGCAAAGCTGTTGCAGATAATGGTCCCGGTGGTAAAGTGGCGAGCTGGTTTGCGGAGCAGTGCAGTGTTACTATAGAAGTGGCGAATAATGCGTTGATGGGGAGTTCGTTTGAAGAAGCGAGAGATCCGCCGTGGAAGAAGTTGAAGGGACATAAGTTGAGGTGGTATGAGATTATGGCACTTACGGTTGCAGCTGCGACGAGTGTTATGTTGGTTGCGGTTTGGGGGCTGTTAAATGTCGAGAAGGCTGCGAAAGAGAGGAATAGGCCGAGGAGGACAAGGGGTACTACCAGCAACCAGAATTCTAAGGTGGTTTTTGAAAAGATGCCAGGAGATCGCGGCCCTGCTGAGGATCCCAAGAACTTGAAAGACAAGCTCAAAAAAATTGATAGGGGGTTAAGATCGCGAATTGAGCGAGTAATAAAAGAGGATCCGGGCCAAAATCAACAAGGAAACACACCTACAGATGGAGAAAAATAAGGACCTTTGAATATCGACGTATTTTCTGTTTATTTCGGAGAGACTATATAGCGAAAAGTAATTATGGGGCAATATATAACTATAATATTAACCTTTCAAGCAATGCAACCATTTTCAAAGCCAGAATTTGATTTCTATTCTACTTGTGACGGCTGGCGTAAGGGCATGATCTGCCAAGGACAGGATATCGGAAACAGGCACAAAACGAAGCTAAGCCGGAATTGCTTGGGCGGAACAATACTAAAGGTCGAGGCATCCTCCCTACTTTGTTCTACAGCTTAGTATTTTCCAATACATGAGATTCTTTGAACTTTGAGCCTCCGACTATTGCATTGATCCCGCCGTCACACTACTTTCTTATATTTATTCTATTATTCTTCTTTTAGTAATTCCAAGAAACGAAAAGATTTTATTTCTTAATTCCTCTATTTACTAACTCCCTAACCTCTAGTCCCGAATTCCCGGAACTTCTTCCGACTATACTAAAAGTTATAATATAACTCTATTATTTTGCCCACGCGCTATTGACGCTTCAAAAATTCGGCTATTACTTCCTATTAAATTCTACTTCAACTACAACAAGACTCACAAGGCATGGCATTTAAGTAGGGCCAATATTATCTCATTGATATAAATACGAAGTTGCATGATACTTTATCCTTGTTCGACTTCTTCAGTATAGTAACCGAAGTTGAACAGCCTAGTTGTCTCACTTAAAGAGATACACGTGACTAATTACATGGCTTGTAATTGTCTCGGGTTTAGAAAGAATCTAAAATATATTGGCTCTTCTATTCTTGTTGCATAGATGAAGAAATTTCCATTTGTGTGCTAACGAACGAAGAGAACTGCTAGTAGACCGTTTTAAGATCAGCCCGCCATAGGCTACTTCCCTCCGACTAATTTAAATCCACACACCCCTCAAAACAAAACTCCTCTCTCCCCTACCTCCTTCCTCACTCTCAGGCATTAACATATCCAACCTAACTTCATACTCTCCCTCCGGCAGCGGCTAAACATATCCTCACTATTTCATCCCAGACTCTGTAGCAGGCATTGCGAAGTACTTAAAATGATGTCGAGATGTCTGAGAGAAGAGATGAGGTACAGACAATGCAAATTCTTTTCCGGATGTTCCCATTCATATTTGACTGTGTATACCTGCCAAGATACAACGATACAAAGTTGGGTGGTCATAGAGCCTGAGCCCAGGATCTTCCTCCTTTAAACTTCGACTGTTCCAAAAATCAAGCGATGTTTTTTGCAACTTGCAAAGTCAAGGAATATATACTCGTTGATCTTTCTGCGTGTTTCTAATTAAATTTGACGTTCTCTTGATTTCACGGATAAGGATCCTATCGGTCCCGAATAGTCGGATCACTAATCAGAACTAGTGACAGACAACACAAGTTCCAAGCTATAGTAATCATGAGTATTGGACCGAGGGGTACTATTCTTGTTACTTATTAACCATGCACTCTGATCTCACCCCCCAGTGGAATATTCAATTGTTGCCATGGGATATAAGGACCGGCCTGGCGCGAACGCAGAGACAAGTAAGCTGCTTTCGATTTAGTGAGATGTAATTCCACGGGAAAGGGACGAGAGACTGTTGGTATGGCACTTCCTTCTTGACTCTGTTATTAACAACTGGCCACATGCACTGGTCCCTGGTTGTAAGCAGTGGATTTAATTCGGGGGGGTGGATCGCTTAATTTAGCGTCGATATTAGGCCTGAACGTGAAGGCATCGGCACGTGCGAGCTGAATCAAAGCCTCACCTCGGCCAAAGAAACTTCTTCTCAACTCCCTCATCATCCTTCATCAACGATCTCAATACCATCAATCATGCCTATCTCCATCAGCATTATCCAGACAGGCAAGATAAAGTGTCGCCCCTCAATGCTCCAGCAACCAGCAGACCGACCAATCTGGCTTCGTCGCCTGCACGTCCTCACAGACCGGTCCTGGGCTGAACCCATCCCAGTCCAAGTCTTCCTTATCTCCCACCCTGAAGGCTACATTCTTTTCGATACCGGATTATCTCCTCACACCAAAGACAGAGATTACTTTCCCTCATGGATGCCCACATTTCATCTCACGAGCAAATTCGATATCAATGAAAGCCAGGGGATCGGCGTTCAGCTGCAGGAAAAGGGCATCGAACCAAAAGATTTGAAAGCAGTCGTTATATCACATCTCCATTACGACCACAGCGGAGGCCTTCCTGATCTCATCGACGCCCCGATTTTCTTGCTCGAAGGCGATTACGAAGCATTCAAAGAGCCAGTTCACGCCACGTTCGAAGGAGCAACCCCGCGTCAATGGCCAAAGAACTTCCACCCTTCTTTCCTAAAAGAAAGCAATTCACATATCGGGCCGTTCGAGCAAAGCTACCCTATCACTGCTGATGGGAGAGTAGTAGCTGTTCAAACTCCAGGACATGTACCTAGCCACTGTTCGCTCGTGGTTTTCGCCGAGGATGCGACATACTTCCTGACTGGCGATGCGACGTATAGCCAAGAATATCTGGATAACGAGCTTACCGATGGTGTAAATGAGACTCCGATGCAGGCTATCGAGACACTCAAGAAGATCAAGGAGCTTGCGAGGCAAATGCCACTCGTCATTCTTCCGGCACATGATAAGAACAGTCCCAAGCGATTGCAAGAGAGGGTTGCCTATAAGCCAACGGCAATTTGAGATAATCTAGCTTGGAGATGATTGTTCAAGTCAGAATCGCTGGTAGCTGGGGACAACTTTGGTCTAAACGAGTCCTGCTTAAAAAATCTCAGTCATCCAAGTATATGCCACCGCCCGCAAATGAACGTCGGTGTAGTATTTTGTCGGCTCCTCGATACGGTTCCCTTCGAAGCATTATTCTTCCTAAAAGAGAGTGTGTTGTTGAGGCTGCAGTGCAACAGCTCGATCAATTTTCTCATTCTGCCCTAGTCAATTCTCCGCTGTGCACAACTTGGCAAATTCTCTGATTCTCGACCATGTCCATCTCGGCTTTTGGCTTGGAGTGCAACAACTAGAGAGCACCTACAACAACCCCCACGTTAGCTCATTTGGTAAAGAGGACATTATTTGTGGAAGGTCATTTGGATTGCAGATGATCCTCTCGCCCATCTAAAAACAGGAGCCAGTTATCCTCCAAGCTTCCCAACAACACAACCGTCTTTAATCCCCAAACTCCATCCCGCCTCCCCCATGCATCTTTTCGAATTTAAAAACCTTGCTTCTTCACCTGCGCCTTGGCGGCAGCGATGGTTGCAGCGGCATTGGGGTCAACAAATCCACATCCAGTCTTGCCGGCTTGTAGGGCGGCGGCCTCAGCAGAGCATACACCGACAGTTGGGTTGCCGGCGCAGCAGGCGGAGCTGCAATCTGCATTTGAGGTGCACCCTCCGGTGATGAATTGTTGACCATTGGCTTGGCCCACGTTCTTTGCACCAGCATTGTTCGGGGTGACGGCGAATGCGGTCAACGCAACTGGGTGCGCAAGTCAGTACAGCAGTAATGATAATAGAGACCGGACTTACAAGCAAGCGCAGTGAGGATAGAAATGCGAACCATAACTACGGTTGTGAGGGAATGAATGAACGAATGTATATTAAAAATGATAGTATAAGACGACTCCGGGTCGCCTGGTAATGACAGAAGATGATGATTTGGTAGAGGATGTTCGATAAACTCCCGGATCTGGGAGGCTCTTAAATACGCATCTTCTGCACCTCTCATCTGACTATGACCCCAACCTGTTTCATTCAAGCATTACTTCCATAACATCAAACGTCAATCTTCAGACCATTGACAGATTTTCGGCGTTGGAAACGGGAAGGAAGTCCTGGTGTCAGATAATTTCGGCGATCACTTGATTCACTTCTCGGCAGATTCTGCCGGTGTTATCACCGTTTGATCAGCCCCCGGAGCCGGATTCTGCCTCTCTCGGGTAAATGAAACGCCATCTGAGCGACATCATGCATGTTACCAGATCTAGTAACTTCTGACATGCACGATTTTGGACGATCTGACCAGCTAACCGGTACTCCCACCCTGATTACTTGCAATTGTGGGTCCTCTTGACCGGAGTGTTTTGTATGGTAGAATGTCTGTGCTCTGTGGACCCACTGTTAGAAGTAATAAAGGGGGGTAGTAATCCTTCCCTACTACAGCCATTGACTGGGTTTGAGAATAGGCCCTGGCACAGCGCCTCCACTCGGGCTTCAGTGTGAAATAGCTCTCAACATCCAATGATGAAGAAACTAGATGCCACCGTACACAGTTACACCACTAAATTTGATTCCAGGAGGATGTGGGAGGGAAAAGCTAGAATGTCATGCCCCCATCCTGGTCCCAACTCGAATTTCGAGCCGGAGACAAGCCTTGAAAGTACGAGCGTTGAGAAAGTTGCTGCGCTTGTGGACTGGATGGTGTGCAATGCAGATCGAGAACGATCGACAGTTTTCACAGTAAAGGTCCACATCGAAGTCAAGTGGATGGTGAAGAGAGAACACTGGAATCCTGTGACTTCAGCTACATTGAACTTGATGCGACTATAAGTTGCATACAGAACCTTGGAAAGGCTTTCAAGACGGTAAGCTGCAAGTGGGATAACGAGACGATCCAAAAGTAGAACAGAAAGAAAATTCAACGGCTAGCGCAATAAGAAAGAAACTCCGATATAAGATCTGTTCAGTTTGGTTGTCACGTACTCGAATATCGTCAGGTTGAACCGCCAGTCACAATATACGACAGCTTCAAGCTTCCCTTTGCAAGATTAATCAACTACTCTAACGCATTATTCCCCCTTCAAATTCTCGATTTTGCTACTAATGCAGAATTTACAGCTGCAGCACTCACGACAGCACTTGGGGACCCCGGAATAACCATATCAACACAACTCTCATAAGTCTGGTCAGCCGCTGTCCCGAACCAAAACCATTGCAATACCTAAATTATCAGCAGAGCTCCTCAGAAGATCCAGAGACACTCACACAAGTTCCAGCAACCGAACAGGTGCTTCCCAAAGTCGTGGGAATAGTAACATTGAAATTAGTGTTATTCGCAGGCAGGGCTGGCAAAGACTCATCGGCGTAGCTGACGAAGCTGATCAACGGATTTCCAATGGCAGTATTCGTTTTTGTATCGACGACACTGACGTTCATCGGCCCCTCGTGAGGGATTGGAATGCTCGCAAGCATGTTGACAACCTGTCCAGGCTGGAAAGTTTGGACATTCGCGGTGTTGTCAGCAAACTGCAGGCCTTTGCACATGAAAACATTGCAGGCCGTGCTGTTGAAATTTGGAATTGCCGCCGCTGTTTCCGGCATTCCTTCGACATGACTTGTGTTGTCGGCAGTAACAAGGGCGGCAACTGAGGAGCCACATGCGGATATCATAGCCGGTCCAACAGCACGAACTGGGGGTGAAGTGATTATTCCGTGCCCGAGGACGGTGCTGGCAAAGAGAAGAGCATAAAAGGAGAGCATAGTGAGTTTATTAGTGAAGGTAGTGACCGGCACGAATTGAGAAATCAAGAGTGAAATGTTTGACAGGACGGAAAACGGATTACTCACACACTTATAGGAGAATGTAAGATTATCACCCCAAAAAAAACGCTGCCGCACCTGCGCCCCAGATGCGGCTAGCGCGCACATCCCTCACCGCCCGAGTAAAGCGTGCGCCCGATCGCAAGGCCCCTTTAATTAATTATTATGATAATAACGAGCATTTGTCTTATAGAAAAAATTAGTAGAGTTATAGTATAATATACTAATAGTAGCTTCTCGTTCTCCGTTCAAGGAAATACCTCGTTACAGGCAAGCTATCTCAAATAATAATAATAAACTACTACTTACCCCGCTATTAAAAACATTACCGCTAGCGGTAGCGTTTTTTTTGCCCTATAAAGACCGAACTTTTAATATTCGCGAGGTAAAATAAACACTACCGCTTGCGGCAGCGTTTTCAAGAAAATTACCCCTTATTTAGAAAATTTGGGTAGTAGGAAAGGGCTAACTAATAAGAATCCCGTATACTTAATTAATTACTTACTAATTAATTACTTATTAAGTAGCTTCCTTACTTCCGTTACTAGTAATCTTTATATAGCCTTTCTAAATATATTCTTTTACCTAGTAAAGAATATGGCTATTCGCGTATAGTATCTCCTAGTAAGGAATATATGGCCATTCCCAAATAGCCTATACTAGTAGGAAATATATGACCATTTTTTAAATAAGCTATGCTAGTGGGAAATATATAGCTATTCCCAAATAGCCTATACTAGTAAGGAATATGGCCATTCTCTAAATAAGCTATACTAGTGAGAAATATGGCTATTCTTTAAATAAGCTATACTAATGGGAAATATATAGCTATTCCCAAATAGCCTATACTAGTGGGAAATATATGGCTATTCCTAAATAGGATATGCTAGTAATATAATGGCGGGATTAATATAATAGTTAAAGGCTTAAAGTTTAAAGAATCTCATGTATTAGAAAATACTAAGCTATGGAATAAAGTAGGGAGAATGCCTTGACCTTTAGTATTATTCCGTCTAAGTAATTCTGGCTTAGCTTTATTTTGTACCTATTTCTAATATCCTATCCTTGGCAGATTATGCCCTTACGTCAGCCATTATATTACCCCCTCCTCCCCCCCCCTAAAGAGAAGTCTAAATGCCCTCATTTAGGGAATTATTTAGCCATAATATAGAAAAGAAAGAAAAAAAAGGGAAATAATAGCTATTAATCCTATTCCGTCTAATTCCCATAGCTTATTTATAATTAAAGTATGGTCTTAACTCTGCTAGAATAACCTAGTTCCTAGTATATTCTGGCTAGTCCTTAGTATCTATTACTTGTATTATGCCTATACCTATATTAATAATATAGTCTGGGAATACCATATAGGCTATGGCTAATATTAGGACTATTATTATCGGGCGGTCTTTAAATAGGGGTAATAGATTAAGTCTATCCGTTAATATAGGCTTTAATATAGTAGCTTGCTTGCCTTTCTTTTTAGTTAGGATAGTGGTATTTGGCTTAATTATACCGTTTTTGAGCTATTTAATTAATTTCTAGGCCTTCTTAAGCTTAATATATATATCCTCAAGTTATTTCTTTATAGTAAAGACTTATATATTAAGGGCAATTACTTGAGCTACTTTATTATTAAATCCTTGGGCCTTAAGCTATATAATTTTAGTTTTATAAAAGCTTCTAAAGGGTTTTCCGACTTCTTAAATAGTATTATTTACTAATTTATTAATATCTATAGGATATTACTTCTTTAATTTAGTATTTAGGATTATTTTCTAGCTCTTGGTTTTAGACTAGTACTTTATATAATAACTAGTATTTAGTACCGCGTATTTTCTAGTTATAATAGGTATCTTAATACTAGTTTAGTTACCTTTATTATAGTTAAAGTCTTCTTTATTACTAGAAGTCTCTTTATTCTTAGTTTTTTTATTATTGGAATTCTTATTATTATCTAATACCTTATACTTCTTAGATAAGCTAGCCTTACTCTTTTTAACTTTCTTAGTATTTAGCTTTATAAGGTTAATAAGAAAGCCCTTATTAGTACTATTTATTCCGTTTATTAAATTATTAGGCTTATTATTACTAGTAACTAAAACTTTTATTTTATTATTCTTAGAATCTTTTACTAAGATATTCTCTATAGTAATTTCAGGTATATTTTTAAGAATAATATAGGCTATATTCTATATATTAACCTATTCTTAGGTAAGGAAATTACTATTTTCGTTTATAAAAGTAATTTAGCTAGTAATTATATTAATAATAGTAATAGCTACTAAACTTAAGATACTATTACTATTACTTAAATTATTTAGGATCTAGTAAGCTACCTTATTTAGTCCGGCTATAGATAATATATTACCGGAATTTCTTATCTATTTCGTCTTTATTAATGGTTCTATTAAGGTAGTAATAGTAATATAAATAGTTAAGGTTATAAAGGTTAAAGTAATTAAGAAGATTTCGAACTAATATAGGCAAGTATTTATCTTTAGCTTAGCTTTAAGAATTTACTTTTTTTATTTTTTATAATTTGCTTAGATAATAGAATATAATCTAGTATAGTAAAAGAAGATATTTTGCCTAGATTTCTAGAAAAGAAAATAGATACTAATATAATAAAATAAAGAAAATATATTAGAATTTAGATAAAACCCGGGAAATATCTAGGTTTTTCTTTTTTTTCTCTAGTTATAAAGACTTTATTATTAAGGTTTATTATTATCTAAGTAATTTTTATTAAACTTATTTTCTTTAGTATATTAAATCTATTTATTTAGCTAAATAAAAGATCCTGCTTTACCGGGATTCTATTTATAGAATTTATATAGTTTAAGTACTAAGTTCTTAAAGTTTAATATAAGGTACTATTTATTATTTATATCTTATTTCTTCTATTTAATTTTATAATAAAGCTTATTATAAAGTACCTTGGAAAAAAGAATCTTTTTAATTTCCTATTTAAGTTTATTATTAACTTTAGTAGAACTAGGCTCTTTATTAGTTTAGCCGGATAATAGATTAGTAGAATTCTTATAAAGCCTATTTATATAGAAAATTAGTTAAATCCTATATAATAGGAAAAAGTCTAATTAATATAAATAGCTAATTATTTTATTAATCTTAAATAGTCTAGTAAAAAAATAATCCAATTTATTAAATAAATAGTCTATTTTCTATATCTTTTTAATTATATAAACTATATTTCCTAGATTAAAGTCTAGTTCTTACTATTTCTTATTAGCTTACTTGGCTTAATATTCCTGAATTATTATTATATATTCTCGGGTATAATTAATAGTAATATTAATTCTTTTAGCCTACTATTATACTTCTTTCTAATTAAGTTTCTTTTTTAGTATTTTAAACTCTATTATTAATAGTATTTAATTAAAGTTTAGCCTAAATTTATATTTATAATTAATTATTAAGGGAAAAAAGCCAGTTAATTTATATAAGTAGGTAGTACCTATAATATTAAATACTAGAAATAAATTTACTTAATTATCCTAGAAATAATTAATAAAGAAGTAAAGTTAAATATTAATAATCTAGTTAATAATTTCTATTTATTTATTAGTTTAAATATATTCTATAGTTAAGAGCTTTAGCTTAGTTTTAGTTAATCTTAATAATTTATTTATAAAGTCTGAAATGAATTAGGATTTTTAGTTACTTATAATAATAAGGGAAGATTCTCGGAATTACTAGATATAATAATAAAATAGGCTAGTAATAATTCTAGCTATAGTATTTTTAGTTATTAGTAAGCTTATATATTATTTAGATAATTAATTAA
Source organism: Hyaloscypha bicolor E (assembly GCF_002865645.1). Taxonomy (NCBI): domain Eukaryota; kingdom Fungi; phylum Ascomycota; class Leotiomycetes; order Helotiales; family Hyaloscyphaceae; genus Hyaloscypha; species Hyaloscypha bicolor. Next base: position 406,161 of record NW_020194563.1, on the reverse strand, counting down.
TTATAATAAATATATTATTATATTTTTTACTTATAAAACCGGAAATATAAAAGTCTATAAATAAATTATCCCATATTCTTAAAAGAACTAGTAATAGATATAATAGGCCTAGTATTTTATTTCTTAGCTTATAAGATCTTTAATATTTATAATAGTTTACTATAAAGTAATTAGTATTTATAGAGAGAATAGATTACTAGTAAAGTCTCTAAACTAGGATTTTTATTTTATTTTAACCGGGATATATAATAGTTATTATATTATAAATTTATTATAAGAGCCTAGTTTATAAATTATTATATTTATCTAATATAATAAGTTTTTTATTATAAAATATATAGCTATTTAATATTTCCTATAAATCTATATTCTTCCGGACTTTCTTATATTTATTTTCTAGAGCTAGATTTATCTAATTAGCTTATAGGACTTTAACTATAACTAATAGCTTATTTATTTCTTTTATCTTAATAAAAATATAAACTATATCTTTTATTTTAGTAAAAGCAAGAATTAGATCTAATAAAATAACTTATCTAGTTCTCTTAACTTTCTTAGTCTATTTCTGGGTTAATATAAGCTTGTTTTTTCGGAATAAAATATTAGTAATAATATTATCTTTATCTAGCTAATAGGTAATCTAGTAATAAAATTATAATAAGAAATTCATTTATTAGATTTATTATTTATTTAAGGGCCTCTTAATACTAAAATATTCGAGAGCTTTATAGTTAGTAATAATTAGAAAATTAGGTAAGCTAATTAGTTCTATTTATTATTTCCGGAATTTTTAGATAATAATAAGAAGTTCCTTATTATGAATTTCGTAATAGTTTTCGGCTCTTTAAAAAGCTTTAGAATAGAATAAAACTAGGTATTATTATTTATTCTCTAAACTTTTTTAAGAAAATATACCTATAATAGCTAGGTTTAAATAATTAGTTTCTAGGCGAGTTTTCCTATTATATTTAAAATAAAAAAGTATAAAGGTAAAGAAAAATAAATTCTTAAGCTAATTAAAAGCATCTAGCTAGATTTTATTAAATATAAATTTTAGTAAAATATTTTTTTTGATTAGATAGTTTAGGAAATAGGAAATATATCTATAGACTTAAATAAATTTATAATAGAAGTTATAGAAGCCTAAAAATAACTATATTTTCTTTTTTATTATAAATTAATACTAGTTTTGGATAATAAAGATTTTAGTAAAATCTATTTATATATTCTAATCCGAAATAATAAATCCTAAGAATATTATCTTAGAAATTTCAAATTCGTATTTATAAATATTAATTTATAATCCGGTATTCCAGAGCTTTTATAGGACTATTCTAATATACTATTAATACTTTTTCTTATTTTTAGAAAATATTAGTATATTATTAATATAGGCTAAATAAAAGTCATCTAAATAGTTTATTAGAATAGTATTAATATATTACTAGAAAGTTACTAGTTTATTATAGAATTCAAATAATAGAACTACTAGTTTAAAGAATCTATATCTTATTCTAAAAACTACTTATATTATAGAAGCTAGTTCTATATAAATTCGATTAAAAATATATTAAATATCTAATTTAGTAAATACTAATAATTTAATTAATTAATTAAAAGTCTTAATAATAAATAATAAAAGATAGTAATTCTTTTTTATTATAGTATTTAGCTATTAATAGTTAATATAAAATTATAGGCTATTATCTTTCTTTTTAATAAATAAAACTAGTAATAAAAAGAGAAATTCGAATAGCTTAATAAAATACTTTTTTATTTTTTCGAATTTACTAAAGCTTATCTTATAGAAATAGGCTATTCTTATTAAGGAATCTGGTTTATTAAAGTAAAGCTTATAATTAAAAGATTAAGACTAGGGAAGCTTATTTATTACTTTTTTAAAAAATATCTTAACTATATTATATAGTTATATAGGAAGAAATATCCGGAGCTCTTAAAGTTCTTTAGAATTAAAAAATAGTATATTACTAAGGGTATTAGGTTCATTTATATCTAGGGAATATATTAGATTACTAATTTAAGTATAATATCTAGCGAGCTATAGTATTAGTTATTTAATTATTACGGGTAATAATAGATATTTCTTTAATTTATAATTCTATTTCTTAAATATATAATTAATCTCATTAATAATAACTAATCTAATTAAGTTACTAGAGTTTTTAGTATTTAATTAGAAAGCAGCCATTTTAATAAAATAGTAAAAATAGTCTAGTAACTTAACTATTTTGAGAATATTAAGGTCTAGCTTTTCTTTTCTTATTTAGTATTCGGCTTTCCTTATAAAAAGGTCTTATAAAAAAATAAGAAGTATATTCTTTTACTTTTTGAGTCTAGTTTTACTAGTTCTTTTTAGAATTCTAATTAGAATATTTTCGGAATAGTTATCTTTTTAATATTTCTTATTAAAATATTAGATTTTCTAAATAAGATCTAGCTAATTTGTCTTATAATTCTCTAACTAATAAAGTTAATTCTATTAATAGTCTAATAAAATATTATATTTTACTAGTTATTTCCTTTCTAGAATTATATTATAAGAGCCGAGGTTAGTAATAAGCAGGTATTATTAAGTTTAAAAGTACTAATTAATAGCTAGATCTATAATAACTAAATATTAAATAGCTTTACTAGATTATTTATTAAAACCTTATAAGGAAATAGAGGTTTTAAGTTTATATAAGGGTATTTATAATACTTTTATTAAGAGGCAAATATACTTTTAATTAATTAGAATATATATATTTATTCTAGTATTTACTAAATACTAGAAAGTTATAGTTTTACCTTTCTAGTATATTTAATAATTAATAAGGAACTAGTTCCTACTAATTAGCTAAATAAGATCTATAAGTTCTTAATAAAGTTTTTATTTTAGAAAAGCTACTTTTATATCTAGAGCTAAACTTTTCCTAACTTATTAATATTATATTTCTTATTAAATAATAAATAGAAGTCGGTATTTTTATTATTTATCTTTAAATAATTAGCTCTCTCTAAATAATTCTCTTTAATAAATATAATCTTATTAAAATTAGAATAAATACTTTTTATATATTTAGGCTTTTTATAACTATAATAATAAAGGCTCTCTAGCTAGTCTAATTTCTTCTCAAATTCTTAGTAAATTACTTTCTTTAGTTATAAAAATACTAGCTACTAAAATTAATTTATTAGATATAGGATTACTATAGCTTCTTAGATTCCAATAGGCTTTCTAGCCCAAGGTAATATTTAGTAATAAGTAATTTCTACTAGTTATTTCTTCTAGAATTACTAATTTTTAATTAAGAGAAACTTATTCTCTTATTCTATATATTACTTAGTAAGGTTTCTAGAAATATTAAACTTCTTATTACTTAAGCTCTTAAGTAATTCGAGGTTTATTTTATCTATTAAGTTATTATATTAGTTATCTAGTAACTTCTCTAGTTTTATTATTAAGTAAGTAAACTTTACTTAGAATACTAGGAATAACTTATTTCCTTATTTCAGGTACTAGTATACTTCTTTTATTTTCTAGTATTTTATTTCTTTACTTTTACTATAAGCTTACTAGAAAATCTTAAAAATCTATTTAGTAATTAAAATCTGTCTAACTAATCCAGGTTCTAGTTAATTATAAATAAAGTTACGAGTATTTCCGGTAACTAGTTATATTATATAAGTAATCTTTAATAATTTACTATTAAATTCAGAGGAGTTCTATATTAGTTTATTTCTTATATTAAATATCTAGTTATTAATCTAGTAATTATTCTTATTTATAAATAAGGCAGAATCCTTAATTCTAATAAGCTATAATTAATTACTATAAATAGAAAGCGAGAGAAAGCCTTAGTATTAGCTCCTAAATAGTTCTTCTAATAGGGATCTATAATATTCCTAAATATTTACTTACTTAAATCTTTATTTTATTATTTTTTCTTATATTAGTTTTTTTCTTATATAAAGTTAACTAGTAATTACCTTTAGCTTATTAACTTTCTTAGTAAGTTAGTTAATATATAAGTAGAATTTCTAGTAGTATTTTGCTTATTTATTAGCTATAAAATAGTATTTATTAATAAGGTTATCCCATATAAGTAATCTTTACTAGACCTTATTTATTTTCGGAATATTTATATTAATTTTGAGTTTCAAGTTAGCTAGTTATTTCTTAATATCTTTTTCCGAAATAGTATTATAATAGCTTTTCTAGTAATATAGGTTTATAATATTAAAGTTTGGCTTCTCTATTTTATTATATTAGGGCCTCTTATCTAATATACCTATAGTAGTAGTACTTAGCTCCGGGCTATTTATAATAGCTTTAGAAAAGATATTAGCTATAGAGGTAAATACTAAGTAAGTTCTTCTTATTTAATATTAGTAAACTATAACCGATTATTATCTTATCTAGTTTTAAGTTAGTAGACTAAAACTAACTATTATCTTTTCTTATTTTAAATTAGTAGACTATTACTAATTCTTCCTATATTAGGGAAAAGGGCTAGTTCTTTTACTCTTATTAGTATTAAGGAAATATTATCTACTCTAGTTAAGAATTAGGCTCCGAGATTAACCGGGTTATAAAAGACAATATCTTTCTTCTTTTATATTAGTAAAGGACTAATTACTAGGAGAGAAATATTATTTACTCTAGTTAAGGGTCAGGCTCCAAAATTAACTAGGTTATAGAGGATATTATACTTCTAGTTAAGCTCTCTAGTTCTTTATAGTTCAAGGAGATTATTAAATATTAAAAGCGGTATTCTGTCTTTGCTTTCTAAGAATAAATACGGGTCCTTTGCTAGTAGTATTATATTGCCTCTATAGGCCGAGTCAAGTAAGCTTAGTATTATGTAATGGCGGGATTAATATAATAGTCAAAGGCTCAAAGTTTAAAGAATCTTATATATTAGAAAATACTAAGCTATGGAACAAAGTAGGGAGAATGCCTCGACCTTTAGTATTATTCCGTCCAAGTAATTCTGGCTTAGCTTCGTTTTGTGCCTGTTTCCGATATCCTATCCTTGGCAGATCATGCCCTTACGCCAGCCGTCACAAGTGGGGAATATAGCCATTCCCAAATAGCCTATACCAGTAAGGAATATGGCCATTCTCCAAATAAGCTATGCCAGTGGGGAATATGGCCATTCTTCAAATAAGCTATGCCAGTGGGGAATATATGGCCATTCCCAAATGGCCTATGCCAGTGAGGAATATAGCTATTCGCGTGTGGCACATGCAGGTCACGTGCACCGGCAGAAAAAAACGCTGCGTCCTGGCAGCGTTTATTTTCGGAATGAATGTGCCGTTTCATTCCCACCGCAATCATCAGGCCATGCATAAAAGTAATACTAAATTGATGGTGCCAAGGAACATTACCTTCGCAATCTGATCGTCTGAGTGGCTCATTAAGAAAAAACTCCATTGTAAAAAGCTTGACCCTCGGGATGAGACAGCCATTATTCAATGGTGGCGCGCCAAGACGTGTCAGTCCCACACTAGGCACCCTTCAAACAGGTCCGAAAAACAAGATTTTTTAGAGGATTCGAAGGGGATGAAATACAGTATAAAGAAATTGAACTCCAAGCTCTCGAAATCTTCCGGTGACTGGTACAAGTTAGGAGGAAACCTGGCAAAGAGCCAGAAATTGACACGTGACTTTTTCATTTCTTCTCGATTGAGATTTGGCAAGAAGGAAGATAGTGTCTTCAAATTTGTTCCTATTCGTAGAACTTCTGAATTTAGTGCTGGGTTGCAGTTTATATGTCCTCTACAGCAGGTCCAGAACGGACAGGGAGGAGTCATATCACATGACCGTCACGTGTCTACCAGGCAGCCATTAATGTTGAAACATAGTTCTCCCACCCAGCTCAAGTCTACCACGTTTTCATTTGTCATCGGGCAACTGCTATTGTATAGTAATGAATATTGCGTGTCGGCATAAATACTACCTAGCATGTCTCTTTCTGTTTACAGACCAACATAGCTCATGATGGCTAGGAGAAAACAGTAGGCATGTCTCGTAGTTTATTAAAGCATGCGGTTTCTCGCCAGACAATGAGTTTCTCCCGTCGAAATACCAAATCAACAAGCCTGGCGACTCCCAAAGCTTGAAAACGGTATCTATGTGGCTTATGCATACTCGCTTAGCACTCCAATTGGCCCCTGAATTGGCACTGAAGGTTGCGAAAGCCTTGCACTTTGCCTTGAAAAGGTGGCTTGCTCAGCCTCATTTGCTTCGGTGAACCTCAAATACCCCAACGTTCTCTCACTGCCTGATTTCACCCAAAGATCATTTATATTCATTCCATCACTAGATATTGCAATTACTCGTGCGCGAACATGGGTTTCACAGCGAGCCAAGCGAAGCAACTAGCCGAGCTGAGCAGGCGCCATCTTAATGCTCATGAAACCCATCTTGCTTCGGTCACCAGGACAAAGTATCGGCCCAACCATGGCGATGCTGTGTTGGTGCAATTCATGCCCGGTGGTGAACATTCTGATATTGCACGCGACGCAGGAGATGAGCCTGGAAATTCCATCGAATTCGACGAGGAATTGAAGTCAATACAAGACTCAAAACTAGCCTCAATGGAAGCCTCAGCACAAGCTTCCTTCAATACGGAAGATAGGAAATTGGATTATAGCAAGGCCAAGAAGATTTCGCTGAGAGTTACGGACCATTCCACCAATACGACAGACTCATACGATATCAGTCAGGCAATTCCAGACGAAGGAGCCACCGAAATGCAGGCAAGAACTTCGTGTAAGAATTGCGTGCGACTAAAACACAGGTGTGACCAGACTTTGCCCAAGTGTAAGTCGCATCATCAAGAAAGTTCCTCTTCAAGAAGATAACCTGTAACAGGTTTGAGATGCGTCAAGTATGGGCGTGTCTGTGGGGGGTACGGTCCTAACAGCACGAACTGGTGGGGAGCAGATGGAGACAATCCAGAAACTTTGGGACCAGACAACGAGATTGCCGAGCACAGCCAAGGACCTACACCCATCTCATCAACCTCCTTTCGTCCAAGTAAATGGGAATGGGACGCTGCAGTAGAGACTGACTCACTGGTCGACATGCAGACGAGCACGTTCAGAAATGTGTACTACAATACAGCTCATTATAACAATCCCGATTTCCAGCCAGAGGAGTGGACCCCAGAGCTGGAGGATACTGAAATAAGAAAAGGCAGAAAGAAAACAAATACGCCCTTGCCATTCGCCTTTCCAATATCACCAACGCCAAAGATATACCGATCAAATGTTGATGGTCAAATTGGCGGGACATCAGATGCTCCTGTGGTCCAAGGAGCCAATTTGGGAGATCGGTTTGAGTTTGAGGAGATGTCTTCAGAGCTAGATGGGCCACTACCGGAGTTCACGTCGCCGTGGGAAACTCAAGGCATCGAGGAACACACTGCCGAAGATGTAGGTGAAGATGCCATGTACAGTGAAGATGTATCTGTGGGCGTCAGAGGTCGAGCAGCGCCCCCGGGCGGTTGTCACAGCTGCAATCGCCAGGAAAGTTTTGAATGGAGACGAGGTCCAGACGGTAATCGTACCCTCTGCCAAGAGTGCGGAGCCCATTATGAGCACTTTATGAGCAAACACATCCCCAAGCCGGTTTCCCGATGCTCTTCAATTGATTCCATCGCCGACAGCCTCTGGTCTTCGATGACGGGTTCGTCCATGTCGTCAGTAGCTGGATCTCAAGCAACGAGTGAGCGTCTTGTCGCGCTCCTTCTGGCCGATAGCATCTTGAAAGACATGTTTGCTGAAGCGCTGGAGGTCTTTGACCGTGATAAGTTCGAGCGCAACCTGCGGCGGTTGTTAAAGGATTTTGCAAGTGAACTGCGAAAAGAAGCGGGAACAGCATCGCAACGACAGGCGGCCCAGTTTGTTCGCCTTCGGGCGAGAAACTCGGCATATATGATTTGCAACAGTATCTTCAAACAGGGAAAGCCGAGACCGAAAATTGTGGTGGAGCAGGAAGACTCAGAAGAGACAGATTCAGATGACAATGATGATGATCTGGACGATATGCGCCCACTTGAACTGTTTATTAAAACGTCAGAGTCGATTTCACAACTGCGGGAAAACCTCCGAAACTTTATTCATCCACTTGACCACCAAGCAGAACAGGAGCAACGAACGAGGGAGAAAGAAGTTGGTCTAGAGCAAATCAAACTTGAGTCGTCCGAAGAAAAGAGAGACTCCCAAGCCGACCACCAAAGATTGATTGAACATAGTAGCCTAGACGCAAAGTTCAGCTCAAAGGTTGGCGATCTGTCCGTCGAAGGTGATCTTAGAGATGAAGTTAGTCCCCAAGGCACAGAAGAAAGAGTAGCAGCTCAAATAGAAAATATGACGAACCAGGTTGAAGACAGATTTGCGAATTCGCAAGGTCAATCGAACCACGAAGTGTCTGAACTTGAGGACCACTCTAGAAAGGCAATTTCGAGATCTTCATCATTGGGCTCCGTTGCTGACAGTACATTCTCGGAGGCGAGAGGATCGATCGCGCGCTCTGGGCACACCACGGGTGCAACAGCTGATGATGATGACGAGATGATCGAACTGGGCAACGGCGAATCTGATAGTGATGGCGAGCACTTGTTATCAGAAAATGAATCCAGAGAACAGACTGAAGACACCTCAGAGTTCAGTCCTGCGAAAAGTCCGCAAAAGTCCTGGACCTGGGTCGAGTCGTTCCAAATCGTGATTGGCAAATTCTTCGTGCTGAACAAGACAACAATTCCCAAGGGGAAAAAGAGAATTGAATGGACATGTGTAAGTTCCACTGCTTGACTCGTAGAATGGGGCTGAAAGTTGTAGCAATGCGGCCATGAAGTTTGGGATGACTTCAAAGAAATCGTTCCTGGAGCTGCTCAGCAATACCGGAACCTGCTCGACAGCGGCAAGCCCGCGAGGAACCATAAACGAGGGCCCCGGTTGTCTCTACAGACCTGGAGTGGCGACTTGCCCTTCGCTGCACAGACAGCGGTATTAATAGTATGTACTGGCCTCTCCTGGTTGACTAGTCACGGTGGCGAGTTTGCAAAGGCAAGGAAGGCGCAGTGGTCCCTTAACGCGATATTCACCATGTTGCTTCTCGACTGCGCCCCAATGGTGCTGCTTTTCTGGTTCTGCTTCCTGGAGCGGAGGAGAGTCCCGAGTAGTCGTGGCGAGGTTCTGGAACATCCCGCCGGTGTCAAGAGTGAACCACAGGAGCTTTTGAATGAATGCTCTTCGACTTTGGCCACAGCTCAGCCCCCGAAAAAGACCACAAGAGAAGATGTAGCAGCATGGCTATTTTTTGGCCTCGGTTTATGCGGAGTCTTGATTTCGCTATTCCCGGTGTTGGTTACAGTATGCCAGCTGTGGATGACCTTGGGCTTTGACCTCGGGCGAGGCTACATCACACCACAGAACGAACTGGTCCTGCGAGCTGTCAAAATGTGGCTTAATCTGATGATTACCGTCTATGGACTAGTTGCGATTTTGGGTATTCTATGCGCATGGACTAAAACCCCAATTCGATTGCCTATTGTCGTATCAGCTTTAGGCAGGAAGGCTTGGACAAGCAGCACCGCGACCTTTGGAAAACTCACCCGGTCCCTATCAAGCGGCCTGGGGAGCATCAAAAGCGCGCTGTCATTCAGTTCATTCGGCTCACCCAGATCCACAAGTATCGATCTTGAACGACAGCCGCGAGCCTTCGACGTCGAAGCAGCTACCCAGACGGCCACGCCAGCTGGGCCACCGCGAGAGCTCCTGTTCCTCCTCCTCTGCTACAGCGAAGGCCGCTACGCAACTAGACTCATGCAGCTGGACTTGGCAACGTTGAATGCGACATCTGACCGGGCATTATTCCAGATCCTCCAGGACAACTACTACTCCATGCGCGGACGATGGCTTTCCAAGTTCTCAATCCGAACGCTCGCTTCAATCAAATTTGTGAACTTCGAAATGTATCCTAGCGAGCCAGAAACCGTCGATGTGAGAAAGGTTGACGATATCCCACCTCCAGAGAACGAGCAGTACAGATACGCTCCAGTTCCTATCGATGTAATACCACCTGTCGGCGACAACCACCTCATGCACTTCTTCCACAATCCAACCTGCGCAGCAAATAACCCCATATACCTCCCACGTTTCCCGAAGAAGCTAAAAGAGAAACTCCTCTGCAATGGCGGCATCAATCCAGGCTGGGGCTTGCAGTTCGTTGAATATTGGGATATGAGTCGACTGTGGCTGCCAGCTTTGCTCGTCTTCGGGTTAGGGAGTCTGGTATTTGGCATAACTTGGGCGGTGATGCAGCGTAGTATTCAGGACGCCTTTTCGGTGGCAGGGTATATCGTTGCGTTTGCGACGTTGAGCTTAGGGAGTTTACAAGCGAGTTTGGTTATGTGAACATGACGATGAAATGGGGCGGGCCCTTAATTTAATTTTATTCGATTCTCTATGTATATACTTCTTGGTACCTGCTCCCCGGAAAGCAGGGTTGCTATGCTCTAGCCCCGGCGCTTGCAATAGGCCTGTAATTGGTTGCTATTCTTTTATGAGTTTAATTAAGTATAATAATAGTCTTGCCTTTTAAGAATATAATTTCTTTAATTCTTAAATCCCTTCATAATGCTTTATATATATACTTCTTGAAGACCTCTAAATACTTTATAAGTTTTTATTAAAAGTATTTAAGAAAATCGAAATATCTATAAAGTATTCAAGTTTTATTAAATGCTTTTTATAAAGAACTAGTTTAGGCCGATTTTAAAGCTATTTTTATTAAGACCGGTCTCATATAAGCCAAATTATTAAGAATTAAAGATAAAAAGTACTTGAAAACTAAATTAATTTATAATTTCATGCTTACAAAATCCTTCCAATTCAATGCACTCCCCGAATTTCGGGATATTATGGCCTGTTGAAATCAACAACAATACGACTGTAGTAGAAATTAGCCAATTTGTGGTACAATACCAGCAAGAGACCTACCCCGCAACTTGGCCATTCCTTAGTTTCTGAACAGACTCATTGAATTGGGAGAGTCCAACAACGGTCGGCTCAAGCTTCAAGAGTCCTGGATAACATGTCAGCTATATCTCACTTGTAATCTTCGTTCCGCGACTGACCTCTCCTTGCAAAGTCCAAGGTCTCATCAACATCACCCAATCCTGCAACTAAAGTTCCTTTCACAGACTGATTTTTGAATACCAGAGCAGAAGGATTAACATCAAGGTTAAATCTGCCGGCTGGTGGAAGACCGATACTTGCAAGAGTCAACAACTGCCTAAATTGATTTCTCATCGACTGACCACATGACTTGACCCCCAATCCGGCCACCAAGATACCCCAGAGCTGCTGGGTACGACTGGACAGCTAGATTTCGTCAGCTAACTGTGTTCGAACTAGGAGAAAACCCCACCCGTGACAAAAACGGCATGCGCTCCTCCATTCGTCAACCTGACGACCTCTGCAGCTGTGTCTTTGGTTTCTTTAAAGTCAACAAAATGCTCAGCGCCGTACTTTTCACCCAAAGCCTTCCTCTCAGCTCCGGTGTCAACAATAGCTACTCTCAATCCCATGGCTACAGCCAACTGAACTCCCTGAATTCCGACTCCTCCCCCTCCACCAGGGAACACTGCCCACTGTCCGGGCCTCAACCCTGACTCTTTGATCGAGCTGTAAGCTGTGGACGCAGAACACATAATCGGACCGGCAACATAGTCTGAAACTCCATCTGGAATCAAGGAAGTGTACCTCTCAGGAGAGACAACGTACTCCTTGTATGAACCTGTTCTTTTTCAGCTCGGAGCGTTTTCTGATCGGAGACTAAACACATACCATCAGCCATCAATCCAGTGAAAATAACACCCTGGCAATAAGTCTCCTTTCCTCCTCTGCAGGCGTCGCAAGTATGGCAAACATCGACAATGGGCTTGAAGCCAGCTCTCTGGCCAACCTTCAAGTGCTTCACTCGCTCTCCCACCTGAACAATCACACCAGCGCCTTCGTGGCCTGCACATCGAGTTCCAAATTGAGACATTGGTGGTAATGCCCAGTCATTCATCATGAAATGGATGTCGCTCATGCAGAGTCCGGTTGCATTAAGCTTGATCAGGACATCCTCAGGACCCGGGGTTGGGACAGGGACATCTTGAACCTCCTGGAGTGAAGTCAATCATTGTACAAGGAAGAACGGATGGAGTCTGGGCGAGGCCAAGGCATACAACGCGGAAGTCAGGTCCCTCATTCACAACAACTCCAGCCTTGCATTGCTTCGGGACATGGAAGGACGGAAGAGTGTGCGTTGCGGTCTCGGTTGCTGTGTAAGACATGATGAAGGGCGAATCCTGATTTGGAGATTAATGAACAGCTCGATGGATGAAGGAACTACATAATTTATACTTACCAGTGAAAGTTTGCTACTCCGCATTAAGATGGTCCTAGTAATCCCCGCACTTGGGTAGCATTCGATAGTCGGTTGGAAACCTTGCCTTCCGGAAAGTGACCAATCACACGAAAGTAAAAGGGTGTCTGATGAAGCCATCTTCAGTCGAGAGCCACATTTGCTAGCATACGAGTGGTTATAAAAGGCGCCTTGGAAAGGAGAGACGATCTAGCAGACTTTAGTTGTTTGCTTGAGTGCGGGGTAGATCCGCAGAACCGAATGAATACGCAAGCTACTCAACTAGCTTTCGTACTACATGACATGCATCCATAATGATCTGCCGTCTCTCACTTGCCGGGAGCTACTTAGATCATGCAGAATACATTCATAATTGAAAATAATCAGGTCATTTATAGGGCCGTGGGTCAAGCTTTACTCTTGGACTGATTTCACGTCAGAGAGTTAGTCGTTTGTAACCTCGGGCCACCACATCAATGCTAGGATTATAAGCCCCCTGTCTTAGCAAAGTCGTACTAGTCCTGCCACTCCAAGTGAAAAGAACGAATTCGTGGTTGTCGTCATGAGGGGGGGTCGTCTGGGCGAGAGGCGGACCGAGGAAAGAGGAAAAGGGGGCGGGGTAATAGATCCGCTTAAAACACGTGAGTGCTGAGGCCAACACGGGGGTTGCTGATCTCGAACGCATCCAATATTTTCGCATCCTTTCTTTCCTCTTCACTCTCCTCGGGAAATTTGTCAAATGAATACACGGGCGTCTGTGCGGCAAAGGACCGAACTCAAAGCGGAGAGGAAGGTGGATGCATGCCAAGTTATTGTTCCTCATTGGCGCTGGGAGATGGCAATCTTTAAAAACATAGCAGTAACGTTATGCAACATATTTAAACGAGTCACGGATAAAGTACTGTGCAGTAGAGTAAACAGTGCGACTCCGACCTCCAATGAAATGGTTGGAGCCAACTCTGAAAACACGAATATCAATTCGAAATAATGGAACACGCCTGGGGCATGAAGCCTGCCCCAGGAATGCTTCATCACACTCCGTGTTGAGCCATTTAGCAAATATGCCCACGCAGATGCGGATTTGGTGATTTGAAGAGCGTAGAGGGCTGGGAGTCTAAGAAGTGGACAAGGCATGTGTACTCCGTACAACAGTGGCCCCTTTGACCTCACAAATTTATCACACTGCTCATTGCCAAATCTCCCAATTACTCTATCAACGCTAACATTTGCTATGCTAACTTGCCGGATAATGAATTAAAACAGATTAACTTGACCAGAATCATGTGAGTCATTCGCGATAGACCCATTCCCATCAAAAGAGATTTGCACCATGATTGGTGGTTTCACATGCAGGGATAGATCCATTTTCTGTTTGCGGCGGCTCTTGCAGGTTGCTTCCTGGGCTCTTGTTGGCTCAGTTATGTGCTAGCGGGTAAGAAAATGATTTTCTTAATAGGGAGTAGCTAGCCTTCATCCAATACAATCCGAGCGAGTGACTCCATATCTATGAAAGCATGACACAACGCATCACACAAGACTGCATATGTCGAGACAACGATATTAACGCTGAATAACATAGCATCATAAACAGACTTCTCCGTCCAACTACTAACATTATCAAGTGAAGTAAATGGCTTGATCCTTACCAAAGATATTTGAGACTGCAGAACGGAAAGCTGCTGCAAGCAGAGAGCCACAATTGGAGTTAAGAACCATATGAGCTAATTTGGTTAGTTACGACTAGTGTTTATGGGAAAGACACTACCTTTCCAGGCTTCGAAACTTCTAGTTCCTTCTTGATACGGAGCACCGCTCTATCGGACAGAGTTTGTCCAGATTATGCCAAATATAGGGAGAGGTAAATGGTCAGAGAATTATTCTGGCTTACATATGCGTTTTGTCGCTTCCAGTATCCATCTAAGAGCGTGTTATTATTTATTGCCATGGTAGTGCGCAAAGAGGTAAACATACTGCGATGATGACATTTCTTTTCAAACTCTCTTCTAGCATTTCCTTCTGATAGGCTCTTGAATGAACAAGTACACCCTGCTTACTCCTTTTTAAGGCGACGGTTGCAGTTGCGGAAGCCATGTCACGTCTAAGGGAATCAGTAGGCTTGCGAAGTAAACGGAAGATCAAGTTTGGTTTTCTATGAACCAAATTATTTGTAATATGAGTTCGAAGTGTGGTAATAGTATTGAGCACGTGCAATTCCAGAGAGGTTCTTACCTATTAACAATAATAAGCAAAGTCAATTCAATGATGCCAGGTAAGGCCGCGAGAGTTAACAAATGTGATATGATGTAATACCTCAAGTTACAGATTAATATTGTTGACTTGCACCCTAGTTTTGGCAGCAGGATCGGTCCACCGTGGCGTCTTTTCTGGACGAGGTGAAATAGTGGTAAATTCATGCATGCTGCTAGAGAGTCAACCTTCGAGAAACACAATGCTACAAAGCCAACAAACACAGCCAGATACTGCAAGGCTCGCCATTCGCACTCCGCCACACGAGAGCATGTCAGCCTCGTAAATGCAAGAGGCCTCATGCAGCAGCGTGTCCTGCCTGCAGGAGGCCGAACAAATGCAGTCGGCCTCACCCCCGCTCTTGACACGTGTTAGCGAGAATATCCTCCTCGTTGACAGATTGGGGTGCGATTTCCACGCCACTTTGAGAGAATCGGATACACTGGCTGTCTCGGAAATCTACTCCGTGAGTCTAACAATTTTCACATTTCCGGTGACTCCTAGCGAAATAAAGCAGAAGCTAGTCATCCCATAAAATTTAACCAATAATGCAGTATCACTAGAAACATGATATCCAGCACGTTGCATTCGATGGAATCCAGCAATTAGAAACCCAAAAGTAATATAAGGAAAACCAGAATATAAGAAAGGCATAAACTGGATGTGAGCTAAACATTAATAAAAGAAAATCCGCTACCGCGATCCTGAATTCCTGAAAAGACCAATGGAAAGACCAATGGAAAGACAAACGAAAATAATAATGGGATCTCTTAGGTCCTGTCTCGATATTCTCCATGCTTTGCGTTTCGTTGATGCCGTTTCAAATTGTCGCTCCTGAACTTCCGCCTACAATCCTCACATTCTTTCAAGTTTTCTGGTATATTTTGTGACTGCGCATATGACGGATGATAGACCAAGAGGTGTCGGTCCAAGTCTTTCTTCTGAGCTGTTTCAAAATTCCAGCAGATTTCGCAACTTAAAGGCTTTGTATGGATGCGTATGTGTTTACTGTAAATGGTAAGTTGCATTCAATTTTCTGAGAAATTTAAAAGGAAACTAACGTCAATTCGTATTGTTTCGAGAATCCCCTTTCGCAATATTCACACGGAAAATCTGCACTTGAAAGTCTGTCTTCTTGCTGTGGAGTATTTTCGAGTGGGCCAGGGTCTCCGACGTCATAACTCAATGCCGTTGATGGGGTAGAAGAGAATGGATATGACATTGTGTTTTGATCCTGAAAGTTTTGGTCATGGCTACCTCCAAATGACTGGTCAACATAGGTTCCAGGGCCTGGGTTACTTTGGTATGAGTCCATACTAAAGCTTGTGGAGTAGTCTTGGACCTGGTGTCCATATCCGGTCGGTGCAATGCTTGCAATGTTTGAGCCCTACAGGCCCTGATTCTGGTAACTCGAGGAGACGTTTGTCCCCGGGGTATCCAAATTGCTGCTGTTGTACTGACTGTCATTGGGGGTGTAGATGTTGGAACCCATGGAAGGCGTGGAAATGGAATTTCCGGAGTAAGACGATTGTCCAGGATATTCTGTGGCTGCCATATCGTTGTACCCAGTGTAGCCTTGATAGTTTGGTTGAAGATCCGAAGGAAAATCTGACTCGTCACCTGGGTAATTGGGGGTGAAGGACCATCCTGAGCCCGAATTCGAATGAGACATGATACTTCTTTCGATCGAGTACAACCAAAGAGAAGCTGGGGGGTGCAAAAATCCACACCGCTGGATATACCGTGCTACAACGAGCCAGGGATATGAACCGTGGGTTGCACAATGAGGGCTTTTGTGAGTTAGAATCCCAGCATCCATGATACACGAGTTGTAAATGAACTTACTGATATCCAGTGCCACCTCAATGTCCAGCACCTCTTAGTTACACCACCATCTCTTCTCTGCTCACTACTCCTAATCCGCCGAACTGACCCAATTGAGAATGTGAGTTTTACTGATAGAGCAACTACTGTTGCTAGTCCGTTCTCGCGATAAGCTTCGGTTCCGAACCTGGAGGTTGCACTAGAGGCAAAGGACGGGATTGAATTTGGCACGGCAAACCTTGGTAAAATTCAACTTCAAACCAGGTGCTGGTACAGTTTTGCTCTCAGGGTAAGAAAAGGGTTAATATCCCCATGTCACAATCTCACTTTACATAATCGTGGTGTGATAGTTTACACAACCTCGCATGCATTTTGTCGTGTAGCCCGCCTATTGCATCTTGCCGAAGTCAACTTGTGAGGCCAACTGCAGAGTGGCGCTCAATCTGCCTGGCGGCCTGTTGGAGGCCTACCGGAGGCCTACTGGAACCGGTCCCGAGGCCAACTGTGTTGCAAGGCCGACTGAGTCCACGAAATCAGAAGAAACTGCCTTACGCATGATATATTTCTCATTATGCAAGTCTGGCTAGAATTTCCCTGCTATTTTGAGTTCACTCACCGGGGCAGGTTGGCTGTGTATACGTGGTTCGTTTGAAGGCATTCCTAACTTCAGCCCGCACACTCGGTGAGGAACATATGCATGCGTAAACTGCCCTGATTGGCCGCCTCACTCCCATATAAAATTTTGTCATCGTATTCCGGCACGGTGCAGTTGGAGATCTGCGCTCGTTAGTTTCCATGCATGGGCCGTCTCAGTTCCGTTGGCTTTCGCAGAAGATGACAAGTATCCGGTTATGGAATCGCGAGTCAAAGCACTTCAAGAAGTGTGCGGATGCAGACAGAACTCTGTGGAGCCTGTTGAGCCTTTCGTCAGCTTCATATATTTACAAAGGCCCCGTCAATATTCTTTTCACCCAACCCCTCGATTCTCGGAACCTAACTATATAGCAGCTATAGCAGCTCCCTCGCTCAATCTTTCGAAAATCACCTTCTCATAAACAATTAAACAGATATCCCTATCAACTCACCCATTACTTGGAAGACACAACCTCTTACAAGTTAGTAAAGAGAATGGCCTGACTGTTTGTTACGATTAGGGCTAACATGTGGTCCATAGGATGAATGCAAATCCTCGTGTCCCTGTTCAGCTCAGCTATAGTCTTACCAATAGATTCTACGGGCCCATCATCCTTCTTTCCGCACTCAATGATGCATGCATTGGCAATCTCCCTGTAAATTTTCCCGATCTATCCTTGGATGCAGAACAATCTCCTGAACGCGCCTTCCACGATTTCGTGAACAAGTTCGCCCAGTTGTGTGATACTGAGCGGGGTGGGAACACAATTACTGCCTTGACTGTGTTACAATATCCAGACCACATTCAGTATCGATTCACTTCAAATCAACGAGACAGGGAGGAACTTGATCGCACTCAGATTTTCATTGTTTCTATTCTTAACGCTCTGGGCAAGGCAGAAAGGCGTGACTTGCTGAGTATAACCTCAAACATATTACGGAAATCGATATCTTTCACCAGACCTCGGGTCCAGTATTACGTGAACGCGCTGAAGGGACAAGTGGCCTCTTGCATCAGCGGGTGTCAGACAGAAAACACGGATGAATGTAAGTGCAACGACATCAATCTGATTTCAAAAATCCTTACTTCTTCCTCAGCTAGATTAGTACTCAGAGAGCTTCAGAGCTTGCAAGAAAAATTGCTCTTCTCCAACTCTGCGGGGCTGAAAGATGATGATTGTGAGTGCTTCGACTCTATTTTAATGTTCTATACTGAGTGGTCGATTAGTTTCTCAGCACTGCGAAAGCTTACTGAAACATATTGACCGCCTCTACAAGTCTGAGATTGAGGTCCTTATTCGCCGTAGAGCCAGAGAGGGTAGAATGAATAGATCTGAGTGCTGGAGCGAACTTCGGCATCTCGCGGGGCGGCTACTTTCTTATCTACGAGCTGCCAAAACTCTTGTATCGACGAGCAAGCTATGGCCCGAACTCTTCGACAACTACACGGTCCGTTACATTGCCTCGAGTGTCCCCGGGAGATATATATTCAAAGGCAAACACTCTCCAGAGAAAATGTCAGCGCATCGTATCATCGGGTGCATGACCTCTGACGCGCGGAAGCTAGAGGAGTACAGAGAACATGCACAAGAACTACAGAAGTTTGAACTGGATAAATCCATCCGAGCCAAGACCAGCAAACAGAAGTTTCGACCTATTGTACACGCCGAGGTCCTTCTCCTGGACTGGCTTGAGAGTGATGACGGTACTCGCCCCTCCAGGTTCTTCAATGGTTACAAATACATCGGCTGCAGCAAACCTACTTGCCGATTGTGCGAACACTACTTTTCGGTTCATGCAAGTGGTGTTGAAATTCGGTCACCACATCGGAATCTTTACCCGAATTGGAGGATGCCGGATGTCTACGAAGGCAATGGTCCACAGGCTAAGAAAGATACGGAGAAACTAATGGGCAAGATCTTGGAACTAGTTAGAAAGGACACTTTCAGAGTATTGGTTGAGAAAGTGCCAGAAGGAAAGCGTCACGATTCAAATACAGATCCGACCTATCTGATCGCCAGTATCTCTGCTGGAAGGACTGAAAATATAGAGCATTTGGAGGAAAGTTTGAAGAGTCTTGATTTGAGCTCTTCTGGCTATGAGGCGCTAGATAGCCCTACAAAGCCCGAGTGTTTTGGTGAGAGTGAGGAATTAACGTCTAAGAGCGATGATGGTGATGCTGATGATGATGGCGCTGTGAAGCTTTAGCAAATTATTTGGCTCCGTAAAAGTGCTTCCAAGTCTGATTATTTCCCAAGCGTGCCCCATTTCTTAGCCTGAACCATCCGTTTCAATTTCGGGGATTGAATTGACTACCATATAAACTAACCATCTTCAAATTCTAGAGCTTGACACTGCAAATGCTGTTGCAATTTCCCGTCGTGGTACTCACACAGGCATATCAACACAACTGCCATGTTCTATTATATCAGACTACTACATTTATTTTTCAAATCTCATCACCCGCTATTATAGATTACTCAAGGGAAACAACATAGATAAAACCTCAACATTCTATCACTAAAGTTGGAATGACTATATAACATCAGACGGAAGGGCTTTCCTTCCTTCTCCAATCTGCTTTGTGATGCGTAGTAGTCCTTCACCATCCCAGCTAACTTCGCATTGCTGATCCTTAGAGTCGCGAACGACATCCACAATCCGCTTGACGATGGCGTGGAGCCGTGCTAACAGATCTGAATTGCGACTCTCCCAGTCAAGAACCTGTCGTCCGACGTCCTCAACTTTGGGGTTCTCGAAGACTCCATATTTGTGATAAGCGATGAGAAACTTCGAAGTTTGATTGACCCAAAGTCTCGGAAGGATTTCGTCCATGTCAAATTGTCTGTAGCTCGCTCGTGTTTTCAGATCAAAGATCAGACTTTGTGGGATCTTCCTGCCCTGCAATCTAACTTCTAGCTTCTGGCCTGCATCGACAACGCTTTGACCCAGAGCAACACTTCCCAGTGCATCTTCCAGGTTTTGTGGCTCTGTAGCCTGGGCCATTTTCAAAAGGTCCAATCCGGGATCTTTCACATAGCCATCGGTTTCCGAGCGGACGAGGAACTTCAACCCACCGAAATCGTAGAGTACAAGCCGTTGGTGAGAACACGAATTCCGAACATCTGAGTCCCAGGCTGTATATGCCTCTGGGAATGTGTGGCCATAACCTTGGAGGCCCGTGATCAACTCCGTCGGGGGGTTTTCCCTGCGGACGAAGAGCACGGTGTCTCCGACAACATCGACATCAAATCGAAAGGGCTTGGATTGAGAGCCAGCGAATCTCAGCAGATTCCCTATCGTGCTGCCGCATCCAACAACATCCACAGATTGCAGGTGGAATTGTGGTTCCATGGCTTTCAAGGCGCGGAAAGCTGGCTCGAGAGGATACAAGGCGTGTCGAGCCGCGTTGACATCTCGGAATACATCTCCGCTGTCTGGCTTCAGCTTCGTATCTTCTACTGGCGGGGCCCACGCCGGTGGGGAACCTACATTGTTCGATGGATTAGCCAGGGAGGCGGCTCGTGGGTAAGAGGAGAGGGCAGAACGGTGGAGGAAGGCAACACAAGTTCAGATACAGATACAGATGCGGAAACAGTACTGACCTGGCACAAGAATAATGGGGGATTTTCCTTGAAGCCAGTTGTAGGAGGCAATATACTCCGCGTCTTGAATTGTGGGAGCATCTTCCTCCACCAGCACGGCCCTGCTGCTGATGCTGTCAATCGTGGGACCGAACGGCGGGGGCGGCGGCGGCGGAGTTTCGGCTCGGCTTCGGACAGTCGAAGTCAGGTTCCGAGTAAGGTCAGGACGCCGGGAGCCTCTGCTCCCGAATCCTCGCGACATTCCGCGGCGGGAAGACATTCTGAAATTGCAGGTGAAGGTAAAGGCGAAGTTGAATTGAAGTTGACGATGACTGTTTGGCTGAAAGCAACACGGCCGTACACCTATGCGCAGTTTCTGTCCACGATTTGATCACAGCCCAGCACCCAGCACCCAGGCTGCAACCATTTCGACCATTTCGGCCATTTCGACCATTCGACCATTCGACCATTCGACCATTCGACCATTCGACCATTCGACCATTCGACCATTCGACCATTCCGACCACTCGGCCACGTCGGCCACTTCCTCAGCCACCCACCAGATGCAGTAGTGCAGTAGGCCTCAAGCATGTACCGCCTTGGACGCAGCTTCATGTACGGCAGCCAGCCAGTTCAACCGCCATTGATAGGCTGCCAGCCAACAGTCACATGCAACTCATTCCGAGCCTGGAAAGATGAACGGCAACAACCAGCGAGATGAGGCTCTCACTATCGACACCGCCAGCGAGAGTCTGCCACGCCAGGTGAGAGCCCCCCTGCGTGCAGCATGCAGTCACAGAGCCTGAGAGAATCGGCTCGAACTGCCTTGGTCTCTCACTCGGTGTGGCCAGGTAAACTTGTTTCTACCTGGATGGAAAGACAGAGAGGGGATCGGTACCGCCCAAGTGGTCGAGTAGCAACGACGTTGATGTTTTTCCGAGTCCCATTCAAATCCGCAAGTTTCGAGAACCGAAGGCCGCTCTGCATCAAGATACAAAGTTACAAAGATACAAAGCCAAGATTTTGGTCCTTCCGACTCCTTCGCACTTTAACCCCAACCTCTCTCTCACTTGAAGCAATGGCAGCACCAAGTTCGGACGTCCAACGGATCGCAAAGCTCTCATTGTACTTCAACAAGGTCACACACGGCCAGAGAGATTTATCCTCATCTCGTGATGGGAAACTGTTCCTCGAGGCTCTGTGTGCTCAACCAGACCCACCTGCATGCGCCCACAAACTCATCTCAGCTCCGTCCGGGCTTTCTTCCTTACAGGCATCTGTGAGATTAGACACATCAGTATCCTTTGTCAACAGTCATGCTACACCACTGCTTCAATACCTGCAAAGCCCAGCTCTCAAGTCCATTGGATCTGGTTCCGTTCTCACTCAGTTGCTACTTCCTCTGGTTGATCCGCCATTCTTCTGGGAGACTTTCACCAAGTTGTTTATTGGCGGACTTCTGATTCCGGAAGCATGTCACGCCTTTGCATGGTTACTGCTAGAGCTTGTATCTCAACCTGGCAAGGAATCCTCGCCTTACGTGGCATTGGCTGACTCCCCGCCCATCCTCGACTTGATTCTAAACTCTCCAGATGGACAAACTCGAATCCTGGGTCAAAAAATCAAACACGCCTTGCCTTTAGATTCGTCAGAGCTTCATATCGATGCAGAAACAAGACCTGGCGGCAGACATGATA
Source organism: Hyaloscypha bicolor E (assembly GCF_002865645.1). Taxonomy (NCBI): domain Eukaryota; kingdom Fungi; phylum Ascomycota; class Leotiomycetes; order Helotiales; family Hyaloscyphaceae; genus Hyaloscypha; species Hyaloscypha bicolor. The sequence goes on along the minus strand of NW_020194563.1, from coordinate 383,749 downwards.
ATGACCACTCTAGCCACCGGGAGATCTCTATCATGCCCACCGCAGATGAACTACTTTCTAAGGACCGACCATTCTTCCGCACCGCAGATTTCATCGAAGACCGTGAACTTGAGGCCTCCCGAGCTGCTATCCATATCGACAATCAGTTTCGTCTTCTTCGTGAAGATATGCTAGGTGAAATTCGAGAAGAGTTAAAAGTTCTCACTGGCACAAAGCCAGGGCGTCACAGAGGTATCACCATAAATGATCTATCGATCTCTGGAGCGAACATGGGAACCGACCGTAAACGTTTGCCATTGGGCATTGTCTTCAAGATTAAGGAAGAACTCCCACAGCTGAAGAAAATCCAGTCCAACCAGAAAAGGCAGTTTCTGAACGATAATCGCCATATTTTGCGTCAAGGGAGCATGGCTTGTCTTCTCATAGACAATGAACTGGTGGCGTTCCCAACCATCCATCGAGATGAGGAAGAGCTCTCTAAGATTCCAGCCACGATAACGCTACAATTTAATGACGACGCAAGAATGTCGAAGGCTCTGGCTAAGACGAAAATTTCCAACAACATCCAGTTGGTCCAATTGGATGCCGCAATTTTTGCGTTTGAGCCGTTTTTGAGACGGCTGCAAGACATTATTGATTTGCCATTGAAGGAAGAGATCCTTCACTGGGAAGAAGGCAAAGATATTGAAGGACCCTCTTTTCAGCCAACAAAAGTCGTTAGAGAGCTGAAAGAGAAGTCAGGGAAAGACTTGAAGAACTTTTTAGGATTGGAGAAATCCGTCACCTTGGATAAATCACAGATGAAGTCTCTTTGTACATGCTTGACGCAACGAGTAAGCTTGGTGCAAGGTCCACCAGGTCAGTCCTCAATTTTTAACAACCCCACCCGCTCCCCTAACATTTGATCCGCGCTAACTAAAATAGGGACTGGAAAATCATTCATTGGCGCTCTCGTAGCAAAGATCCTGTATGATTCTACATCCCAGGCGATTCTTGTTGTCTGTTTCACAAATCATGCCCTTGACCAATTTCTTGAGGACCTGATGGATATTGGTATTCCATCATCCGATATGATCCGTCTGGGAGGCAAATCTACCGATCGAACAAAGCCGCTAATGGTGCGAGAGCAAACAGGCGTAAAGCTCACTCCAAACCATTGGACTCGAATCGATAAGCTCAAGCAACGACTCCAGCATCACGAGACAAGGATTCGAGATCTACTTAAACGCTTCCAGAACTCAAACATGCAGAAAAATCAACTCATGGATTATCTCGAGTTTCTGTTCGAAGAGCCGCCTTTCTTCGAATCATTCACTATTCCGAATGGCGGCGAGGATGGCATGATTAGGATTGGGAAGAGGGGGAAGGAGATGAGCCCCTTCTACCTACTCGACCGGTGGATAACAGGCAAGACCGATTCAGGATCACTTCAACACGTTCAACCGAAAGGCGCAGCTGAAGTCTGGAGGATGTCGCCTGAAGCAAGGCTGGCTGCTCTTGAACGATGGCAAAAAGCGATTGAAGACGATCTAATCAATGAAATTCGGGACACTGGAAAACAATTCAATGCTGACCAGGGTGAGCTAGATCGCATCTTTGGCGAAAGAGATGGAAGCATCATTAAGGCAAAGAGAATCATTGCATGCACAACCAACGGCGCTGCCAAATACTCGGCAGCAATTCAAGCCGCTTCCCCAGGAGTTGTACTTGTCGAAGAGGCTGGTGAGATATTGGAAGCCCATATTTTGACCTCTCTAGGACCCCATACTCAGCAATTAATCATGATCGGAGATCACAAGCAGCTTCGACCAAAGTGTTCATACGAGCTGAGCGTGGAGCAGGGGGATGGTTTCGACCTGAATCGGTCCCTTTTTGAACGTCTCGTCTTGAAAGGCTTCCCACACACCACCCTTACACAACAACACAGGATGAGGCCGGAAATCTCTTCGCTCATTCGTCACTTGACATATCCGGAACTCACCGACGCAAACTCAACGCTGAATCGAGCGGATCTTCGCGGTTTCCGTGACAATGTTGTCTTCGTCACCCATTCCTATCCGGAGCTTGAACTGAGCAATTCCCACGAGTTGCACGATGGTCGAACATCTTCCAAACAAAACGAGTTTGAGGGCCAGATGATACTGAAATGCGTTCGATATCTGGCACAACAAGGCTATGGATCCGACAAATTAGTCGTGATCACGCCGTACCTCGGGCAACTGAAGCTACTCAGAGACCGATTGGCTAGTGAAAATGATCCTATTCTCAACGACCTCGACAAATGGGACTTGGTGCGAGCTGGTCTGTTGACAGACCTCGGTTCGAAGACTTCAAAGCCTTCCCTACGGATATCAACGATAGGAAAGTTTGTTGCAATCATCCAAGATTATCGTATTAATTTTTGGGTCAGATAACTACCAAGGAGAAGAGAGCGACATCGTCCTGGTCTCAATGACGCGAAGTAATAAATCACATAACATCGGTTTCATGGCGGCGCCTGAGCGAATTAACGTCCTGCTTTCTCGGGCTCGCGATGGTCTGATCATGATTGGAAACTCCGACACCTTTTTGAATGCACATAAAGGCAAGGAAGTGTGGCGGAAGCTCTTCGATCTTCTGAAAGAGAACAACCATGTCTATGAAGGCTTTCCGATCAAGTGTGAAAAACACCCCGATCGAACTGGATTGCTATCTTCCCCCGAAGATTTCGAGAGAGAGTGTCCCGACGGTGGATGTAAAGAACCATGGTATGTGGATAACTAAAATCTATCAACAAGAATAAATCTGACATTCTCAAGTGGTGTTTTACTCAAATGCGACTTGCACAAATGCCCAAGCAGTTGCCATCAGCTTTTTGATCACTCGAAAGTTCCCTGCAAATTTATTATAACACGAAAGTGCTCCAATGGCCACAATCAACAGTGGCAATGCCATGCTGGAGCCCCACCGGTGTGTGCCAAGTGCGAAAATGACAGAAAGCAGGCAGTGAAGAAAGCTCAACGCGACCTCGCTACAAAAATAAAGAGAGAAGCAAAAGTGCTGGCGCACCTCAACGAATTAGCAAAGCTCGATGAACAAATGGCCCAATTTACCCAGAGGATGGAGGACTTGCGTCTTGACAATGAACAACAGGCCGTCCTTGCGCAAAAAAGAAAGGATTTTGAGGCTACCAAGGAGCGTGCGAACAAGACACAGAACCCACTTCCAGGGGATCCTCTGGGTATCTACCATGATGACTGTCCTAAACCCCGAAGCCAACCAGTCAAAAAGGTCCCAAATACATCAACCAAACCCTTCAAGTCAGCCCCTAATCAACAGTCCAATCTTCGAAAGCATATCAAGGCCGCGGTGGAGCACAACAAATCACGATCAAAGGCTGACTGGCAACGGCAGAAAGACCAAGAAAATGCGAGCAATCCTGCCATTGATGATATTATGGAGATGATTGGTCTGGAAGATGTCAAAAGTCAAGTTTTGCGGATCAAGGCGAAGGTCGATACCTCCGTCCGCCAGGACACCGACCTCAAGAAGGAACGTCTCGGGCTTGTGCTATTGGGAAATCCAGGCACTGGTACGTCACTCGTTCGATCTAGAGAATAAATTGCTAACATCTTGCGGGCAAAACTACAGTTGCACGACACTATGCGAAGGTTTTGACATCCCTGAAGGTCCTTCCTGGGGATGGATTCATCGAGACAACTGGATCGCGTCTCGGGCATGGTGGAGTCGCTGAGGTCAAAGCCCACCTCCAGGAGCTTGAAAAGACTGAAGGTGGAGTATATTTCATTGATGAGGCATACCAACTCACAGAAGGACACACCTTCGGTGGGAAAACTGTGCTCGACTTTCTCCTCGCAGAGATTGAAAACCTGACCGGAAAGGTGGTCTTTGTCTTCGCTGGGTATCGGAAGGAAATGGAAAAGTTCTTCGAGCATAATCCAGGTCTTCCAAGTCGCATTCCATATACTCTCCATTTCGAGGACTACACGGACGGAGAACTTCTGGAGATGCTTGAGTTCCGCATGAATCAATTCTACAAGTCTGGAATTGATGTTGAGGATGGGTTTGATGGGCTTTATATGAAGATTGCTGTTGGACGTTTGGGGAGAGGTCGAGGACGGGACGGCTTTGGTAATGCTCGGGCACTTGAAAACATGTTTTCCAGGATTCGGGAAAGACAATCTGATCGACTTACCAAAGAGAGAAGACTTGGGCTGTTTCCTGACGATTACGTCATGACGAAAGAAGACCTCATCGGACCAGATCCGTCAAAGGCCATCTTAACAAGCGATGCCTATGCCAAACTCCAACAACTCATTGGTTTAAAAGATGTCAAGAATTCAATCGACTATATGACCAGCCTCATCAAAACAAATTATGAGAGGGAGCTGAAGGAGCAGCAACCAATTGACGTTTCACTTAATCGTGTATTTCTCGGCTCTCCAGGCACCGGCAAGACAACAGTTGCCAAGTTGTATGGGAGGATACTGGCTGATATTGGAATGCTCAGCAACGGTGAAGGTAAGTTGTCTCTGAAACCCGGCCTCTGCGCAACTGGCTAACACATAACGTCCAAAGTGGTCACCAAGAACCCCGCAGACTTCATTGGCAACGTTATTGGAGCATCTGAAGCGAATACGAAAGCCATCTTGGCTACAACAGTCGGCAAGGTCTTGATTATCGACGAAGCATACATGCTCTACTCTAGTTCTAGTTCTGGGGGTGGAACCGGAGTCGATATATACAAAACAGCCGTCATCGACACGATAGTTGCGGAAGTTCAGAGTGTGCCTGGCGACGATCGGTGTGTTCTTCTACTTGGATACGAAGAGCAGATGAGCGACATGTTTCAGAACGTCAATCCAGGCCTTGGCCGGCGATTCCAATTCTCGACCCCCATCCGTTTCAAAGATTTCAATGATCAGGAATTGGAACAAATCCTTCGCTACAAGCTCAAAGCCAAGCATTTATCGGCTACTGAACCGGCTGTGTCTACAGCTATTGGTGTGCTAAGCCGCCTTAGGAATGGCCTTAACTTTGGAAATGGAGGGGAAGTGGAAAATCAGATTGAACATGCTCAAGCCAACTACCAGGCTCGACAACTAGGTTTACCTGCTGAGCAACAGTCAACCGACTTTCTTTTCGAGCCTCAAGACTTCGACTTGGATTATAATCGGGCATCTAGTGCTGAAACCAATCTGCAAGAGCTATTCGCGGGAGTGATTGGCTGTGAAGAGATCGTCAGTAAACTAAGTGAGTTATTGACACTTGCCAAGACGATGCGAGCTCGCGGCCTGGATCCACTTAGACAGATACCTACGAACTACATTTTCAAAGGGCCTCCAGGTAAGTGCAACCTTCCCATATCCTTTTGCTCCCTGTTACGCGCTGATACCCGTCTCTAGGAACAGGGAAGACAACCACTGCTCGCAAATTTGGTCAAGTTTACTATGATCTCGGATTACTATCCCAAGTCGAGGTGGTTGAATGCTCTGCAGGTGATCTTACTGGCGAATACGTTGGTCAAACTTCTCCGAAAACAATTCGACAGCTCGAGCGAGCCCTGGGCAAAGTCCTGTTCATTGATGAAGCCTACAAGCTAGCACAAGGGCCATACGGTCACGAGGCGATTAACGAAGTTGTCGATGCAATTACCAAGCCCCGATTTGCAGGGAAACTAGTCATTATTCTTGCAGGCTATAGCAACGACATGAATAGGCTGCTTCAAATCAACGAGGGCTTAAGCAGTCGTTTTGCAGACGAAGTCGTGTTCTCGTCTCTGACCGCCAGTCACTGTCTGCAGCTGCTCGAGAAAAAACTTAATCAAAGCACGATTGCATTCCCTTCAATGCATGAACCTGCTATGCATGCTCACCTTCTCAGTCAGGTACAGGAGTTGTCCAAACTACCAGCCTGGGGAAATGCGAGGGATGTCGAGACGCTGGCAAAGTCCATGGTGCGCAAGGCATTTGCCCACGCCGGGAACGGGGTTGATGCCATTATTCTGAATGCTGAGGATGCCAAGGACTGCCTCGAGATCATGCTTGAGAAATGCCGCGGGAGAACCAGTGATGAGCTCACATCTCAACCGTCGTTCCCTGGCCAAGCCCAAGCATCGAGAGACCCTCCCTCGGTCCCGCAAGTCACCTCTAGCGCTTCCACTGCCACGGAAACTGGTACCGAACTAGATATTCGCGAGGATATGGCGCAAACCCCGAGCCCCTCAGACGAACACATCAGGGATCCAGGAGTCTCTGATGCCGTTTGGCATAGGTTACAATTCTATAAGAAACTCGCTGAGCACAGAGCTGGACAGGCCAAGCAAGCCATTCGCAAGCATGAAGAAGCACATCTTCTGGCCGAGAAAGAAGAGAGGAAAGCCAAGGAGAACACCGCCGCTCTTCTTGAGCTCGAAGCAAAAAATCAAACCAAAGCTGATGAGCTCTTACTAAAACGAGAGGAAGCTCGCATTCGTGAGATCGAAGCAGAAACCGGAGAAGCACAAGAAGAAAGCAGAAGAGTTGTAGCTGCTCTACTTGAAAGGCAGGCTAGGATTGTAGCTGAAGCTTATGAGCTTCTCCGCAAGCGCGAGCAAGCTCGTATCCGTGAAGCAGAAGCAAAAGCTGAGAGGGAAAGAGCTCATAGAGAGATGGAAAGGACGAGACTGGAGGAGATGGCGAGGAGAAAAAAAGAGGAACGGGTCCAGGCAAAGCTGCGGGAGATGGGAATTTGTCCAATGGGTTACAGGTGGATTAAACAAAGTGGCGGTTATCGATGTTCTGCTGGCGGGCATTGGGTTAGTGACGCGAGTTTGGGTCTTTGAAATATTCGCACTCAGACCAAGAAGGTGTGCGTGGGGTCAACAAAAATTGCATTTATTCGCCTTATCATTATATCTTCCACGTTGTGCAATTATTTCCTACCTCGAACACGGCAGCAGTCTTCTTTCGTATTTCACCGATGCTTGTAAGCGGATTACACTTCCTCAGCACCAAATCTTTCTCGTGATCCACATCAAACATAGCTAAATCGGTGACGGTAGTGTAAAGACCCCTCGCTCACGTGATTGGAAGATCGCATTTCTTCTTGCTCTTCGACTTCCCATATTTATCAACGCGGGTTTGGACAACGAGCACTTTCGTCTTTTCAAGATTGGAAACGAGGTTCTGTCATAGGTTAGAGCTTACCCCCAATTTAGAAGCGAAGTCTTACCATTGCTCCTCCCATCCCTTTCACCATCTTCGCTGGGATCATAAAATTTGCCATATTACTATACTGACTGCGCTCGAGGGCCTGCTCAGGTCAACATGAAGTATTTTGTGTAATTGAACTTGCGTACCCCCAAGACTGATAAGTCCAAGTGTCCTCCCCGAATCTGCCTAAGCTCTCATTACTTCTAAGTATGCTCACACCCGGAAGTGCTGCAACCGTTCCCTTTCAGCATTGATCCAATCCGAATCTTCTCGGTCCTTCTCTGGGTATGTTCCGCAGCCAGTCATTCCATTTTCACTTTGCATGCTCAAGATTGTGATAGGCCCAAAGTCCCATGGTTGCTTATACCAGCCGCAAAGGAGGGCATTTCACGTGATGTGCAGCTGACATCGATGCCCCTTTACGTGTGTGTCGCTTATGTGCGGACCGGGATTAAGATCCTTCTCCCATAGTTGCACAGTAGGCAGCAACCATAAAGGCAAGTGAAGCCCCCCCTCCCTAGAACCTTGAACCGTGCACACTCGATCCTCAGAAATCCCATCACACCACTTCAAACAAACAGAGAGCTCGGCATCATGACAACACGAACATTGACTGCGATCGAGAAGACGATATCACTCCCCGCCCCAGATGGCAGAGTTTACGACTTTACAAAGACCGCAGAGGAAGCTCCTCACACCGTACAGATCAGCGTTCCACCAAACAGCTCCTTCAAGGGGCCTTTGCCGTACTGGAATGAACAATTCAAGCTCCTCTTCACCTGTATCAGTGGCAGAGTCCATACATTCTGGGGAACAGGCCCGTACAGCAATGTAGACAGTTTCTTTGGTGCAGGGAGTAGTGAAACGTACGACGCTTTCACGCTACACTTTTGGCAACGGCCAGAACAGTGGCAGACGAACAAATCATATTCCCACTCTGGCCCACAAAACCACCAAGGGGATGAGCATGAGCATCTCTCGGGCTTGGATCGCGACTTGGAAAAGGGCATCGACCAGCAAGGAGTTACTGATCCGCAAGATATTCTCACCGTCGCTATATCCCCGAGCCCAAATTACTGGGACCAAGCACACTGTCGCCGGCATGAGCTTCTCCACCGAAACTGGGCGTCAATGGAGCTAGATGCGGCGCTCTACCCCTCCCTACCAACGACACCACTCCTCATACGTCTCCTGTTCAAATTACCACGCTTCCTGTTTCCTGATCTCCTGCGCAACTGGTTGATAGCCTACTTCCTCTCTATCCAAATGCTCGTCTTGTTTTCGGTGTTTGACCACCATCCCAATCTCGGAGCCTGGCCACTGATGAGTCTCTACGCTTTGATAAAATTTCCTCGATACTTTGGTCCTTGGCCGCCACAGATCCCGCAGTGGGTGTGTCGTTGTCAGTGGGCCAGTATGCTCTTTGTTAGTCATTGGAAGGTGTGGTTATGGTCAGGAATCGGAACACGGGTGTTGGGGATGCAGGCAGTCTATGAGGAGTACACGCCGGAGAGATTGAGAGATGCTCTAGATTTAATACCTGGTGAGCCATCTCCCTAGAGATTTAATTATCAGAAAGCCAGGGATGTGTCGTCTGAAGGATCTCAGCAATTCGCGAAGTGTGCGTAATGGGAAATAGTATTTCTTTCAAGCCAACCCATTTCCATTTGGATAATCGTGACGCACTGATATTAAAGTTTTGATCGTGGCTTTCTGTTCCTTGTTATCCGTTTCGTCAAATCCCACAGCGGAAGCTTGCTGTCCCAGGCCTCGTCATCCTTGATTTCGATCTCTCCCTCGGATGTAAGATATCGAACTTGTTGCACAAACGAGGTCCCCCAGTTGACCTTTTCACCTCGAATGAAAGATGCAACTGGCTTCAACCACTCTCGAATGAGAATCTTCTCCCTGTTTGTGAGTGTGTCTCCATTCCCAAATAGCCAGATGGAGAGATCCGTGCCATGCGTAGCACCAAATTCTGGCGGCTGTCTCTTATCAACACTTTTCGTGCGCCAGTCGATTCTGTATCTGAGGATATGAGAAAGCGTAAGAGCCGGCATAAGAGATTGGATGAGGCCTCGCATCGTAGAATGTATTTGCATGTCCGCGTATAGCTTGCCGAATATTGTTTTCCATTCTTCCTCTGTCCTGGCAGCTGGGGTCCGGTACGGCAAACAGATCGCGGTCGCAATGTCGCGTGGATAATCCCAAGAGAGCCGATTGACCAAGCTCTGGTAAGAATTTGGGGGGAATACATTTTCATAGCCATGGAACTCTTGCGTTAGATCCCCAATGATCGTTTGAATGTTGAGCTCGTGTAGACGTTGTCCGAATTTGCCACTGAAAATATTCTCAAACAAATCCTCAGACACGAAGTTTCCATCGAGGATCGGTCGAAAGAACTTCTGTTTCATCGACCCAACAGCATCCACCAACTCGTCAGATGTCTTCTCCCGAAGAGCCTCGAGCTTTGCAGAATCGCCCCACGATGCTCGGATTTGCAGAACCGAAAGTAGATCATCAAATTGGTCCTGAACTTCCGGCAATCGCTTAGGCTCAACACCACAACCGTTAGACCATTGAAAGACTCTTCGGATGATCTGATTATTCGAGTTTGGGCCGATATCATATGCAAGTTGGTGAAATGTGGCGTACGAGCCGGCCGAGAGTCCCCCAACCGTGATATTGTTCTTGTCACCTCTAAAATGCTCGATATTCTCATACGTCCACTCGAGAGCTAGGCGTTGGTCCCAGAAGCCAAAGTTTGCTGCCAGCGGGGAGTTCTCCCAAAGTTCTCTCGAAGCCAGAAATCCAAAAATGCCGAGGCGGTAACCCGGCACCACAAATATACATTTCACATCAGTGTCTGCTAACAGTGCGGAAGGATCGTCATAATTGTTCGATCCAAATTGCAAGAATCCGCCATCTAAATATTGTTAGCTTGGAATATCAACATGGAAAGGGAGCTCACGTATGTAAAAGATGACAGGCCAACCACTGGGTGGCGGTGTTCCGATTGGTGCATAAATATTAGATTGAAGACAATCTTCGTCGTGTGTGACACCAGACACGCGAGGTTGAGGACAAACTCCACCACGTCTGATGTATCCTTTTGCACCATAAGAGAATGTCGGAGGCAGAGGGTCTGGTTTGCGCCACCTTCGATTCCCGGTGGGAGGAAGTGCATACGGCACGGCAGAGAATCGATGGCATTTGGGAGTCTTGGTTGGAGAATCTAGCAGTGTCGAGCCCTGAAGGGTTCCTTTACCAGGAATTGAGACCCACGTTACAAAGAAGGAGGGTTGGGCGTATATGGAAGGGTTACACGATCAGGATAAGAATGGGACGTCGCCTCTCAGCGGGTGTGTGGAAGGTGGGCCCGAGGCACGTGACAGAGGTGGATCATTTCAGACACTTTCTATATTGATATCTCATCGAGCTGTAGCGCATTTAAAGTATCCCCTTCCACTATCTCCCAGATTCTGAAATAGTGAAAAAACCGAAACTCTCTGATGCAGCTTAATGTGCAGCCTCAGCTTGAGACATTAGATTCCTCTCCTGCTAAATTAAAAAGTCCAATACATCAATCAACCATGACCTTGTTCATCCGAAACAATGACTGCTATTCTCTGAGAGATTTAGCGATGACGGCCAGCATCGCCACAACTTTTTCTTCTTCCAAGCGGCGCCCGATGACCACTAGGCCAACTGGCGCGTTTTCGTGTTCCTGAGGACCGCCATCTCCACAGTTGTTAGTTTTATCTCAAGCAGGTTTCCAAGTGCCTTACAATGATCCATCACTTTCTTGTCTAAATCCGAGATTGGTTTCCAGTCCCCTGGAACAATATCCATCTCCAAATCAACCTTGGTAACAGGAAACACACCCGTAGTTAGATCAAGTAGAGGAGACAGAGCTCCCCAATGATGCTGCTGCAATTAGACTCTCGCTCTTCCATTCACATACAATTCAACTCACAGGATACCCCGCATTATGTTTAATGGCCGGAAACGGCGTACTCGGCATGATGAGCCCATCAATCGGTCTCCCCGTTCCCGTAACGCTCTTCGTCCCTTCCCACCTCTCGTGCCAAGCCGTCGCGAGAACTGCCCTTTTCTGTTGGTTCTGCCAAGTTTCAAAGACTGTGGGCTTTGGCTTTGCGTCCATCCAATCGATCCATTTCTTCATCTCTGGATGGAAGGGCTCGCCTGAGGCATGGATATCTTGCTTGAAATCCTCGCCGGCATCTGCAGACCACATGTTCGTGATGATTTCCTGGGCTTCGATGTGTTCGTAGGGAATGTAGTTGATCACTTCGTGTCCAGCCGCAAGTAGAGCCTTCTTCGTCATCTCCATCGCGCGGCGGAGAGGTGGAGTCGGCGTCACGGTGCCATCTCCCATGCCGAAACCAAAGCACAATCGCTTAGGAAGTGATTCCTCTTCTATCCTCCATGGAATGGGTAGGCACTGAGGATCGTAACGCCATGGTTGTTCTGCTGTGAGAGAAGAAAAGAAAAGCAGAATGTCGGATGGCGATCTACACATCGGCCCCGCACATGACCGAACGGCTTCTTGACCCATGTATGTGTTCGCTACACGCTGATAGCTCACACGGCTGTGAGATGGTCGCAAACCGTAGAGGCCGGTGAAGGAGCAAGGGTGCCGGATGCTGCCTCCGATGTCTGTCCCCACGCCTAAGAAGCTGCCTCGGAAGCTGACGAGTGCGGACTCTCCGCCTGAGGAGCCTCCTGATGTGAGCTTACGGTTCCGAGGATTACACGTTGTGCCGAATACATTGTTGACAGTCTCGCCGCGCATCAAGGTCGCTGGAACATTCGTCTTGGCATATAGAATCGCACCTGCGTTCAGAAGCAGGGTGACGAGTGTGGATTCTTCTGACACCGGCTTGTTGGCTCTCGATATGTAGCCGATGGTGGTATCCAAGCCCTTGATGTTGAACTGATCTTTCAAACTTATGGGTAGGCCATGCAGTGTGCCGATTGTTTTTCCTTCTCTCGCAAAGTAGGCGTCCAACTCTTCAGCACGCTGGATGGCTTCATCGAAGCAGATCTCAGTGATACAATTGACCAACTGCTGAGCAACGGAAGCTCTCTTGCAAATCGCTTCCACAACATCCTTTGCTTTCCATTCTCCACTCGCGATCTTTGTCACCACTTCAGTGGCTGTGGACTCTGTGATGATGAGCTCCTGAGCTGTGAAGAATCCTGATGTCTCTGGCCAATCCTGCACATCTTCACAATCCTCATATGGTTTGAAGCTTGGTGGTATCCTCCACTTTTCAGGAATCTTCTGTGCTCGTTCGTCCCGTTTCTGGGCCGCGATTTGTTGCCAAGGTGGGGTTGCCATTTTGTTGGAGGAGTTGACGACTTGGACCGGAATCTTCAAAACAGCCGAATCAACGGCAGGGTAATTGAATTCGAACAACAGCAAAAAGAAGATCAAGACGAAATAGCGAATAAATGGATTGCACGCCACTCGGCTTCGTAGCATGATTCCGATAGCCCAAAAGTGGGGTGCATACATCTGCGGGTCACTAAAATTGTCAGTAGCTTAAGTGAAAGTAGCTAGATTCTTTGGTATCATTTCCAACACTCCGAGCGAATAAATAATACAGCTGAAGAGGATATCTCAAAAACCCTGCTCTAGGACATCCCTCAAATGCCGGGAACGCCTGCTCCGTGACACCAAGAAAACAATATGTACAGTCATGAAAGAGGCACCTTCGGTCGATCCTAAGGTGACTTCAGGTCCTTCGGCAGGTCTGGTAGTTGTTTCGTCTTCGTGACTGGTAATGGCGCAGCTTCCATCTCATACACAGTCCTCGGTCTCGGAGCTTCCAGTTCTACCTGAACCTTCTTGTGATTAAGCCCTTCCTTGCCCGAGTAAAATACAGTGTCTGGAGAGCTCCTCTCGTTCCTATCCATGTACATCATCGGCATCGGAGAACCAGCAAGGCGAATGTGCGAGTTGTAGAACGAGAATTGCATTCTCCTGTCTGTGAGTCGCTTATGTCTGTGGTTCAGTACGAACACAACGAGTGCGACGAGGAGGAGCACAGTCATGATGCATCCGAGGACCAAGCCGGCAACTTCTCCATGTGTCATTCCTCCTGAGCGCGTATTGGACTCTTCAAATGTTGTAGATGTTTTTGTCGAGGTTTCAGAAGCTTGCGATGATCGTGTTGTGCTTGCTAACACAGCAACCCCTAGCGCAAACCCTTCATATGGGTATGCGAATGCTTGATCTGAAGTACCGGTCGCTGTGAATATAGAGGAGGCTTTAATGGCTGATTCATCATATGATGTTATTTGGATCGGTACATTGTATATATTTGTGAAGCATGTTCCACCGAAAGCTGGTCGGTCAGAAGGAGCATTTGACGCTGGAGCGAGGCCATCCCAACCACTGCAATACTGTTAGATTATTCGAGAAGATGGTGCAAGAACAAACCTCGGACAACAGGCAATGTAATTAGAAGTGTACGGGCCTTGGGTCTCGTATCCATCGGGGCACACCAAAGGCCGAAAAGGGGCTTGAGAAATGCCACCCGTTTGAAGAAGGAAACTGGACATAAATTGGTCCGGGTAACATGATGATATAGTAGTTCCTGGCACGGGAAGAGGTGCATTCAACCATATTCTAAACCCGTCATTCTCCAGCATTGTCAGTCCTCCGATTGATTGCGCGCATTGTGTAGGTGCTGTAAATGTTGTGGTGATGGCAAAGGAGGGGAGAGTTGCACTCGCAGTTGTTAAAGCCGCTGGCGACATTGTGTATAACCTTTGAATGGGATGATTGTAGAACTTTAAGCTGGTCACAAGGGAGAGATTGGAAATTTCGAGGGATTGGGAGGACATGGCTTGGAGCTAGACTTCGAAGGAACCATCGGAGGTGAACTGCACCCGGCGCCTAACTCATCTGCAGCATTTCATGCATCCAAGCAATGGCCTTGAAACTTGGCTTGGCTGAGCATGAAAGGATGGCAGTGCGTTGTGAACATGTTCAAGCGTTCAAGCCTTGTAAGTAAGGGGGTGGCAAGAAGTAAGCGCGCGTCTCAGGTTCGATGCGTCCACTCAGAAAAACATTGATAAATGGCGGGGTTACTGCCGAGCCTCTTCATTCCATAAATGCTCGCGCAGGTTTCCAAGCGTCACTCGCGCCTAATCCTGCTTGCTGACACACAACGCGTGTGAGCCTGTTGAAGCGAATTCAGAGTTGTTCGGGCTGTATGATCGTCGGCCAGCATCTCCTCAAATGCACTCAGCTCGGGATCTGGTTCGACGGCAATCTCCCCAGCACGTTTTTGAGTTCCTCGGGCGCTCGTAAAATCCGACGGCACGGTCACCATCCCTTCTTCATCGCAAGCTGGAATTTTGCGGCCTGCATCTGTCAGCTTGATTCATGCCCAGCGACAGGGCTACACATACCCAAGTACTGAACTCATCATTTTGACCCTCCCAATTCTTGACCAGTAACTCAGTGACCGCGAATCCCGTGAAGAAACATTGATCCATCCGTTTGTCAATCTCCTCGGCGTCCAGCTCGTAAAATGCACTCGCCAATTCGTCCGTGATATCAGGAATCTTATTCATGACGTCTAACACCTCGTCCAAACGATTGGCAATTCCAGGATCTTCAGCCGATTTCTCATTAAGCTCTGGTGGTAATTCAGGGTGGGGAAGTGGAGGCAATGTTTTGAATCGGCGTTTGGTGGCAGCTTGGTACATCAGAATAAGGAGCCGTAATCGTTTGATCGAAGACTCGAGCCTCGGGCGAATACTTTCCGGGTCATCGGGTGGAATGTGTCGTTGAGAACCAAAAATATTGTCCACCTCAGCTTGTGCAGCATCCTCCACCCCATCAACAGCTTCCTCGTCTTCCCCATCACTGTCCTCCTCTGCCCATTCTTGTAGCTCCTCCAACGCATCCTTCAAGAGATCTCGATATCCCTCTGCCTTTTGAATGACCAGCCCTGCCACACCTAGCTTCTTCAACTCAATTATACCGTCGCAAGCCTCCCATATCGTTCCTGTAACTGCCAGAATCCCCTTCCCCTTCTCGGGGCCAGTCCCATTCTTCGCATCGTCGTTCAATATCTCCCCATCAAGGGGAATAGCTTGAACTAGTGTCCCCAAGTCCGCTAAAACTTTTTTCGTCCTATATTGCAGCTCCGTGCTCATTACCTTTGTATATCTATCGGCCGTACACAGTTCAGTAGCGGATGCTAGACCGGGCAGCGGCCCATCTACCAATTCGCGCAGGACAGTGGAGATCGCGGAGGCAGTGAATGGCTTGTTGAGAATAAGGAGGGAGAGCTTGGTCGTATGCGCGCGTATAAGGGAAGCAGCATCGTATGCAAGGTCGAGGGCGTTGACGTCGTTCTGACTCTTTGATTGAGCTGCTGGAGCTGTAGGTTGGAGCTGTGCGATCAGCGTGCGCGCGGTAGAGACAGCCACCTCAAGAGCCGCAAGGCCCTGCTCTTCCTTGGTACTGGTTCCAGCCATCCTGGGGAAGGGGGCAAAAGGGGGCGGTCGATGAAGTTGGAAGAGGATGATGCTGCGCCAAAAATATTTTGGCGGGGAATTTTCCCCCAATTGAACCGAACAGACCATCATCAATAGAACTAACCCCCGTCTTCACCATCAAACCACGAAGTAAGTTTTCTTCAAGACAACGTCATATGAGGAGTCTCAGTCGCCCAAAATCTTTTCAAGTTACAAACTGGATGTTGATTCTTACCCTTCCTTCGCCACAAGCGCATCAGGCTCCTGCTTTGGCAGATCCCCTAAGAGGGCCTGTTCCTCCTCTCCTGCCGAACTTCCAACCCTCCTCGGTCGAGGATTGCCATTATTGCCGCTGAAATAATTCCAGGTAGCATCTTGATGAGGCTAGATCGTGCCATCACTCATCATCCCCATCATTATATTGACGGCAGCTCCGCCTAGAAATCCTTCGTGCAGTCAAATTTCAAAGCTCACACACTTGAAATGGTTACTTAGGACAGTTTAGTACTGGATGAATAGACGGCTTTCCGTGGCGATACCGAACCCGGATTCCCACAGTATGAAGGGCAAGTCATGCCCGATTTGCTCGTAGACTTCGTCGGCGCGAGATGTTTTGAAAGTGCTCTGCCTGGGATTGGTGTATCGTGAGAGCAAGTCCAGATCTCATGTCAGCGAAATGATCTGCATTGTAGATTCCATGTCGAAGTACTCTGAATCCCATCCATTGTTATCATATGCTTTCACTTGTTTTTGATTGGTTGTGGTTCCCCCTTGAAAGTCAAGCCTTGGGGGCTGCATTTCGGCTGCGTAAACGTATTCGCCCCCGCGTTTTCGGCGAATAACGACAAACGAGCATGAATAAATAAGCTTATGGCTGATAAGAGGATAGTTCCTCGCAGATCATATATATTTGTCTGGCCAATTGAATCCCGAGCGACTGTCGGCCGCATATCAAGGCAGGCTGTGCCGCTTCCTTCACGTTGTGATGCTGACACAGCCACCATCAGCAATTGCAACGCAGAGTCGATCCTTTATTGGTCAACCCGTGTGCAATGCCATCTCAAATCGATTCTTATACTTCTCAATCATCCTATATCTCCAAAGGTCTTGAGGCTCCTGAATCTACCTACTCAGATGCTCTTTTTCGTTTTGCTAATTATCCTCGTTTTGGTTTGTTCCCTACTATCCCACCATTTCTTGTCTCCTCAAACCCCGCGCCTTAATCGCCTTCTCAAACGGCCTTTAAAAGGCTCGTCGGTTATAGAATGAGTCGTCACGAGGAACGTAGACGCTCGTCTGTCTTGAAATTGTCTGCGAATCCTTTGGTCGTTCGCGAGACAAGCATATCGGCCGCACTCGGGAGCCAGACAAAAAATGTGTTCGGGTTGAAAACCAGAGATGTTGAAGGTCAAGAAAACTATCTCCCGGTCGAGGGGCTAGACTATACCGGACTCCCCGAGTTCCAGAGGCACACGGAAACTACGAATATCGAGCTCTTCTATGACCTCTTCTTCGTTGCGAACCTCACCACCTTCTCTGGTATTCACGAGATCAACGATCGGAAAACGCTCACTTCATACATCGGCTTCTTCTGTGTTCTGTGGTTCACTTGGTGTCAAGTCAGTTTGTTCGATGTCAGATTTGTTGCAGACAGTGTTCTCGAGCGGGCGGCCAAAGGCGTGCATCTTGGGGTAATGGTTGGATTGGCGATCGTTGCGCCAAATTTTCAGCCAGAGGATCAACAGAAGCAAGTCTTCCAAACAATGTGTAAGTTATCGTTGATTAATATGCTTCGTAGTGGCTAACTTCCAAGGCAGCCTTAATTTTGATGGTATCGAGGATAGTGCTAGGACTTCAGTACCTCCTTGTTATGTGGCACGTTAGGAAATATCAGAACACCAAAGTCCCGTTCCTTCTGATTGCGGCGTCAAACTTTGTTGCAGCAGCAGTCTATCTAGGAGTCACGTTGTTTGTCACCATTATCCTTATTCCTCTTTCAACCTGCTCATATGCCTCTAGTGCTTTCGGAGATAAAAATAGTACAGCTTATCGAAGCTTCTACGTGATTGCTATTTTTGAAATCGCTACAAATATTATGGTTTCGTCCAACTGGAAGGCTGTCACATTCAAAGGCACACACCTGGTGCAGCGAATGAGCTTGCTCACACTCATTATTCTCGGCGAAGGCGTCATGACCACTGTGCAAAAGATAACCACGGCACGTCGATTTCCCTTCTCCTGAAGCCAGATCTAACATGCTGCAGATCGTCTACAATGAGCATGCGTGGGATGGTCCAACTATTGGAACCATCATTGCCGCTATATCCATCGTTGTGAGCCTCTCTTCATTCCTTGATATCCAATCATCATCTCTCGCTCATCAAAATAAAGTACCTTCTCTACATGCTCTACTTCGATGCCCTGCCCGACTACCACTTTGGCTCCATTCGCCAACAGTTCTGGGCATTCCTCCACTTCCCATTCCATCTATTCCTAGTTTTGTTGGTGGAAGGAATAGCCCAATTCGTAATCTGGTTCAAAATGAACGAAGTAGCTACGTACGCCTAAAGCCCCCGCGCTCTGGAGCCCACTCATTACAGCTGCTAATCTCGTATTACTCAGTTCATTACTCGTCTTCCTCGACATCCCCGAGATTCAGGACGGCCTCGAAACCAACAACTGGGGCGCGTTAGCTTCCGCAATCAACGACACCGTACAACAGATTTTTGATTCCTACCCCCCAACTGACTTCAACACCTACGAGATGATCAACAGCTCTCTAACCACCCTGCAAGAGAGTACAACTAAACAACAAGCTGAAGACACCCTCCTCGAGCTCATCTATGGCGTCATCCACTCCATTTACCAAACCTACGGGTTTGCAGCCCCCGAGTCAAACGCTGGGAGTACAACTCTAACCGCCGCGGACGAGCTGCAAAACGATTACAACGTCATTGGGCTCGTGTTCGTATATTTCTTTGTCGCTGCGGGACTGACCTTGATGTTGATGGGCGTGTTAAACTTGTTGACTCTGCCAAGAAGCTGCTTCAGTAAACAAGGACTGAGGAGCCCAGGATTATGGGCGAGGCACGGGATTTTCTTTGTCGTGGGGGCTGCAATTGCGGGGTTGGCGGGGCTGATCAACGGGGAAGCGGGGTATAATTTGAGTATCAGTCCTTGGTTGTTGCCCGTTGTTGTATTGGGGCTTGTTATTGTATTGGTGGCACAGTATGTTCGGTGGCCTCAAAAGACGCTAACGGGTGAGGGAAAGGAATGAAGTTGCTCAAGCACCGCAGTTTTGTAGCAATCGTAACCACAAATCCTCCATTTTATATATACGGTAAAGACTGACTACCTGCCACCAATCCCTTTACTCCTCCTTCACCACCTAAGAAGGCGGCACACCACTTGGCATAGCCCCACCACCAGTGCTATTCCCGCCGGGTCCTCCGCTGCCTGATGAAGAATCCTCGACACCGCCCTCAGCATACAAACTGGCAGCAGGAGTAACTGTAAACTCATTCGTCAAATCAATACCAAAAGCAACCCATCCAAAAATACCACTGCTAACATCGTCACCAAGAAGCGAGTATTCTACAACTGGGTCGGAGCTTGCAGCTTCCTCGGAGAATATCGAGTCATCCGCATTTTCTGTTGCGGTCTGGGTGTTGGTGCTGTATGGAGAAGTAGCTTCAACTTGCGTAATCAAGTCTTGATCAAAGAACAGCTGGCCCACATGGCTGACGTAGCCACCTCCATAAGTACCATTCGCATAGGTGGTGCCGTTGAAGTGAGTCAGGACGTGGATATGCGTTGCTCTACCAGTGTAGTGACCTGGGAACAGGGTCGCGAATTTCGCCACACCGTCCGCATCAGTGGGCTGCAAACCGCGAAGGAAGGTGTTGTTGATGTTCGTTGCGTCGGATGAGTCGCCATTCCCGGATGCAATGATGCCAGAGTAGACTCCTGTGGAGTTACAGTGCCAGATTTCGATCATTGCGTTAGGCACTGGGTCGCAGGTCTCCATGTCGATGACTTGGGTATCAAGGATAAGCTCCACGCCTTCTTGACCTTCGGTGACGTTGTCGCGGACGTATTCGCCGGAGACGTAGTAAGGACCTTGGGTCACTTCAGGGCTCAAAACGCAAGAATTGTTGCCGGCGAAGAGGATTGCCTCGTCGGTTGCGCTGGTGTAACTCTCGGATGACAAGTGAGTGGTGTTCAGGACTGTGTCGAAATCACGAGCCTTGAGGAAAGGTGCATCTAAAATATGTTAGAGCGAGGCCTTGTGTGCAAGGCTGTTGACTTACTAGCAGGAATGCTCCTCTTCTTGCGTGCAGTCTTTGCCATGGAGGCACGCCGAGCAATGCTCCTCGTGTCCATGCCACGAGCCTTCATCTTTGCAGCGCAGTGGCTGAGATCACGCTTGCTGGTTTGCATAAAGGCGGCTCGTTCAACCATCTCTGCTCGGATATCATGCCCTGGATGAGCAACGACATTGTTTGCAAGAAAAGCCGCCGCAATGAGGGAAGTGATGAGCTTCATATTGAACTTGACTTTCAAACGAGGAAATTGGAGAATTGGGTGTTGACAGGAAATGAAGGAGACGAGGAAGATTAGATGAAAAGATGGTGGTGGTGAAAAAAGACCATTATGCTGCCGGAGAGTGTGAATATATACACAATTGAATGCAAACATACACTGCCAGCGGACCTGCCAAGAGTGAAGGTCGTGGACTACACGTACTCTCGTCCACCTTCAAGCACCTTCCAGGCGTGTGCTAAATTGTTGTTGCCCACGAGCAATGGCAAAGGTGACGTCTCGTCCGAAGTTGAAGGGTGGATGGATCTCTTCTCCTCCACATCCCGAAATATGACAATTCCCAACACTCCCATTGGACCAGAAAGGAGAAAACGAAATAATGATCGACTGACTGGTGATGACTATCGCAGATAATAATTATACATTGGTCTGTGCGTTCGTCCGACGCGCAGTACTTGCGCCTTCAACTCTATGGCTGTTAAAGATGTTAGGGGAGTGGGGTTGTGGACTTGACGCGCGTTGGGAGTGGACTTAGGTCTTGGCGGAGGAAAACCACAATGAAAGGGTATAACCCCTGGATCCCCATCGCAATGCATTATGAATTGATGTTTCAACTTGGAGATCATTGTTGGGAGGGGCAAAGTCCACAAATAGAGACTTGGCACGACTGGCTGCGGCTTGGCCTCCATGATTGAGCCTCGATTCGAAAAGTTCCGCCACATCTCTCGTCAGGACATGATTGCTGATTAGAGCAACTGAAAAAATGTTGATCTCTGAATCCTCACGAGATGAGTATTTATGGATAGTTTCCGCGAATTTCTTCACATAACTCTTCCTTGCCTTACCGACTTCCATCGACCCAGTGCCATCTAGAGTATCTTGGGATTCTACACCCTGAACCCCCTAGGATCGTTTCTCGAATCCTCTCCAGTTCTGAAGCCTCACGACCATGGAGCGGAGTCGTTGATCTTCGGAGGAGGGCATGTATTGAGTGGGGTGTTACACTGGCAGGGTTGGTTTCTAGTATAGCTCTCTAGTTCGACGACCACTATTTGCGCACCCTGTAAAACTCGTCAGCTCTAGATCGGAGATTATTTCAAGCACGCTGGGCACTCCGTACAATCGCACTAAGGCTCGTCAGCACTCAGCACCTACAACCATCGATTGCATGGCGACCTGCAGTAGTCAAGGTGGATCCTTCGTTGTGGACCGTACAGTATCCTCCCCCGCAAACTTTGCACATCAGCTGAGTGCGTTTGATGCATTCGAAGCACTATAATGGTCAGCGTCATCGGGCAGAAGACTTTCGAGCACCTCACAATCAGACCGCATTCAAAACAGCTTCGAACGACGCCGAACTAGGATAGTCAGCTGGGCCAACAAACTCGAGACGGAAAGAAATCGAAGCTATCCTATACGTTTCCTCTGTGAAGTTTGATCAACCCCACATGCCATTACTGCCAGCTCCAGGCATCATTTCCGCGACGAGGCAATTGTCAACACAAAGACCCATATGTACCTTGAGGTGTTTCTCGGGGTGGCCACCTATCGACGGACCACCATTTCCCCATTGATGTGGTGAGCCTGCTCCTTGGCCAGGTTCCGGAATTTCATAGCAATCTTCACACCACCACTTGTTACAGCTTTCACAAAAGCGATTGCGGAGACAATCAATACATCGTAGTAAAAGCTTGCCCCCAGAAGCCATAAATGGTGCTTTCGCTGCTTTCGCTGTTGAGGAGTGCAGTGGAGGAGGGGCAAGCATCGGAAATCGTTCCAGAGGCGATGATCCAAATCTTGACATACCCTCTGGGGCTCTGCCGCAATTGAAACAACCTCCGATGGAATGAGTTGCAACTCGAGGAGTAAGGTGATACCTTGGCTTCTGATACCAAGGGCCAGACCTCTCACTGCTCGGTAGGAGAGAATGACGAGGGCCATGGCATAGAACGACATCAAAACTGATGATACCTTGACAAGCAAGAATCGTGTTATCCCAATCTGTTGTCGGGGACTTTGCCAGCACTCTCCCAGTTGAGTACCACTTGTCACCGCTGTGTGCCATTTCCTCCGCCAAGGTATCTCCAGACTTCTGGTTCCATTGTGCTCCGATCTGTGCTCCCTGAGAATGTACCAATACTCCATGTGAAGGTGTAGTATCGGTGCAGGAAATGCTACGGTCGGATCGTGGGAGTGGAGTCGTATCTTTGGAACCAAAGAAGTACAGGCCTTTGAGTTTCGGCGTGCCAGCAGGCCGAGAAGGGCGCACAGAATATCTCAATGCCTGTTGCAACTTTCGTGGATGGAGGTTTTGGACCTCGCGTATAGATAGTATTCGCACATTGAAATGGTCTTGGGTTATAATATCGGATATCAAATCGGAGGTGACAGACAACCCATCGAGGATGAGGGTTTGGACGTCTTGTAGGATGTGCCTCTTTCGTAGAGTGTTAAATATATATAGAAGAGGTCCGCCATAGAAGCTAGGATTGGATTAACATGCGCTGTTTGGGATCAAGGACGCAACCGACTCGTCTTCTGTGACATTCTCGTCCAGCTGGACGTTTCTCCACACTTCGCCCCCATTATCGATGTTGGCGATATCAAACTGTGCTGATTTAACGTTGCTCAGATCGAGATGTCGAAATACATTGGGGGTGCGATGCACCAGGTCCTTAAAGGACTTCGAGGTGGCCCCAAGTGCAAGAAGAGATGAGACCGGAAGATACGCAACTATCTGATCGAGGACAAGAGAGTTGGAGAGAGGATGCAGAAGCGATGCTGGAAGATAAGAAGAGTGAGATGGCGCACTTGGCCCAGCTTCCATCATTCTGCTCAGCGCCTGTGGTTGGAGCTGTAGACGTGTGTGAGGCTGTTGGGGAGGTTGATGAGAGTGAGTCAACATAATGGCTATCCGTCCCAAAAGGGAAAGCCGAAAGCGGTGAACGCTCCCTGTTCTGCCGTCACCTGAGATTCGTCAATCTAAGCTTATTTCTTATCGATCTTATCTCGAGTTGCTGCCTTAACTTTCGGGCTGCCATTTCGTCGATGCTTCTCGAAATTCTGACAAACCTCCTCATCACCATTCACCACGACATCTCCGGATATTTGCCTCACGTGTTCCTATTTCTCGTAATGTTTCTAGTATTAACGGCATATCAAGAGTCTTTCTTTACAGCATAATGGCAGCGCCAGAGATATCCCTTTCATGGACCGGCGTCTTCAAGGTGGCGCCGAGGTCCAAGACTTTACCTGGAGACAAGATCCTCCTTCCTCAGTCTGCCCTCGAGCAACTATTGGCAGCATCGACAGTAACGACAACATCGAATCGCCCACCCAACGCCCTCCCCTTCGACCCCTTCAACCCCTACTCCCTCGCCGCAGCACGAGCTGAACAATCCGAATGGCGAGATACGCAACAGCAACTACCACATCCTCTCACATTCCGCCTGGTAAATACGAAGAATGGTTGTGTGGTACATGCGGGCATACGAGAGTTCTCTGCAGAGGAGGGAGAAGTGGAACTAAGTCCGTTTCTTCTGGAAGCGCTGGGTGTATCACCTCCACCCTCAAGATCTAAAGCCTCATCTATACACTCGACTAACAGTTCACCTGATGCGCCGATCGATCTCACAGATGATGAAACACAAGAAGAAGTTGCTCGGATTACAATACACGCAAAGCAATTACCGAAAGGGACATATGTTCGATTACGGCCACTGGAAGCTGGATACAACCCTGATGATTG
The DNA here is from genome assembly GCF_002865645.1 of Hyaloscypha bicolor E. NCBI lineage: Eukaryota > Fungi > Ascomycota > Leotiomycetes > Helotiales > Hyaloscyphaceae > Hyaloscypha > Hyaloscypha bicolor. The sequence goes on along the minus strand of NW_020194563.1, from coordinate 359,743 downwards.
GAAGTCATTGCTGGAACGCCATCTGAGGGAGAACTTTACAACTTTGACGAATGGAGAAATCTTGACAGTTCGGGGCCTGAAGGGGGAAGAGTTCCGGTTCTTGATCGACAAGTTTAGCCCCGAAGGAGATGGAATCTGTGTGGTGGATACCGACCTGGAGGTGGATATTGAAGCTTTGAACGAAGAGCAGGCCCGGGAGACAGTGAAGCAGATATTGGCGAAATCACAAAACGCCCCAGGAACAGCGGAGGGAAGTTCTGTAGGTGGAGATCTCGATATTTGGAAGCCCTCGACTGGCCAGGTTCTGGATGGAGATTACGTTGATTTCCGGTTACCGTCGTGGGACCGGTCACAAGGTATTGACATCGAGTTGACTACCGAAGATGGAGAAGATGTAGAGCTATTCATCAGCCCATACTCGCCACATCAACGGTCTCGACCACGAGAAGATGAGCATATCTGGGGCGATTTCAGCAACGCGAATACAAAGCATATCAAGATCCAGCCTTCAAATGTGGAACTAGAAAATTCAGAAGCTCTGTTTATTTCAGTCCACTCCCGAGAAGTCGCAGAATTCGAAGCTCCCACATTACACAAATTTTCCCTCCGATTCAAGTCACTTCAAAAGGGGTTTGTGAATGGGTCATCGAAGAAACCCTTGGTGATTGATGAAGATGCTGAGATGCACGGCCCTGATGAGGAGCAGTGTAAAAACTGTCATCAATGGGTACCTAAACGGACTATGATGCTCCACGAGAATTTCTGTTTGAGAAACAACATTCTCTGCCCACAGTGCGAGAACGTCTTCCAGAAGAAGTCCCAGGAATGGCAAGGTCACTGGCACTGCCCCCACGATTCAGCGCACGGCAACACGTCAGCCAGCAAAACAAAACACGACGAAATCTCCCACACTCCTATGCAATGTCCCAACTGCCCTGTTCTAGCAGTGAATCTACGAGATCTAGCAGCACACCGAGCCTCCATCTGCCCTGGAAAGCTGATCCTATGCCAATTCTGCCACCTCGAAGTCCCTCAAGAAGGCGATCCTTTCGACCCCTCCCCGGAAGCGCTGATCTCCGGCCTGACAGCCCACGAACTCGCAGATGGAGCAAGAACCACAGAATGTCATCTCTGCTCTAAGATTGTGCGACTCCGCGACATGGCCACTCACCTAAAACACCACGAGCTCGAAAAAGTCTCGCGTCCCAAGCCGGAGGTCTGTAGGAACGTGAATTGTGGCCGCACACTTCACGGCGTAGGGAAGAACGGCGAAATCGGAGCTGGAAGCAGAATGGGACAGGGACCAGGAAATGACCTCGGTCTCTGCAGCATCTGCTACGGCCCTCTTTACGTCAACGTCTACGATCCCGACGGCAAAGCCATGAAACGGCGAGTCGAAAGACGGTATCTTTCCCAGCTGATATCCGGATGTGGAAAAGCATGGTGCAAGAACGAGTACTGTAAGACGGCAAAGGCGAAAGCTGGGAAGGCCGGGGTTGCAATGACTGCTCAGACTGCGTTGCCGATGGTGAAGCCACTTATGGATAAAATCAGCAACAAGACTGCACCGATGTACTTTTGCGTCGATGAAGGGAGCCAGAAGAGAAGGATGCTTGCGGAGATGCTTGCTGGCGAGGGTGTATTTGATTTTGAGTGGTGTGCGGCGGCATTTGAGGCCGAGGGGAGTAATTTGGAGGGCGCGAGGACTTGGCTGCAGAACTGGGCACCGATGAGATGATTGCACTGTGTATTATTATTATTTCATGAGCATGGCGCTGGTGTTGCATAGTTGCATTTAAGACAGGTAATACCAAATAGATTGCGATGCCAAAAAGGCCGCAGATTCTCACCTGTGTTTACGTTCCGTTGATCGTCCAATAAATAGGAGGTTCGAGCTGCATTACGTGGGCATAGTGAATCGCGCACACAGGAAAACCAAAGCGGCTCCGTTAACACAAGTAAACTTCGTACCGAGTAATAAATATCAGACCCGCCCTTTTCTGTATCCACAAACTGTTGGAATCTCTTCTATTATCTTGTCTTTTTTGTCCAGTCTAATGTTCTTGAATTCTTACTCTCCACGAGAAATCTGTTGCCACAACTTGCTAATCAACTCTCCCCCCTTTCACCTCGCTTAGCAGTTCGCTAATTTTACTCTACCCGGCTACGTGGCCTTCTTTTATTCTGAAGCCTACATTGACTTTTAAGCTGACCACAATTCATTTATATGCCTCGACCTGAATGATTGCGGCCATAAGCTGCCCCGAGCGCCCCGCGCGCAGAAGTATTATGCTAAGAATCCGGGGACCACTTCCGGTCGATCCCTTGCAGAAAATTCATTTGCACAGACATACAGTGCTTGCGCATCGAGAGGGAAGCTGGAAGGTAATGCTTTCAATGGTATGTTGGTATCTATTACAAGATGATTCGAAATTCAAAGTTTAGCCCTGGTTTGCTTGTCCTGGTGCCGTTGCGAACTATGATACATGGCCATTGGAAACGGCTTATCCTCCGCATCCCAGAATCCATTATCACCACCTATCACACGTTTTCGAAGTCCCTGCACAAAACGTCTGGATAATGATTCGGCTTCATTCCATCCTGCACTGCGTTTAGGCCATTTGACTCGGAGCGCATCAAAATCGTCTCCGATGAAATAATTAAGGGACCCAGTTGCGAAAAAGAGTTGATATGCCTCCAGCGTTAGAAACGGACAGTATACAAGTGTCGACTCGTTTATATATTGCGCTGCTTCCCCCAATTCAGTAGCCGAGGGCGTGGAAAGGATGTTTACTCCTAGGCTTTGCAGGAATGCTTCATCAACCTTGGAAAATGATGGATCCTGAGCGTAGAGCATGATTTTGGGTTCACGCTGTCGAAGTTGCTCGCCTATAGCGAGAAATATTGTTAATTGTTTTATCCTTCGTGCTTGGTCTACGGATTTTAGGCTGCCCATGCCAAGGGAAACTATTCTTGTGACTGTAGGGTTGTTTTTCGATACAAGGAGGTGGCTTATTGAGAGGGAGAGATCTGAATCAATGTAGCGAGTTCTGGTTTCGTTGTATAGAGTGTGCAGTTGCCGATGCTCCCGGGATGAAGATGCTTTGGTTTTGGAGGTCCGTGTTGATTGGGTGGGTCGCTCGGCTTGGACTGCGTGAGGCATCGCTAGCAGTAATGGTTGATGAAAGTGGTGTGGTCTTCCATCTTGAGAACCGCCCGACAGCTTATAATTATACTCCTTCACAAAGGATTCTACTATGTGCGATTCCTTTTCGTACAATGACGTATCTTTCTCTTGTTGCTATTCTGGTTCCCTGCTGTTTTGTCTAATCATGACTCCGGCCACAGGGGATTACAAATGCGTTGTGCTTAGAAATTCAACGTCAGGGGTCCGCATGCGAAGTAAGCGACCACCTCCACGGACGTACCACAGAGACGTACTTTCCTTTCAACGTATCAATGGTACTATCAAGCAGATGAGATGAATTCTGCGATCGCTACAGATTGGAAGATCTTATATTTCGTGAATATCTTCCTAACACCATGCAAGTAAATATAAATCACGTGACCTCCGCTGAAACATCGCCATATACAAAGAGGATAATATGAGACCAGCTTACAAGTCCCGTTTAATGGAATGCGCGAGATACTCCAGGCTTGAGTGCAAGGAGTGAGACATCGGGTCGGAATTTGGCGCATTCCACACGGAAACATGCTTCTTGTATATTTACAATTGTTCATGCCTTGAAGCAACGAACTCCTTCTCTACACGACCCACTTCCCATATATACTGTAAGTTCAGGATTCACGACCTTGGCACTCTAGAGTCTATCTACTACTGTTAATGCCTGCAGTTCATTTGATACTCACTGCAGGAGTCCTCCCGGTATGTTTCTTGAATCAATTCTTCTTGAGTGAGGACGTTGATGGAGTTCAAAATGCACAGGATCTCCAGAAACCACCCCAAAATACTACATTGCATTAATCTTCAACGTTAGGAAGTCTTTGGGGATGGGATTTGGGCCAGAAACTAAGGGTACATCGTCAAAGGAACCCACCTCAAATGACACTACTTCAGCAAAATCCCCTTCCAAAAATCCACACTCAGTCGGGCAGGTACTTAACCGTTCGGAGCTAACGGTCAAAGAGCAGGGTATCATCTCAAGGCAACAATGTGACCCATTGTCTGAAGAGCACCAGACATGGCACGAAAAAATTCGCAAGATAATATTTGAGAAGCTCAAGACGATTGACTTTCGATATAACGGTTTCGAGAAATTTGATAATGCGAGACAAGTTCAGTACAAGGACTACAAGAAGATAATATTTTCTTTAACGCTGTGGGATATGGCTAGGTTTCGGTTCCCTGTCGTTCCAAAAGACTACATGTCAATGAACACCATGTCGTCGGCGGTCACGGATAACTATATCCGACTTAATTCGTGAGTACGACAATCAAGTCAGAAGATCTGCCCGAAACCGTGAAAGTGCCGGAGAAGCTACAACACATCGCCTGAAGAGCGGCCACCCCGGAGCAGACAACTACAATAGCTGTGCCGTGATTCTCGACTCATCCACCCTAGATGATGAGCTCCAGGACGAAAACAGTTTTGACGATAAGGTAGATGTGCTCGCAAATTCTTTCGATGAGATGAATATGACCAGGGAAGACTTCGTGAATCTTGACTGCCTCATCATACCATATCTCGTTCAAGAATCTCATTTCGCGCTATTAGGATTTGCTCCCAAGCAGAATTTTACGTTTGCCATTGACTCTGGGAACCGGAACTGGGGCTTGAAAGATGCATTACTGCATCCAATATTGCTTCATTTTGCACCATCGGGATACAAAAAGTAGGATAAGAAAGTAAAGGAAAGCAAGTCTATTTACTATACCTCAGACGAGGAAAAAGATGAAGAGGATAGAGGGGAAGATGATGGGGGGCCAACGGATGAAGGGGGAAAGGACAGAGTGGGAGAGGACAAAGGAGGAGAGGGTGGCGAGGACGAAGACTCATTCCAGACGAAAAATGATTGGGCAGATGAGGAGTGGGACTTCTTTTCGCAATGTCAACGTCGAATTAAGAAAGAAGATGGCAGTCCAGATGCAGCTACATCTGGGGCATGTTCACTTTGACGAATGCGTTTTGTCTGGCATTCGGGTGCGATTTGATGTGTTTTGGACGGGAAGACATTGATACTCTCAAAAGACCTAGGATTGCTGCAGTGCTTAACAATGAGGGTTTCTCGGGAGAGTTCCCGTACGGCATGTTTGATCTGCCAGACAGTCGAGCTGATCGATTTGGTCTTCCATGGCCGCGTTGCCCTGACAGTAGAGAGGACAATTCAACCAGCTCCAAAACTTCCGGCTCCAATTACACTGCCGCCAGAGCTACCCGCCCCAAGATACCACGAGTGCCGAATGATGAGTCTGACGGCGGGGAGGAAGCTTATGCATTTCACCCAAAGGGAGGTATAACCTTGAGTCTTTGATAAGGGTAAAATACGAGATGCTGCAGCAGCTCTTGCCTGCGAAAAGCTGTGCCCCCCCAGGAGCAATTCAGCCTCGACATGTTCGAACAAAGGGGTCTCTTGTATTCCGCTCCAAAAATGGTCAACTACGATCCAAATAGGGACTACCCTGAGCTTAAGGAGGCCTGGAGGCTTGCCGTAGGTTTCCACTCCAGGGATGGGAAAAGCTGCGCAAGCAACCAAAACAAATATTTCAAAAATAGATGCTGAATGAGATGGGAGCCTTCATGTCATTGGCGCGTGGCGATCCTCTCAATCCGGCAGAATTCATGGGATAAGGATTTGACAAGTGGAAGAGGGAGCAAGTTGCGAACTTGTACAAGAAGCGGATGATTGAGCTGTCGGGGGCTGAGCCGGAAGCAAATGTCTGACCAAACTGTCAAGAAGCTACAAGAAGTAGAGAAAGGGGAGGCAGGATGCTATATTTTTGTGGCTGCTAAGGACGTGGGCGGAGTGGGAAGTGACGGCAAAGATTTGAAGCGGTGCAAAAGGAAGTGTTTCTTGGAGGATTATATTACAGCAATTTATTACTTCTGGATCGTTCGTTCTTCTTGACTTCCCACCCCCAAAGTCTTCATATTTGGTCTTTCACATCCTTTTATTCCTATGTTGATCTCCCTTCGAGGCTCGCATTCTTGGCTGCATAGCTGGCAGCTCAAGCCCAACAGATGCCAACAGTTTGGGCTTATAAATCCACTACGAGTATCTTTTGCTTTGCAAAAGATAGAGTTGGGCTAGGTAGACTTTGATTCATCTCCTTTCGGACTCTCGTTCTGGGCTCATGAGTTGGCAAGGTTAGGGGAAGACCAACTTCGGAAAGCGAGCTGAGGAGTGTTAGTTAAAGCATGTATCAAATTCAAAGTGGTCAGAAAACATACCGATGCAGGATCAACTCTGTGTTGAAGTGCTGTGATTCCTCATAGAAAACTGATAGGCTCTAGTAGGAATCAATAGTGTCGCCATTGGACTCTCTGTCATGATTCAGCCATGCGCAGTTTGTTGGCGCTGAGGCAGTGGCCAAGTAGTTGTCTTGCCAACATTCTTGGCCTTGAAGCTTGGAGTTCCCAAGTTTCTCAACACCAAATCTCTTGGAATCTCAGTATTGTGAACCTTAAACTGCGTCTTCGAGAAGCTAGGTTTCTCTTGCTCTAAGAAGGTTACTGAATTTCGCTTCCCATCTGCCTTTGGAGGGTCGAGATGAGGAGCCGAGTTCGAGCGCCCACTGACTGGCTTTCGGGGAACAGGTTTTAAACAGTACTCGGAATTCGTCTCCGCTTGGTTGAGCAGTTTTTGAAACCGGATGCATAGCCAATTTGCCTTGCTGCGCTTTTCGCTCTCGATGACAAGAAGCTCCGACATTGTCAAGTCCAGAAGATCATGAATGAGTTTGGAACAGTTCTTGTCAGAATGTAACTGCTCGCTCCACGCTGAAACTTGTTCGCGGACAGTTGCCTTTGGCATTCCTTCTTCCGTGGTAATAGTAAAAAAATTGTCGTCATTGATCCCAGTGTCTGTGGCGTATCGTCCTCGAAAATCAGCAAACCCATCGATCGCCGCAGATCCGCGCAAGAGCCAGGTGATGAATTCCAGATAGATGCACCCCAGGCTCCAGATATCGTATGCTCGCGATACAGGGAGCTTCATCTTGCACTCGGGTGGCTCGTATGTTGGGGAAGATTTAACTGTCTCTGGGTTAACACCTGATCGGGAGTCTCGGCCGTGAAAACGTCCCAGCCCGAAATCGGCAATCTGCAAGACGCCCATATGGTGCGGGTAAGGGGAGTAGTGATCTTCGGCAAACCAAAGAACATTTTCGGGTTTGATATCGCCGTGACGTCCGAACCATTGTTCCCCCTTTTCGACTTTGAGTTGCCCCAAGCCTTTTCCTTTCCCCAATCGGATGTCAATAGTTCCCGCGCCAGGAACAGACAATGGAACTGTGACTCGAAAATCATGTATGAGTTGAAGTCCCTTGGCAATGCCGCTCATCTGCTTCAAGGACCAAAGCACCGTATCTCCATCGAAGCTGGGGAACGGGTGGTCTTCCCAGTACTTGCGCAGATTGGCGTTTGCGTAGGGAAACATCAAGTGATATTTCTTGCCCATCTCATAGGTTGTCAAAAGCTTAATGAGATGAGGGTGGTTCTTGGGACCGAGGGCTTTTAAAATGGTGGATTCTTTCCGAAATTCCGTCTCGTCAGAAGAGAAAAGCTGTTTCACGGCCACCAAAGGCCCATTTTCCTGCTTTTATTAAATCATGAACTTAAACAAGGAACCTGCATGCGATTTCATACCTGTGCTGTGCTTTTCCAGAAGTTATGATGGGCTGGATGAATGCGAACCGGATAAACCTCACTATAACCTCCTTGCTTCGTGCCCAGAGACGCCTCATTAGCATCGAGGGGAACAAAGGGCAAAACCGCCTTCTCGTCCAACGAATAATGCTCCCCGTACTCGAATACCGGGGAAGTCATCCACCATTGAACGCGATCGAAGTTCTCTCGATATTTGGGTCTCCAAGTTGTCATTGTCTGGACATGTTTCCCGCACCGTAGATACAGAGGTGCATTGCGATCGTTCGGCTTTCTAACAAGAGGCAGGTCTTTGTCGGTGATCCCCTCGTTTAGCAAAGCACAAATGTCGGCACCGCGCTTGATATAGGCAAGTGTTGCGTACAAACAACGGGCATGTTGACAAGCTTTCTTGGCAAAGTCCGCCGCCTCCTTCTCACCAATATCGCCGTTGTGTGCCTGTATATCGCCCGCAATCGTCGACTCGGTGATCAGCCTTTCTTGCACATCTTTCGGAACGATAAATGAGTGAGCGCGCATGGGACATTCCAGCCGCGTACTATCCAATTGTTCCTTCAGCCAGTGCCCCGATTTTGACTCTCCACTATCTGACCGGCTCAGGTTTGAAGAAGAAGACTCTCCGGAGTTCCGTCGCGAGTGGTGTGGGGTTGCCAATGACTTGGTCGGAGTTGTTTCGGTGACGCCGTCATGAACAGGTTCAGATTGGGGGATTGCCAGAATTAAATTTTGTGCAGCTTCTTTATTTGACAGATTGAGATCAACTGTCGATTTTCGAATTACGATTGAAGGGACAGCTTCCGAAAGAGGCGGCCGCGTTGCTTCAGTGGGGCCTGCGGGCTCAGCAGCTACAGGATGCTCATAGTGAGGTGCCTGCAGCCTCGGCGGAACGTCTTGAGTCTGAAGAACTATTAGAAGGTCCAATCTTTTCCAGTCGATGCGCTTTACTTACTGTAGACTGTGCGACTGACTCTTCTTCGGTGCTAGCCTCCGCACTGTTGTCTTTGGAACGTTTGAGGTGCAATAATAACTTTGCGAAGCAATTGACGATGGAAGTCATTGCAGATCGAGAATCAGTGCCTGGGTTAATCAGGCCATGTGGCGATTGAGAGGGCCATTGGGTATATAGGAGACCCAACAGGACAACAATACATGCAGGCGCGCCAGGTTCTCGGAGGAGAAACACACCAACAAAGATAATTGTGTGGTCAGCACGAGGCTCGAAGAAAGAAAGAGGGAGGGGAGGGCGTATGTGGACACAGCCTCAGCGCATAAGCATTCAGATCGGGACTAATTATTCAGCCCTGCCGCCCCAACTCACTACCTCAGCCTATCTGATTATTGGAGACTGCAAGTAAGCGCTGAAGTTCCCTATTGGAGTCGCATATGGCGGGGCTGAGTTAATGGTGTGGGTGGGCATTGCGCCCGCCGAATTTGAAAGCCCGCGGGAACGCCTGCACAGTGTTATTATGCATGGTCCCGTTCTTCCCCTTCCTGAAAGACCAAGCCATCGCACAAGCCGGGCTAACAACAAACATGGCAGAAAACAAGGCTGACATTAATCTACTCGGCTTTCACTGTGGTTGCATCAGAAGACCAGGTGGGAACATTCGCTGCGTGACGAAAGGTGGTTGCTCGGGAGCTTTGCGTTGGAAATGATAGCCCGCTTTCGAGATCCTTCTGCTTTTTCTTCGCTGAGACGATGGAGCGGAAACTGTGTGCCCGCTGCAGTGTAACAATACCCGGTTGCTCTGGGTCGACTGTTGGTTCGACTTTGGTGAAGTGCACCCAACCCCACCAGAGCAGGATAGTGAAGAAGGTCATGGGAACTGAGATTGCCGCGAGAAGCCAAACTTTGTTTGAGACTCGCATCCGTCCATCTGAACCCGTTTGAACGAATTGGGTCGAGAAGAAATTCTTTGGTGTTTCTTCAGCTTCAGGTTTTGAGGGAAAGTAATTCGAGGGACTCACTGCAACAATCGTTGTTGGGAGATATATTAGTGTGATCACAGTCAAAATCTTCACCGCTGCAGCATCCTTTGTGCTCCTCTCCTGGGTTATATTAGCGTTGAGGAATGAAATTCACAAGGAGTGCTTGCCGTGAATTGACACATTGATCTGCTCTCTACTTGGGTTTCCGTGGCTAAGCCTTTCAATGCAACATTCTCTTCGTAGCTAAGTAGATCAGAGAGCTACGAGAATTGGTCAAGTCTGAAGATTCCAAGCGGGAAGGGTACGTCTTACCAACTGTGCTGTTGCTTTTGCTTTGTCTTTCAGATTCTTGGCTCTTTCAATATGCATCGTAACTTCTCCGATGTATTCATTCAATTCTCCCAAAATAGCCTCCATTTCATGCCCCTCCTCGCCTCTGTGGTCAGACGACAAGAGATGTGCTCTGCATTGGTTACGGACTCCTGTAATTGAATCCAACACGCCCGGGAGAATGACTTGAAGATCGAGGATGTAATCTTCTATTATCTTCAGCTCCTGTCTATCCTCGAAGTCGATCTTGAAGTCTGTTAGTGGAGAAAAGTTGACTTTGTCAACGCCGACAGTAGCTAGGACGATTTCGTCAGACTATTAGATGAACCAAAATCAGTCACTCATTTATCTTCAAGCGCCGTTGTATTAACTTGCCTGGTGCTTTAGGCGTTGCTCCAAGTAAGCCATATAATCCATCCACCCTCTCAAGCTATCCGCAACTAGAATCCTATGTGTGTTCCAAACAGAGAGTAGGGCTTCTCCAGCTGATGTGGTTTGCTTAAGGCATTCCGCAAATTGAAGGTCAACGTTCTCAGAGGGTGAAATGAGTAGAAACGTTGATCTACACTCCACTGGACTGGTTTTGTTCTGCTCTTGTTGAAGGGTCTCGCAGACATTAGTCTTGGGTTCAAGTCTATAATAGACTCCTGTCTGGCGGATTGACCACGGAGAGTCTCCCTCCGCAACCTCCCGATTTTTTAGTTCTACCCGACGGAGCATGTAGGAAAACTCTGGTTAATCTTAGATCTTGCTCCGCTGAGTTTTTGACCAAACGAAATTGAACCGACCTTGAATGATGCTATTCGACTTTGGATTTCTGCTCTGTCGCTGGCCAAACCTGGGAAACTCAAACTCGTTCTCTTCCGATTTACGTCCGAACGTGAACATGTATCTCCAGAATGGAGGCATTATCTCGTACGTCGACATAAAGCTTTCGAATATTTCACGAGAAGTGTTCAAGGTTGTCCAGGATCGGTCTTGGTTAATTGTGAAGATTTGGGACACATCTTTACTTTCCTATTTCAAGATGTTAGTAATGAACTTCACAACTAGTCCTCACGGTAATCACTTCACGAGTCCGATGGAATCGGAAAGAGCGGACACAATGGGGGAGACTTCTCACATTTCGGAGCCTCTTAATATCGGAAAGATTCAAGACTTTTCTGTCCTTCTCAAATGGTTTCGCATTTGCCTCCTGGGAATTGAGGATTCTCGTGACTGTCAATGGGGCCTGCCCGGGCTTTTCTTTGAAGAGATCATGAGCTTTCTCATCAACCTTCATTCGAATAGTTCTCATGTCATCGAGACTCGAAAAGGAAATCATTTCGATGTAATTGGTGGTCGTCGAGAGGTAGTTGAGATCCGGCTCTAGGGTGCGTGGTGGACTTAGTCTCTTGATCCGGTCGATGCCGAACGTAGTTGCTGATTGAATCCTTGAGTTCTGCATTGATGATATCTTCGAAGTGAGGCATCCATGCATTGCACGAGGCCGAGGTGCAGCAGTGTTCGTGTTCTTCGATTGGACGTGAGCTGCGAGCCAGCGAGTCTGCCTCGTTGCACTGCCCCGCCAGCCTCCTGCAGCCAGTCGCCAGGGCTGTGCAAATGAGACATTACACCAAATTGATTGAAGGCGAATGAAAACCAAACCTGGTGACAGGATTTTGATTCTGTTGGAATCCATGATAAGAACTGGAGAATCAACATGCAATCCGAACTGTGGTGGTTCGCACTGAGGGTTCATGGGAACAGCCTCATCACAGAATGTAAGAGGAGGCTACAGCCTTGGGGTTCCGCTGAAGCTCAAGTGATCAGAATGAAGTTACTGCAAACGAAGTGAAGCATTCGAAACATTTAAGCGCTCGTAAAGGAGGGCCAGGTTCTTTTCCAGCACCAACAGCTGTACCAGACTCCAACGCTCCACCCAGAATGCAACCTGTTAACAAATGCTCGCTGACCAGACAAAAAAATATGCCATGCTCCCCCAGTACGCCTCTCTAACCAAGTCCTTGGTGAATCGTGGATGCTTTTCCTGGTGATCTCATTTATATTACCGTCTTCTGTACGCTCGGCAGTCCTGTATCTGGACCTGAACAGGTAGTCAGTACATTGCTTGATGGAAGTATATGGCCTTGGACTGGGTACCTCCGTGAGAGTTGCGTTACGAACATGCTCTGAGGGGTATATCTTGTACCGGTTGAGCCTGAGCTGTATTTGAGATGTCAGCAAGTGTCCATAAAGAAGGGATCAACTGGTTTACCTCAACCCGGAAGTTGTTCTTGCCTTCTTCAGACGTGCCATAGACATTCTTTAGCAGAGCCATCAGCTTCTGCTGATCCAGGTATTGCCCCTCAATAACCTGTACGGGTGTTGCTGGCAATGCGTTGTTACACATAGCGGGGGCAGTTTGAGAAAGGGTGATCGGGATGAGAAAGGGCTAGGGTTGTCTGCCTGAAATACTGAAACTCGGAGAACTGAATGTATGAGGGATATCTTTGAATTGGGATGTAAGAAATTGGTCTTCAGGCTAAGTGGCAATATTGAAAGCTGAAATTTAAGAAGGGTGTGCCCCCATATTACTTTCTCGAACACACCCCGGACTCCGGCGCGTGTACGGCAACGAACGGACTCACTTCAACCGGGGGTCGGACCGCTTGGGACCCAAGGCATCCTGCAAAATGGAGACAATGATTAGCCTGTACGTTTCAAGCGTGATCTCAACCTTATGCCAGTAGTGTGCCTGTTTAGATGAGTTGGATTTCGCCCCTTGTGTCCGACCTCCCCTTGCTCATTTTTGCCCCTCAAAGGAGAAACCAGGCAGCCTATTAAAACCGAACGAAAGAACGCCAAGAAGACAGGAAAATGCCGGGAAAACTCGAACCGAAAGCAAACTATCAATGTAGATAGGCAGACGAGGCAGATTTTTCAGCTCGGGGTGCCCAAACGGCTGGGTCGTGGAGTGGGGGGGGATCGGCCTGACTCAGCCACAACACAAACCCGATCCTCCCTTTTACGATTTCTCACCAACGCACTTATCGACAAGAATCAATCTCTTCCTGGGTCACGGACGAGAGGTTAGCGAAGATATCATAAAAACTGTCAGAGGGATGGACATCGTAACGGACTTGAGTCAAAAGTCGTGGAGCAGAGACAATGAATCTTCCCCGTCGGACCTGTCCGCCCAGTCAGTCACTTTCGCGCTCAAGAATGCCTTGCCAATGTCAGGGTCCACATTAGCACTGTCCCACTTACGCTGACCTCGCATAGTTGTGATTGCCCAGGAAAAAGCCTCGCTAGAAGTTCCTTCAGCGCTGGACCAATGTCATACCGAGAATCAATGATTTGGGTCATGTTTGGTCTCGTTGAATCGGTGATCGAACTGTTGGTGCCCGAGGTCAGTATTCACGACAGGAAAGCCTTTGTGAATCAAATCGGGTGGTTTGAGAAACACATGAGAGTCTGCTCATGTGAGTCAGATACAGCAAAAGTGAGGCTGTAGATATTCTCGTTTCATTTTCGATCGATCTTGGTGTAACTATGTCACCCCATTCAAGGTAGTATGGCAAAATATCACGTGTTTCAGAAAGCTCCTCTATTCAATTACAATTGAGTCTACCATCTCACTTAAGTGGGCTGAGTTAGCTGGAAGTATCAAGTCTCCACGTGTTTTGAAATCTCAAATTGCAAACTTTCAGCCATAATGCGTTGGTAATTGAAGCATGCAGGTATCTTGCCGATATCTGCAGGTAGATGACAAGGCAGTTTCGAAAGTCTGCACCTCATCATCTGCCTCATAGTCATTAGAACATGGCGCCCGTAAGTCAAAACAAGTGAGGCAGTCAAGTCATGGGATAGTAATGCTGGTTGACAGTTGTGGGCAGAATTTTATACTCCGAAAGGGGGGGAAGGGGTGAGGTCACGTGAGATGACAGAAAGTCAAGCAGCCGGAAAGCCGGGAATCTGGTTAAATCGGCGGTCACTGTTCACTGCCGGACTATTGGGTGATATAATTTTATTACGAACATATATTTGCAAAACTGGACACGCCAGTGGAGTGAAAATTTTACGGTCCAGCGGACTGCAAGCCGGTGAGTATTCAGAGCGTCCAGCCCTATCAGTCTTCACATGGCCAAAAACAACACCCAAAAATAACAATCCAACACTTGGAAAATTCTTCCACCCGCTACTCTTGGTAGATGTTGTTGGGGTCGCCGATGCTATACTAGACGCCCCCAATGTGCCACTTGTCCCCGAGACATTCGTCACAGAACCCGCGCTCGCTCCTAGTGTTGTAGCGCCAGCACCAGTCCAACTTGTCACTGTGGTATTGGCGGTTGTCACACCGCCTTCATACAAACTCCAAGTAAACACAGCTCCACTAATAGGTGTCGCTAGACCTCCAGGATTGTTCGTCAATGGATTAGTTCGGTTCTTGGGAATCGTGGCAGCATTGAAGAACTGGTCATTTGATCCAGAGCCCGGGGAGATTGTGAAGTTGTAAGGGGCGGACGAGCAGCTAGGTTTAGGTCCTAGCGACGAAGTGCATTCTGCTGAGATAAGATGATTGTATCCGAGGACTGGGAAGAAGTAAATATCTGCAGGGTTTGTCGCGGGGCAAGTGTTGATGAATCTGAAGATAAAGTAAGTACTTGCAGATTAGAAGAATAACGAAAAAGCTTACGTGGACATTGCACTGCTATCAGCGCAGCAGCGGCATATCTTCTCCTCATTTTCACAGTTTGACTGGCAAGTTTCTGCAGCCTTGAAGCCGTCGATGGCCTTTGTACCTTGAAACTGCTCTCCGGCACCAGGACGATTCATATTCAAACGATCCGCGAATATGAAACCGATGTTGCAAGAGCAGGATCTAGAGGCACCAACGGGTGCTGGAATATAGGGAGGGAGTTGGTCGGCGATTGGACAATTTCTCATAGCTCTAATGGCTAAGTGTTGGTACTCGCAGCTGTACACCTCGGTTTGTCAGATATCGACATGGGAAAAGGACAAGATACTCACTCGATTCCAGCAGTGATTAAGGGCACAGTTAATCCATTCCGTGTAAGCGATACAGGTCGTAATCTTAGCACAGGTCTCGTCGGGGGTGAAGCAATCATCAGCATCCGTGCAAATTCCGTTTGTACAATATTTCTTGAAGATGGATATCGCATCCGAGTTTGCTTTATTCCAGCATGAGTCATATCCAGTAGGGTCCACACAAACACTGGAATTAAATGCAAAAGCAGACACAGCGCTGCGGAAGGCAAATTGGAGCGCAAGGGCGCGGAGCAGAATTGTTCTGAACATCTTCAGAAGTTCTATGTGAGAATCTGGGTGAGGATTCGGGTCTGAAATTGTCTCTTGGTTCAAGTATACAGCAATAGCTCTCGTGCAGTATAACACTGATGTACTCCTCCAGCTACCAGTTCAGCAAGGAGATAAGCTTGTTGAAGATGTAATGCCATGCCTTCATCACACGAGAGTACGCGGCCCACAGTCTCAAAGCGGGAACTTGGTTTTGTACTAATCTGTGACACATGCAATCACTCGGCGGTGTTTGAAAGGTAGGAGATTCTCAGACTTGATAAGAAGACAAGCTCTTTTTCATCGCCATACTACTTCCCTTTCGCATATCTTAAAATATAATCACCAAATTCGACCTTAGTCTCGTACTAAGTTTCCCCTTCTTCCGCTCTTAACGTGCTTAGGTCGGGGTATGAGCTATTTCATTTCCTCCATTGGATTGCCTGTTTGTATTTCTTCGTTGGAACTTCCGTCTTCCCAGAGAGCCTCCCCTTACCGAACTAGTACCGGCCTTTATCATCATGGACGTCATGTCAAAACACGCCTAGTTGATGGTAGGGCTGCACAGTGGCCACAGTTCATGTGCACATATGTCACAATAGAGTCCTCCTTGGTCGAGCAAAATCGGGACCAACAGAGGTGGCACTATTGCAAATCTGGCTTGTCTTTAAGCTATAAAATTCAGTCTTCGATGTATGGACGTTTTTGAATTTCCGAGTCAAGTGTTTGCATTAAAACAGGTCTATTGGTAGAGTGATATTACAACCCTCTTCACAATTTGAGAAAAACCCGGAGTCTCTGGGCGCCCTCTACGCTCGCAGCCAAGATGGGCAACAGCAGCCGGCGAGGGACACTCTTAAATCGAACTGTTCGTGAATCATTAGCGCTCGGCTATGGACGCAGGTGTGGGAAGACATAGTAATCACTACTTTGGTTGAACTCATTACTAGTTTCCCTCAAATCTGTGAAGCTTTGTATTAGTATTTGGTCTCCCTAAATAAAGAATAACTAAGGGGTAGTAGAAAAGGAGACTTACCCGATATATCTTCTGCTTGATCTCTCCTTTAATCTTCTCACCAGTCGCTCTCTCGTGTACTGGTCGGAAGCCTTTCTAGTATGTCCCGAGAGTGTTGGCTGACCAGACACCGCGAACTATCCCTCCTCCCTTGCCTCGACGTTAATTGAGCAACCAGTCGAAGGACGTGTGAATGATACGGCGCGAGGTGTCCCTCATGGTTTGTTCGAGATCCTTGTGTATGTATATACAATATCTAGAAGCTAGTTAGATTAATCTAATATAGGGGCGACTGCGGATAGGTAGAAGCATGCAACACTTACTAAGAAAATATCTCTTCAATGAAGTCCAGGAGGGGGCTATTATCGCTATAATCCTCTGCCATGTATAAAAATAAATATATTAATAGCGTAGGCTTTTGTTTCCCTGCTCTAACGAACTTCCTCTTTCTTTCTTCGGATAGTGTTCGTAGACGCCAACATCGAGAAGAATCTTGGCGCTGGCAAGTGCCCATTGCCATATTTCGAGGCCGTGAAGGCGAATGTGGATTATATGACTGCAACAGGGCTTGCAGTCAATAGTGTGCTCTCTAGGGAAGAGGTTGGTATTGTTATGAAGCTGCTTGCGGAGCCCAGGGAGCAAGCTACGACTGCCGCGGAGCAAAGGGATACCCGGGTGATCCTCCGGTTCTTGCCGTGAAGAAACACTTTGAGAAGAAGATTCTTGGTAACCTCCCGATCAGTGTTATCAGAACCAATACGCCGAGGGATTTCCAGAGGTTGTATGATGCTGGAGTTACACTGGGGAATGGGACTGAGGAGGGGAGAGAGAAGTCTCGGGAATTCCTTGTAAGTTTCGCTATGGATGATCAGAAGAACCAAGAGGAGATTCTCACCTTACCAACTGTTAATCATTATGTTAGAGCGACGAGAGGGCATAATGGTGCAGGTGGTGCAGCCTGACCTCATTCATTGCTGAGAAGGTACGATGGGTTCTGGATCGTGTAGGATGATGTGGAAAGGGAACGTTTCATGAAAGAAATTTCGAATCTCTAGAATTATAGGTTGTCTATAATATCTTCCATGTATATTTGGATATTTTTCTGAATCAATTCTACCTCTATCGTCATGTCTGACTGGGTCATCGTCGGCCTAGCAGCCACGTGACTACGGGTTGACAATTTCCCGAACTCTTTTCTCCACACCCATCTCTACCTCCTTCGCCCCAACATCATAAAATCTTAATATCTCTGCTTTGAAGATGGCAACCACTCTTATAACTCCCACAGCCACACCACCAGACCCCTCACAGAGCTTCAAAATCTCACAACTCACCAACCCCGAAGAAGTCCTGACTCACCTCCCCCAACTTTGTCAAATATTGCAAGACTGTGTCGATGAAGGCTCTTCTATTGGTTTCCTGTCTCCACTATCGATTGAGAATGCAGAGATATACTGGAAACAGGTCTCCGAGCTCATAACGAAAGGGAATCTTCACCTCTTCATCCTGACTTCTGAGCCCTCGTTCCAGAACAACGTTTCATCTCCTGTTGAGTCACCTTCAACATCGGCAACACAGCCAACACTATTTGGAACAGTACAACTTGTTACGATACCCAAAGTCACGCACTTCCATCGGGCCGAGGTCATCAAACTGCTCGTCTCACCATCAGCACGACGGCTAGGTATCGCGAGGAAATTAATGAAGCATGTTGAGGATTTTGCGAGAGGTACAGGGAGGGATATGCTGACACTTGATACGGCGACAGAGAGTCCTGCTGTGGCGATGTATAGAAGGCTGGGCTGGGAGGAGTGGGGGACGTGTAAGGACTATGCATCGTGGCCCGATGGAAGCAGGTGTGATGCTACTTTCTTCAGGGGGGAGTTGTGAATGGGAATCTTTAAAGTTGCAAGATAGAAGAGTGGAGAAGGATCAAGAAATTTCTCAGGTGTGGGTAGACGTCTCCCTCAATGCGTCTCGAGCAGCAAGCTACTCAATCCACATGCCCACGACTCCAACTCCAATCCGAGCTCAACCCTACGTTTAGAGAGAGCAATAAATTTCAACGGCGCCTGCCTGAACAAAACATCCGCATTCATAGTACAAAGCACAAAACTCCAAACGCAGTCTATACCTCCCAATGGCCTGACCCCGCTGCCTGCGGCTCCTCTCTGAAGGTTTTATCAAACGGGACTCTAAGCGGAGTTCTTGAGACTTGGAAATACTCAAATAAGTCAAGAGTTCAGGGACTGGCGTTTGGTGCCCAAGGGAAGAATTTGCATTCTGCTGATCTGAGTGGTGATGGGGGTTGGACTCATGAGATGGGCAGTGATGGGGAGGTGCCTGCTGTTGCTACGCTCCCGATGTAGACACGGCGGCGGCGAAGACTCAGGTCAATTCCTATTCTTTGATTCCAACTGGTAGGTTACAGTCTTTCCAGAATGGAGAAGGTAGATTGGTGCTGATAATAAGGTTCAAGGGGCGAATACGATAAAGTACTGGTCCGCCGAAGTGATGCTCCCTCAGCTGAAAAGTATCTATGGGTCACAGCACGAGTAAAAACGAAAAGCAACCTAATTAAATATATTTCTTACTTTAGGTTAAATGACACTGG
The DNA here is from genome assembly GCF_002865645.1 of Hyaloscypha bicolor E. Lineage (NCBI taxonomy): Eukaryota > Fungi > Ascomycota > Leotiomycetes > Helotiales > Hyaloscyphaceae > Hyaloscypha > Hyaloscypha bicolor. The sequence continues at coordinate 340,713 of NW_020194563.1, read as the reverse complement.
TGCTATTCAACGGAAGCTGTTTATGGTTCATGTGGCTGCTGTTTCTCCTTCCTCATTCGATGATCAGTACGTTGCTTTGGCGGACACAGGGCATGTACAGAATTGGCAGATGAAGAATGGGACCCTTTTGTACAAGAATCCAGCGACTTACTGCAATATACATGCCTCATTCTCATCTCCGCTTAAATGTTTCTCAAACAGTAAACACTCGCTTCGCCACCCCCTATTTCCTCAACCTCGGAAACAACGCGAACGCATTCTCGTACGTAATTTTCTTCCCAACCTGCTCACTACTATGCCCCTCCAACTGCTCAGTATAATATTTAATCGCCTCGTTCGGCGAATTTGGAAAATCACTACCAAACAGCACATGTCCCTTCTTCGCAAACTTGAGCAACAAATCCAGCACTCCCGAATTCGAAGACAGCACTGTATCAAAGTAAAACAATTTAGCCAATTCAATGATCTCGCTCGTAATTTTGTTGACAACAAAAGGCGTATGAGGTAGCATTCCTGCGACGCGGTCGTTGAGATATGGGAGTGTGCCGCCAGCATGCGAGAGGATGATTTCGCAATCCTGGGCTAGGGAGAGTATGTCGGAGAGGAGCATGTCGATTGCTGTACGGCCGGTCTCGTGCGGACACTCGAACATGGGTTGTGGGAGGTGGCCAATCAGTGTGTCAAATGATTAGATTAGATTAGATTAATGGCCATTAATCTAATCTAATCACGAAATATACTCATTAATCATATTCTATTCACGTATTAATTAGATTAATCATGATTAATCTGATTAATCCGATTAATACACACGTGATCCTACACGTGACCGTGCTAGCCTAATCTGGTAACGCTCCTGCCCGCTCTAGCTCTAGCGCTACACTAATCAGGGGCGGTAACGCTTAGTAAGCGACCCGAAGCTAAATTAAAAAAGGGGGAATGTAGGAGAATAACTAGTTTATTATTATTAAAAGCTAGTATATAGCTACTATTATATAAGCCCTAGCTTAGTTTAACTAGGGCTACCTGATAGGTGCCTTAGTTATTTAATACTTAGTAAGTAAACCGTGATTTACTATAGTCACGTGACAGATTAATCAGATTAATTATTCTAATCTAATCAAAAAAAATCCGAATTACATTAATCATAATCTAATCACATTAATTGATTAATTGATTGATTAATTTGATTAATGTGATTAATCCTTTGACACACTGTGGCCAATTATGAGGTGGGTGTCGACGGGGTGGGTTGGTAGGGTGGATGAAAACTACGGCTTTGTGGCGATTCGGCTCTTGCCAGATGGGACGAAAGTATTCATGCGTTAGATAGTGGTTGTCATCTCCGTAGCGGGCAAAGAGGATAATGTTGTCTGCTTTCAAGGTATCAAGAGCGTATGCTATTTCTTCCAGGGTTTCTTTTGTGTCGAGTAGGTTGGGCAGAAAGGCGGAGAATTCGTACGAGGTAGGATGTTGGTCGGGAAGAGACGCCGCGGCCTTATTGCACCGGCATGCAAGTGCGCTGCTTTGGGGTCCTTCTCAATGCATGCCCTCATGGTTGTCATTGTGAGAGACGCCAATGCTTCTCGACAGTTCTTGATCTGCTCAGAATGTCCATTGTGGCACAAACCAGCCTGGTGGGTCTCCGCCAGCACGCTGAAGAGCTGTTTTCTGTCAGCTTATGAGTTGGAAAGATCTGTCTTTGAACTTACCTTCTGTAAACTTCCGGGTAGAAGTGGTGACGGACGCGGTTTTGTTAGACATGAGTAGGTCTTGATAGGCGATCAGATAAGAAGTCGATACTATCGTTTTGAAAATTCGTGTTTAAATAAACCCTGCTTTTTGACAAGAATTAGAAGGATATATCTCTGTGCCTTCTACTTCAACCGATCGCTCACAGCCTCCATCGATGCCGATGCAAGCGGCGACGAAGTGGTGAATGATCTCCTCCAGCACTCGGTTCAGCGTCCGATCCGTCCGGGCCGTCCTCGGTATCCAACGGTCCGGGTTTTCAGCAGAGACATGACTCCTCCAGTGAACTCTGAGTGGTGGGGATGTTGGTTGGAAATCTTGTTTGGCGATCATTCAAGAAACCTCCCTAACAAACATCGCTGGATTCGCCACCTTAATACTACCTGATTGCTTAAATATATTCTAGTCCAACCACGAATATTCTGATTCGCGAAGGGCGCCCTTCGCGAATAGAACCTGCCAGTCAAGAAGGAGTACGCTAATGTGAGGCCATTCGCGAAGGGCCTATGCCAGTCGGAATGCCTTTACTATCCTACTTAGTCTAATTAGTACGTAAACCACGAAGTGGCAGTAAAGCGTTCCTAATACTTTCCATCTCCCATATTGATTGCAAGCTTGATTTTTCCATCCCTTGCTATTTTCCTGGCGTTACTGTCCAGTTTTGCATACCAAATACACTTCACTATGTCGTTAGTTTAGCCTGAAGGGGGTGCTTCTCTTTTAGTTACATTAGAGCCAGCTGAGAGTAGCCTCATATTCGCCATTGGCATATGCTACTCAGGAATAGACTAGATTTCTTTACTAGAGAAGCAGATGCTATTCGTGAATAGCATATGCCAACCGGGAATAATAGAGCATTCTTAATTGGCATATGCCCCTCGCGAAGGGGTCCATTCCTAACTGGACTAGAACAAATATAACGCTATACCACCAGTACCACCGTGTCGGTATCAACAAGACCGATACCGAGGCATTGCTTCCTTATCCACCGAAAATCTTCAATCCAGCGATCAACAGAAGACTTGCCAATTCCAATCTTCCAGGTGCTTGGCATTTCACTTCCTCAGACTTTCGGGAGAGTAGGCTTTTCTTTCACTCCAATTTCGGAACAGCTTGAACTTTTCAAGGCCGCGTCACCATATATCCCTGACACATACTTCCTAGGCTACCTAGAACTTCTAAAGTTGTGTTGTTAATTGATATCTCTACTCTTCTCATCATGCGTGAATCGTACAATGTACATATATACACTTCACACCTTTTGCCCTCCATTTTCATCTACAGGAAATTAATCCCCACCCCAAACTGCAGCCCCTTCCTACCCTCCTCTCCCCTCCTCATCACAAGCGGCAAGCTAAAGTTCAACTCAAATCTAGCCACCGGATGTGCGTACACAATACCCACTCCAGCCGCCATACTGGGTATTCCCTCACCTAGCTGTGCAACCGTGCTATAAACGCTGTCGCTCGTGGTCTTCTTATCCTTGAAAGCCAACAACCTTCCTGCATTTGCGAAAAGCTGGAAGCGGAGAGGGGTATCTTTTCCAATTCTCGGGAACGGAATTAAAAGGTTTGCAGATCCCGCAGCGTAGACATCGCCTCCCACAGCATCGGGTCCGTCCCGAGGCCCTAGACCGGAAATCTTGAAACCACGAACATCTGTGGGTCCACCAAGCTGGAATCGGTCGTTGATCCGACTATGCTTCGTTTCTGATCCAAAACCCACAGCAAGAGGATATAACATTCCGGCTCTTAGACCCGCCGTGAAGCTCACCCCACTATCGCCTTTGATTCCAGGGATGGGAATCGGTACCGCGCCAGAAGTTTCCACTTCACTCTTCCAGAATGCAACATCTCCCTGTAACGGGCCCCAACCAGCAATCTCTGAGACCGTTTTTAGAAAATAGCCACGGTTGGGCAGAAGTGGGTGGTTTCTTCGATCTGCAAGCCAGGTATGTGTAATGCTGCTCTTCACTGTGTCTCCCGCATCATGCCGAACAGTCGGTGATGCATTTCCTTCTAATCCAGTGATCTGTCTCCAAACGCCGGTATATCCTACTTGATGCCTCGTTCCCGATTTCGTCGCCCAGCTAAATTTTGCGCCTGCTCCTTTCAGCACTTCTTCGTGACTTGCCCAAGGTTTCAGCGTGCTGCTGGCCAGCACATCGATCGTTGCTCTTGTATCTGGATCACTAAGGACTGGGGCGTCGAATGTTGCCTGGTATGCTGATCTTGTACGAGTTCCAGCCGATGCATTTAGAGTGAGCGATTCCGCGCCTCCGAAGATGTTCCGCCATGTAAGGTTTCCGTATGCTGAGCCCTCCACATTGCCTAGATCTGTGCCGGTTTTCAAGGATATCCGGCCGCGCTCTCGAGCTTGGAGAAAGATGTCGATGTCGGTAACTGTGGAGTTAGGGTCGGTAGGAGAGGGACGGTCGATGAAGGTGTGGATTCCGGGGTGGTAGATATCTGGGACCGTTAGATGGAGCTGGCCTGGTAGGAAGCGGGGGAAGTACCAAATCTTTGGAGCTTGCTTGCTACGCTGCCAACTTCGTTCAATGCCTCTGTTAATGTGTATGGTCTATCTCTATTCGCACTGAGGAGGGGATTGATGAGTCGGTCGAGGAATGAACGCCGAGTGTGGGCGCCACCAATAAATCGGATGGAGGAGATGGTGACTGGGAGTGTTGAATTGATGCCAATCTGCTGCTTTTAGCACAACTTTGTTTCTAAAAGAAGAAAACATACCAGCTCCGCCAGTCTCTGCTGCGCTTTTGCATCGTGAGCAGCCTCTCGTTCAGCAAGCTCTTTCGCTTTCTCTTCCACCTTCTTCGGATCGACTTTACGGAGACTCTCGAAGAGCTGTACGTGTAGAAATTAGCCATTGATCTCCCGTCAGCCCGGATATCCTAATTATGAAATAATGAGACTCACCTCGTCTCCGGAATCCACGGGATCGGCCATGGTGAGCTCGTTGTCATCGATCTCGTGAATCTGTCGAGCGGCTTCCCAAATGGGCTGAGAAATTCGCTGATGCCTGATGAGCTTTTAAGGCTGCCACTTTTATCGTGGCTCAGCCTTTGGGGCTTGACCGAATCATCGACCAAGGACATTCAATTTCCTACAAGTCCACAGCGCACGACAGCAAAATCTTCAATCTCGGGGCCTCTTTTCTTCGTACATTCATTCAATATCTTCCTGTACTCTGTCGACGACTTCGCGCGCCGCAACCACGCCACAACCACGATCTCTACATCAAACACTTCGATAATCATTGTAGCCTTGGCCACGACTTCACGATGGCTAGTCGAGCTGCCAACAAGCGGGTACGTTCTTCTGGCCCCTAAAGAACGAAGAAGATACTGACAGGAAGCAGTTAACCCGCGAATACAAAACCATCTCCGAGAATCCGCCACCATACATCATCGCCCACCCCTCTGAGTCCAACATCCTCGAGTGCGTCCTCCCTCTTCTGCCCCCTCCCTCAAGCCAACTAACACTTCTTCCCTAGATGGCACTACATCCTCACCGGACCCCCAGACACTCCATACCACAACGGCCAATACTGGGGCACCCTGATCTTCCCTCCAAACTACCCCTTTGCTCCCCCCGCAATCCGAATGCACACCCCCTCCGGCCGTTTCCAGCCCTCAACCCGACTCTGCCTCTCAATCTCCGACTTCCACCCCAAGTCCTTCAACCCTGCATGGGAAGTCTCCACGATCCTAATCGGCCTGCTCTCCTTCATGACGAGCGAAGAGATGACGACCGGATCCGTCGGTGCTTCCGAGGCCGAGCGAAAGTGGGCTGCTGGTCGAACAAGGTGGTGGAACTCGACGGGTGGGGGCAGCTATAAGGATGGCAAGACGGTGCAGAAGGGGAATGTGAAGGCTGGGGATGGAGGCGCGAAGTTTAGGGCTGAGTGGCCGGAACTCGACAAGGAGAATTGGAAGTGGATGAAGGAGAACAGGATTGACTCGGCGACGGGGAATGTTATACAAGAAGCTGGGGCGAGTGGGCAGAACTGTACACCAGGAATGGCGTTGAGGCGGCCAAGTGGGAGTCAGGCAGTTGTTGGGGCTGTGGTCGAAGGGGGAAGAGCCGTGGGTGAGGAGGGCAGGGGCTGGATTCGGAGGAATAAGTTATTGGTTGCGGGTGCGGTGGTCTTCACGTATGTGTTGATTGCGAGGTTACTTGGTGATGGGAAGGGTGTTGGATCGTGAAGGGGAAGCGGAGTACTTTATGGGGGAGCGACTTCGAGCCGGGAACGGACCACGTTTTATTGGGATGGGTTCTGGACTCGAGTAATTGAATAATCTGGAATCAGGGGAAGATCACATTGAGGGATGGCAGGCAATACCTCATTGTATGAATAGCGTCTTCTTTCACCTCTTGTGTAGGGTAAGCATGGCGTCTGGCAGGGAGACAAAGGCATAGAAATACGAGATTCAATTCTGACTTCCTCGTCTTGACGATATTATTGCATTCTGTCACTACCTGTAATCTCAAAAAGCGGGTGCTGCAAACCCTTCATCACCTCACTGGCTTCTGTACCTGGCGGATAGTTCAACGATCACCTCGACCACAATCGGCCAATGAATTGGCGCCTTCAACTCCCCCACCCAATCCACAATCTCATGGCGACATTGGATCGGCGCAGCTCCTTCGGACTTGAACTCTCTACCTGAGGCCGGCATCCCTTCTGCTCAATTGGGTCTTCGACAAGGGGTTGGCTTGAGTAAAGGTATTATGGGCACGTAGTCACACGCCCTTTCTGGAGTAGTGAAGGTGAGAACTACTTTCCGTTTTGTCGAAGGCAAGAACCTTATCTCGTCCTTCCAGGGTGCTGACAACATCTTCATGGGTCGCGCGGAACGATGCGGAGTAAGCTGGCATTGCCCCAACACGGCGCGGATGGAGAGCTTTACCGAACGGTTTGCGCCTGAGCCTGAGATCCTCGAGACCGAAGGCCCCAGCTGCCCTGATTTTTTGGCTTGATGTTCGCTGCTTTACTGTCGCTCCCGGTCGAGTGAGAGCTTTCGTCGGTTGCAGGCACGTTGTTCTTCGCCGTTGATGCTTTTTGGAGATTCTGCGAATTGACACTGGCGTCGTAATCGGTCAGGGCCTTTCTCGCGGCAGTTAATGACTTCTTAGCCGCGGCCAGATCACTTTCGGTTTTTGTAGTGTCCTCCCCGTCTCTGACCTCCTGATTCTTTTGTTCTTGCAAATCGTTGACCCGCTCGTCGGCGTTGTGCACCTGTTTCTTGAGCTCCGTTTTCACGGAGTCTAATCGCGCCGTTAGCATTGAGACTGACGACCAGTAAACATGGAATCTGTCACACCTTCTGGCTTGCCCTGGTTGACTGCTGATCTTCCAATATTGCCAGGGCCCCTGGCCATCAAGTTCGGCACATCGAGTAACTGGTGCTCTCGAATGGAACGGGCACCAATGATAAGATCATAGTGCTGATATGGGGATATGAGGAACCGCATGTCACGGAAAACCCGTGTGCTCTTCTTGTGATACCACGTCAGGTAAATTGCGGCCACTGGAATGAATTTGTGGTCAGTGATGCCGATGGCGCCTTTCTCTTCCTCTTTGGTCAGCTGCTTAAAGGTTGCTTCGGGCAGCTGGAGGACGTTGAGGACGAATTCCCGAGACACGATATTCCCTTGGTGGTTGCCAGTATCGATGGTACATTTTCCTTCCTTGGGGACCTGCTGCTTATTGCTATCCTTTCTGCTGGACAACACGTACACCGGCAGAATCCAGGGTGAGTCGGTTTCGTCTACAGACATCTGTGCGGGTGAAAGTTAGCCAAGGTCTGTAGATCAAAATTTGCGCCCATTAAAGTCGGCCTACCTTCTTGTTCTCAGGCTCCTCAATTCTCACGATGGGCTCCTTCCGCGCTGCCACGTTGATGCAGAACAGTCCAAGTAGGTGCTCGAACCAAGTATACCTCGGGGCGTAGACTTTTGTCGTGGTTTTGTTATAGGGTTCGTCGGTGTCTGGGCCATAATAGCTGGCTAGCTCGGGGTTTTCTTCGACGAGTGTGATTCGCGATCTGCTGGATCCGACCGACGGAGTGACCGAAGCCGAGCGGCGACGTGCAGAAGGCGAATTCGCGCCATCTGCAGAACTCACAGACAAAAAACCGTTGCGTACTATAGGAATGTGAGCCAAGAGTCGTTGTCAAGTGTTGCAGACATTAATGAGAGGCAAGCCATACCATTTGCTGCTGGTGGACTCGACATGATGGCGCGTGTTGTGGCAAAGTTTCTGCGTTTTCACAGGTACACGTAGTGCTGCAAGTAATAGCTGAGGAGTGATTGATTTGATAGGAGCCACAGTTTCGGGCAGGATGGCCTCTCTTATACGGTGCCTTGCACTGGGATGGACCGCCAGCAGTATGAGCCTCGCTAGAGGCCTGCGCGAAGCATTGTCATCTCTGGGGGCTGCGCAAATCGAGCAGATCATCTCCCCTCACTTTTAAGCCGCATGGGAGCCATTTTCCCGCCTTAGGGTTGCACGAATGGCCGGCTTACTAGGAGATGCCAGGGTGAAACCTAGATCTCTTGATCATGCTCTCCCCCGGTGAGCGAAAAGGTCCATGGGCGCTTATCCCGTAATTGCTTTTCTTCAGGCAGTCGACGAGGCTCCGCGAGGCAATTGCCCAAGGTGCCACTGTCTCTCCTCTTGTGGCAATGTTTGAAGCGAAGATGGTTGCTCAGCTGTGGCGGTGTGATGGGTTGGTCAGCGGCGACGACACTTCGAGCGCTCGTGAATGGCTCACAACTCGGCAAGCCGACGGTGACGAGGTGGTGTTGTGTGGAGTGGAATGATGCAGATGTCAACACCATCCCCCCTTGAGGAATGGTTCCCAGATGAAGACCCCTATTCCTACGCGCCGACGCCCATATTATCGGTGCACGGTGTGCGAGGCGCACCAAGCGTGGCGTGACTTTGGGGTCTGCCCGTATAGATAGTCTGCGGGATCCTTCGAGGTCTTTCCTCCCCATCATCGCTCAAGCGTCGTTCTGAATATATTTTCACTCAGGCTCGACAAAAGCTGCTGGCAAGTTCCGCAGCAAGCCAAGCCGCTTTGGATGTTTGCTAATTGTTCGACTGAGGGTGAGCGGGGCAGGGGTGAGAGAGAGGCTGAGAGCATCGCGCGGTGAAGTATCATCATATTGGCATTTGGGCCGCAGAGAAGAGAATGATTGAGGTAGTCGAGGGACAGCGCTCTATTCATGTAGTCGCAGATCAGGCTGCCGCCTGCAAGCCATTAATCAGTCCCGTCAGGCATCCCAGATGCCTTGCAGGATTGGAACCTCTCCCATCACCGGTTCCCTCATACTTGCATGGGGGCTGCATTGCCCTACATGAGCTCTTCCCAATCTGCGTAGATGGGACGCAATGCCAGCGCATTCTCACTCGATTTCCCTCGCAATCATGTACTACGATTCTTTCCCCAGGGCTTGCTTCCCCGGGTCTCTTCGGTGAAACTTCCTCGGTCGACCGGTATTCCACAACCTGAATCTAATACAAAACTATCACCAGTTTGCCACCAAGCCTAATTCATACCGTACTGCACAGCAAGACCAACGGAAGCTACGCCGCCCTTCTGTTCCAGGACCATCCACTGATGGGGCCCCCCGGTCGCACCGCCACCATGCGTTCGAGGGGGGAAATTGAGATGCACAACGCCGCCGATTCGACAATCGCTACGATTTCTCGGTCGCACAACAATTACTTTTTGAATCGGCGCACCTATATACTAGGCCTCTGCGCTCTGCTGCGCAAGCAGGACCGGAGGGAATACCAGAGAATTAGTTTGCGAGACGGTACATGGCAATGGGCGAGATGGAGATTTATCACACTGCTTCACCACCATCAAGCACACCATCAAGCAACAACTGATCCCCCCCTTGAGTTCTGAGATGCTTTCTTCAACATGGCTGTGCAGAGCTAGTGCGGAAGGGAGCCAGTCGGTCAGCCGCCCCAGCGAATGGAATGGCCGGGCCATCACGAGGCGAACGGGTGATCTTTCACTTTCATGCAGCCACCTTCTGCTTCGCCTGAGAGCCTGAGGAGTGTGAGCTGTCTCCGCATCTGCTGGGTCGCCAGGCCAATGACTGTTCGAAGCACTGAAGTAGTGGACCTCAAGGCTCGACAACACTGGACGGAGTTGCAGATAAGGCTTCTCTGAGGCTGCGGCTCAAGGTTGCACCACGAGAGAGTCTGGAGCTGCGCCCCTTACACGACTTACCTTCTTATAGCTGAGGCTACTTGGAATTCCACTCTGGAGAGCGCTCTCTGTAAAGTTATCCCAATCCATTAGACGATTTTCATCCAACCAAACAACGAAGATCACCTGAGGAATCGCTTTGAAATGACGCTGAATCTCAATTTGCCACCAAACAACTCTCAGAGCCCCACTTTATCATCATCCGAAACAGAAATAGCATCGGCTCCGTCCACCGCTGGCCGGATTCCACCTGATGAGTATACTCACGGAGAGTTCGAAAACCAGCCCGACGTTGAGAACGATCTCAATCGCCCCGTGCAAGGGTACCCTGAATTGGCCAAGCTGATTGTGGACTACCCCGACTTTGAAGCGTTTCAATCCTTCAAAGATCTGAGTATCAAAAGCCTGCTTTACCACCAAGCCGAGCTAGATAAGCTGAGAAAAGACCTCCATAAGCTGGAATGGAGAGACTTCCAGAATGAACCATTTCCCGACGCAAAAAAGTGTTGTGTGAGAGCAAGCACCATATTACTTGGCAAGGATTCAGAAAATGTGAATGCTAGAAAGCAGTATAACCTAATTAAGAGAATACGAGAGGTTTTGAAGGAATACCGTGCGTAAATGACACGCTCCAACTCGGTCATTCTGCTAACCGTTATGACAGATGAGGAACTGCTCCGATATTCACAGATCACAGCCCTGCCAGAAGCTGACAGTTTCAACGTGAATAGTCTCCGCACCTGGCTGAGCAAACGCGACTTAGAAGAACAAATTCAAGGGCCGGGCTCAAAGAGCTGGGAAGCTCTGGACAGTGAAGCCACTCCACAGCGAAATTCTCTCTGGTCCAGAACCTGGGGAATTATTCGCAGCCCATTCTGGACGCCAACGCCAGAGAAGTCCAAATTTGATCTCGTCGTTCCTCGTGCTGGCACCAAAGTAGATGGCCTTGCTCGATGGGTTGCCAACGAGTTCGTACCGTATTACCAGTACTTGAAGGATCGCAAGGAGAATCTAAAACAGGCTTCAGTTGATGAAGAGAGTGGAACCGATAAAGTGAAGGAGAAGGAACGCTGTGCTTCTTCGACCAAGGGAAATAGAACTTTTGGAGTCTTCCCAAGTTTTAAGCTCAAGAGCTCAGCACAGAAAGCAGCAGACCCCGAGAAGCCGACTATAACCTCATACAGAGAAGGTCCCATGCTACGCTTCACCTCCTTCATAGCCACCATCGTAGCCTGCCTTCTTCCTACCGTTGCAATCGCAGTTCTCGCTCAACTGCATACTATAGGAGAGCTACTTGGCATCATTGCCGTGTTCACCGCTGTTTTTGCCGGTGGGCTAATGATGCTTGTGGATTCGGGGACGTCGAGAGTCGAAATCTTCACTGCAACTGCTGCGTAAGTATATTCCCCAGGCTGTCGATATAAGGGTCTAACGATCAACTAGATTCTCTGCGGTGATGGTCGTCTTTGTTCAGAACCAGAATGGTGGGGCAAATACTTCAGGTGGCACTTCGCTGGCTCTGAATGGAACGCATGTCTAGGTTCCCAAATTCTCGATTGTCGATAATGGAAAACGCGGATTGAGGGTCATGGAGGGCATAGTCTTTAACGAACGATTTTATTCTATTGCTTTCTCTACTTAGTGGTCTTTGTTTCACTCATGAGTATCCTGAACTGAATCGGCAGATTGGCCTAAATAGCCGCAAAATTGCCGATGAATATCATGGGCTGATCTCGAAACCTAATAAATAACCTCCTCGGTCTCAAATAAGCTTAAGGTTGGAAAGAGAGCTCACGAGATCTAAAGGTTTCGGGGTGGACTATTCATTATCCATCTTTTCCGAACACAACGTTGCGTAAGTTCACAGAAGTGACGGCTCACTGTCTTTGTGCAGATCTTTGCAATGAGGTACGATAGAAGTGTTCAATGACGTCGAGTAAAAGTCAGCTGCCAGCGTGAAGGCCAGACTTTGGTGCTCACTTAGACAGGCTTACTCGAAGCACAGTACTTAGAGAAGGGTGGAGAATATGTCAATCACGACATCTCGGGGTATTTAATTGGTTCGACCCGGACCGCAGCAACCGGAGTAAAAATAGACAATCCTCATAGGTCGTCCCAGGGACCCTTGTGGCTGGCAAGTGCTGAAGCGAGTCCTAATTCCGAGCCTGACAGGCGGCGCCATCCCTTTTTTAGCGGCCACGTCGCTTACCTCTCGGCTCCGCTTCTCCCGGTCAAACCTCGAAACAACCTACAATGTGAAAGGAGTTCATCTCTGACTCCTTTTGCATGAAATGCCAGCCAGACGAACCAGCCAGGGAACGGATGCCAGTGTCAATCAGCACGCGTTTCGCCTGCCGGCGACCGTCAGTGCATCCGGCGACGCTGGAGGGCAGTGCTTACTGACCCACTCCCTTCGTACATGTTTCGACTCAGATTCCTATATCTGGACTGCTCCTTCACCATGGCTACCTTTGCCCTCCGGATGTGTGTCTGTGTCGGTGTTCCCAGAGTCAGTTGTTTGGCTGTACATCATGTTATGTCGTTCGTTTTATGTCATTTTCCTTCTCTCTTTTGGTGCGGCTTCAATATCCGCTGCGAATCAGAACTACATAGGCAACGCAGAAGCAGCTTTCAAAGTCCTCCAAAACTGGTATAATACCAACACCGGCATCTGGAACACTACCGGCTGGTGGAACAGTGCCAACTGCCTGACTGTAATTGGAGACCTCGCTGCTGTCGATCCATCGGTCAAGACACAAGTCAGCGCTGTGTATGCCAACAGCATAGTCGCCGCCCCAAACCTTAACCTAGGCGTTACCAAAATCGTCACTTCAGACTTCAACATTGAAACCTTCTATACCAATTCTCCGCCGGGCGTTGTCAAGAGACAGGTGAACCCAAAGGGATTCCTCAACGACTTCTATGATGATGAAGGCTGGTGGGCGTTGGGATGGATCCAAGCATACGACATCACGGGAACGGCAGAGTACCTCAACACGGCAATCGACATCTTCACTGACATGAAAAACGGCAGCTCCACGCCTTGCAAAGGCGGTATCTGGTGGGACAAAACGGAAACCTATGTAAATGCCATCGCCAACGAACTTTACCTCTCCGTCGCAGCCCACCTCGCCAACCGTGTGGTCCAAAACAAACAGTTCTACCTCTCAATTGCTCAAGATCAGTGGACCTGGTTCCAGCAGAGCGGAATGATCAACTCCAAATCACTTATCAATGACGGCCTTACTGGAGCGTGCAAAAACAACAACGGGACAGTCTGGTCTTACAACCAAGGCGTGGTCCTCGGTGGGCTGGTAGAACTCAATAAAGCGTCACCGAACGCCACTTACATCTCTTCCGCCAAGTCCATCGCAACAGCAGCAATCGAAGCACTCTCTGATTCCAACGGCGTATTGCACGATCCATGCGAGCCAAACTGCGGCGCCGATGGCTCGCAATTCAAGGGCATCTTCATGCGCAACCTTCAAATCCTTCAGGCCGCAAGCCCAGACAATTCTTACCTCAGCTTCATTGCTACGAATGCAGTTAGTATCTGGGCAAAGGATAGGAATACGCAGAACCAACTGAGTGTAGGCTGGGCGGGCCCATTTGTGAATCCCGCGAACGCAAGTACCCAAAGCAGCGCTTTGGATGCGCTGGTTGCAGCTGTGGCGTTCCAGGGCCAGCTTGGGAATGGGATTGCGAGTCGACATCGTCGATAGCAATTATGACATTCGATTTAGTCTGTGACCTTTAATGTGCATTTGTAGAGTTTTAGAATAATGGGCAACAGATTTTGGATACTGTTTGCAGTTTGAGTTGTGATTGAAAGTGGAACTTAAGGCTCGTCCCGTTTCTTGGCTGTCTGATGCGCGGTCCGTCGTTGAGCGGGCAAGGTTTGATCCTGGATAAATGGCCGAGAGTTGGAGGGGTCATGCTGTGAGGGGCGACTATGTCGGCTCCAGTGACTTGGTGCCGGTAACCTCACCGCCAATGAAACATCATGCTTGCAAGGTCCGTCTTTTGAATCATCCCAACATTGGGTCACGGTTTCAAGTCATTCCTGCTGTCATATAATGGAGCTGCCTCGCATGTCTACCAGTTGCCCAATCTTCATTTCCAAAAGGCCACCGATGAAGCTTATCTAGGAGCGTAAAGTTATTGGAACAAAATCTTCTCGCCCTCACTACACCTTTGTATCCATTACGGCGACTCAAAGTGCGAGGACCCGCTTGACAAAGTCTTTGGGCTACAAGCTTTTACTCTGCGATGCTGTAAGAATGCCGTCTCAATCAATTACTCGTCAACTCTGTATGACATTTCCTCGAAACTTCTTTCTCATCAAGTGGACGCCGATTCCTAAGGTGAACACCTCGATCCTTGCCCTATTGACCACCAGACTAGGAGCGAACGCACGCCCAAAACTTCCACCTACCTTTGCATCCCACCAAAAAAGATGTGGATGGACAAGCATCTTCATTGGAACTCTCATCTCAGGAAGTAAAGGCACAAAATGGTGGACTGGTGGATGCATATGCTAATGCTCATGGGCTAATAACCTACGTTAGTCCACCATGGCATGAGATTTCTGACGCACGGAACGTAAAGCCGCCCGATGTGGCTTTCCCAAAGACTTTGCAGCCACACCTGCCGGTTGCTCTCACGAAACAACACTAAAAGGAGACCTATGTAATGCAGGCAAACTCGAAATCTGTTTTTCTCTCTCCGGTGACCCTCTCGTTCCACTGGCAAAATGTCAGCACAAAACCCGATTTCCACATCGACAAGAGAGCTTTTGGGTCAGAGCGATAAGAGTAGTTCGGAGGATAAAATTGAAACTGATGGATCAGCTAGAGCTTTCGAGAGGCTTTGGGTCTTGCGAAGGCTGCCGTCTGCGCTGCGGGTATGAGTAACTCTCGGCTGGCAGTTGATGAATTTGGCATGATATTCTTTGCGCCCATCGAAACGGGAGTCGACGGTTTTGTTTGCCAAGTCACCGATTCCGATATCTTGCTCATTTGTAGAGACGATTTGGCTGCTAACTCGTCAGCGCAACCGCAATTTAGTGTGTTGAGGCGTGGGCCTCTTCCAAACACTTCGACTGAAGGAGAGCGGAATAAATTGTTATTGTGACGAGGTACTAGCGTATACACAAAAACTTGTTTTATTTTACCATGGGCGTGTCCACGCTTCAACGACCTACTTTGGCGTCATGACAAGCATTTTTGTCTGATAATGCAGTCAAACGCATGGAGTGGGTACTGAATACGCCACCAGAACGCCCTTTATTTCCTTCCAGCGAGGCAAGCCGTATGGATTGAAAAAATTCGTTGATAGGTAACTGAAGTTTAAAATGTATTATCGAGGGTTATAATGCTGTCACGTGCTGCGCACAGGCGTATATATAGCTTCTTCACCGCCCTTAGGGCACCATCATTCATACATATTTACACCAAAACATACCACATTCCACTTCCACAGCTTGTCCAGGCCGTGACAAATGTCAAGGTCTGCGAAGCCAAATAAACGATTATACAGTGGTTTATCAGTCGTCTTTAATATCATCATTGCTTTTATTGCCCTCGCTGGTAGAACGAACAGCTGCTTGCTCCCATGCATAAATGGAGCTCTTCTTCTTTCATACTTAGGTTAAGTATCTTCTTCGTGTTACGACCTCTGAATTTTGCCCGCTCGAGATGCGCATACTCTGTGATTAAAGGGCCATAAAGGCTTCTTCCGCTTCAATTCCCAAACTCATTCGTTGAGCAGATTTTATATCCTTAAATGATCACAACAGGCAGTGAATGAACTATTTATGTATTGGTTCTCCCCAGTCAATCCGCCAACCAAGAAAAGTGACGTGTTTGTGCAACCATACTTTTGACCCCGCCCCCTTTTCCTTCTCTTCCTGCTCTCGGGCAGCCGAAACTAGTTAGACCCATTCCACCCCACTTTTTGCATGCCTCTCGGCAATCGGAACATGATCTGTTTGCAGTCATTGCTTCCTCTAATTATAGTAAGAGTGTGGTCACTTATTCTTCCGCGCTTCGACCCCATTCTTCTTTGGCGTTGCGTTACCTCTGCTCGAATCGTCTATGTAAAAGAGCCATCTGTGGAATTCCCCAGTATTCATCGCTAATTGAGAAAAGCAACAAGAATACGACAAGAACGGGAAGCTCTTAGCTCCGTCCAGGCAATCTTAACAGAACAGAGTTAATGAATATCACGTGCAACAATTTGTTCCAAAAGTCCTAGTTAGGCCTAGCGTAGCCCCTTTTCTGGCACAGAATATCTCGCCCCCAGATCTCATCAACTTCATGCCTCAATCACTCAGATCAGTAACATACCGCTGCATCGCTTGCAGTCTACTCCGTAGAACTGACAAGAAGACCTCCGTTCTGGCTTAACCTTAATCTTACCTCAGTCCAGCGCCCCCAACCCCGACTGCTGGGTGGAGACGATGTTCTCAACCTCGAAACGCTCGTATCATAGAGCCCCATTCGCCACCAGAACTAAATTCTCAACGCTTGTATTGTGGGAAATCTCCGCAGCCCATTGTATCAATTCCAGCCTTGCTTCCTTCTGCATAGAGGTCCATGATCCACTCCAACAACTCTGCCACCCAGAGTGGGACGAGACTCCTTTTCAGGAGCGCAGGCAACGACCACAAATTCCCAATTCGTCTTTGAGTCCCGATGTTCCATTTATCTATCGTCTTTGATTTGTTGTCAAAAATGAAGTTTTTGTTAGGCAGTGCTGCCCCACCGCGCGGCATTATCGTGGAGTGTAGTTCTGTAACGTTGACACGCGTCTTCGAGCTGGGGAACCTGGACCTCGCCTCAGAACTCAGGGGACTATTATTTCTTGGCGTTTTCCGGTTCCTTGCATCTTCGAGCGGCTGTTCTCGACCTGCATCTCCTGGAATTCTTTACGCACTCTCATTGATCATTCATGGTTTTGTTCCGTCATTCATTCGTTTGTTTGTTTGGTGCTTCGGCGTTTCGTCCCATTACGAATACTCTCGCTCGCTAATTATTCGCCAAAATACGCCATTCATTGAGACCCCAACCTTCTGATATCCTTTCATTTTCTTGTAAGATGAGAAAGTCCTTTTACTCCTTCTCGGTGGGCATCAACACCCTCACTTTCCCATGGCTCCGCATTAATTTCGTTCTAGTCCGATGACGAGCACCTGAGCCTGGCCCCTAGAGAACATCTACAACACCCTCCACCTTCATACACCATGGACGACAGCTATAGATTGTCGATGCCGCAATTGACAACGCAATCGGCTACTTCAAAAGCCGTCCCGGGATATGTAATGAGAGACGACGAACGATATCCAACGCCCGTAGAAGAGGATCCCGGATTGCACCCATATACCCCACCATTCTCTCCAGCCACAGCTTTCTCACGCGATACCTTATCTCCATCAACAGTATCTCCCATTAGCAGGAATTTGACCGCCGTCACCACTCCGGGCTCACCTCTTCAGAAATTAGAAGTCGAAGGAAATCGAAAAAATCGATCATCCCGTCAACAATGCTGCGGGGTACGGCGTCGAATATTCATTGCCCTGGTTGTTGGATTGGTATTACTAGTTATCGTTGGAATTGTAGTGGGAGTCGTCGTTGCACTAAAGATCAAAGAAGCATCGGAGGATACGACACGACTGCCAGCCCTTACCTCCTCTGGCCTGTTCATTGGAACGAATTACACAAATTGGAACTCCCAAATCGCCTACACAAACACGACCTCAGGTAAAGTCACGTTCAGACTCAACAGCGGAGCAGCCAATTTTACAGCCGCCCAAACAATGGATCTGACCATAGTGCCTTCAATAAATGCACCGATGTCCATGGTCAGCATGCTTGGAACAGATGGCAATATTTACATCAACCTCTTTTACATCTATGATTCGAAAATCGTTCTCGCCAATGTGAGCTGTGATCCGACAACTGTTCCCACGGCCTGCACAACAATATATAACGACGCCATATCTGATGGCCTCTCGTTCCCAGTCTATGAGTACTCGGGTCTGGCTGCCCTCTACCTTGGGACCCGGGATCTCGGTTTCCGAGTCTTCTATCACAATTCGGACCGCTACATAACGCAACTCTCGATGGACGGACGAGGAATGTGGGACCACGGAGCAACGGTTTCTGGGAAGGCGCCGAGTGGAAGTAGTATCTCTGCTGCCCAAGTTGGAAATACTTCTTCGCTCACTTTGTTTTATGTTGACGATAAGAGTAAGGATCTCTACTATATCTCATATAACAAGACATGGGAAGCTGGTAAACCATCCACACTCTACACTTTACAGTACCACTTAGACTAACAAAGGAATCTAGCTAATCCCGTGGTTACCTCGGAGGGGTCGAAATGGAGCTCTCTGACCGATTTCTCTACCTGTTGGCAACCGTCAAGTGATACATTGTACGCCTTTTTCACGGGATCCGACAAGTCGATATACCAAGTAGCGGCGACCAATGCTTCAAATTCTGGTCCACTGGAATGGTCAAGCACAAGTCATGATTTATCATGGGTGCCAAGTGATTCTATGAGAGCAGGGATTGGGGCTGTCGCCTGGGGACAGGATCAAGTGAGATTTTTCAGGCTGGTTGCTGGGAAACTGGCGCAGAGTGCAATGAGTAACGGGGTCTGGAGTGCAAAATATATTTGAGAAATGAGGAGTATTGCGCACAATGATTATATGAGGCTGGGTTTGGAGTTACCATATGGATTTGTTATAATTACGTACATAATGTTATTAAAATGAGCCGGGTGCGTTCAAATTTCCTGGGAAAATGCATACCTTCCTCATCTCGAAGAACCTAAATTCTACGAAGCGGCTCTGTACAAGTTTGCAGCAGGCTTGCTCTGCTTGCAAACATGGATCTGCGAGAAATCTTTCTCTCTTGCCAGAAAAGACATTCTCCCATGTGTACGCATAACTCAAACTCGTTGGTTGTCTCCCCACTTCCTGTAACTTTCCCCGAGTGGGGGAAACTAAATTCTATATATTTGTTGTCAGACGGGCGCCGCGTGGATGAAACCCGGGAAGCCCCACCTTACTTCCGCAAACGTCATGAAACGTCATGCGCCGAAGGCTTCTTGCTTGCCAGGACTGAGGCGAGGAAGAACTAGGACTCGGCCAAACCCCTGAGTGAAAGCCCAAGGAAGACGTGTTCACCTTTTTTCTCTCACTCTTGCATCGATTCATACTGTCAGTCAGCCCTGCTATTATTTGAAACACCAGAAACATGGATACCAGGACCGGGAAGCGACTAATGAATCAAACCAGGCAAGTCAAGTAGTCGATACCGTCTTGTATTAGGTACAGTATTCTACAAAACTTTGGTAATAAAACGAAGGAGCATGTTGAATGCCCGAGGAAACAAGTGTTTGTAGCGACAGGAAAATTGCAAGACAAACCCCAAAAACGAGCGCAAACCAGCCAACCATCTAACCAACACTCCATCACTTTTCTTCACAAAAGAAACCGTTCATCCTCGAATGAGGGACCTCGTTCAAACTTTCTATTCGTAAAGCTTGCAGACACCAGACTCGAACACGTACGCGATGCAGGCAGGGTTTCCTTTGCAGGCATCGAGGCAGGCGGTCAGGTCATCAACGGCAGGGGTGGCGATTGGTGTTGGGGAACCGGCAGGAACTGCGTTGATGGGGTTCGCGTGAGTTCCTTGGTTCGTAGGGGCAGGTGTCGGGGAAGGACCAGTCTGTGGGTTCTGGGCTCCTTGACCGCTGGCAGAACCACCTGCGGCACCTTGTTGCTGTCTGCGTCTGACTGGAGTAGGACCGAACAGCTTGCAAACGCCAGACTCAAACGTATACGCAATGCAAGATGGGTTACCTTTGCACGCTGCCAGACAGGCAGACAGGTCATCAACGACGGGCTCGGCGATTGGGTTTGGTGAGCCAGCGGGGACAGTGTTCGCAGGGTTGGCGTGAGTTCCAACTGCTTGTCTGCGTGTAGTGGCAGGACCGAACAGCTTGCAGACACCAGATTCAAAGGTATAGGCAATGCAACCTGGGTCGCCTTTGCAAGCCGCGAGGCAAGCACTGAGATTATCAACGACCGGCTCGGCGATTGGGTTTGGTGAGCCAGCGGGGACAGAGTTGGCAGGGTTGGCGTGAGTTCCAACTGCTTGTCTGCGTGTAGTGGCAGGACCGAACAGCTTGCAGACACCAGATTCAAAGGTATAGGCAATGCAACCTGGGTCGCCTTTGCAAGCTGCGAGGCAAGCACTGAGATCATCAACGACCGGCTCAGCGATGGGTGACGGCGAGCCAGCTGGGATAGCGTTGACGGGATTGGCGTGAGTTCCGACTGTCTGAGTACCTGAGCCTGTTGTGGTGCCCGAGGCACCTTGAGCAGGGTTTGAGACTTGAGCTCCAGTAGCTTGACGGCTGCGAAGTCCACCTGGGTTGGCCGCAGTGGGAACAACAGATGGGATTGAGGTGCATGCGATGTCATAAGCGACAAGGTTGGTTTGAGGGGGGACTGAAGCAGCTGGAACAGAGTAGAGGAGGCATTTATCGACACCATCGACGAGGCCAAAGAGGAAGGAAAGACATGCTGGGTTGCCTTTGCACTTAGCAGCACAGTCTGCAGCGGTATCTAAAAGGATATTAGAACATTCCCAGAATTAGAAAGTAGGAGGGCGGTGACTCACTGATTCCAGTGGGCTGCGAGAGAGGCGTTTGGGCTACAGTTCCGGCGGGGGCTACACCACAGATGTCACGGGCTGCAATTGGGCCTGCAGAGGCGATGGAGATGATGCTGAAAGCAGCCAGAACGGTGTTGGAGAATGAGCAGTGCATTTTGGAAGTAGCCGAAGGTGAAAGCTTTGGATTAAGGTGAGTGAAGTTGTCAAATTAAGAAACTGAGGGAAAATGAGTGTTGTGCTGGATGATACTGTTGAAGATACTGTTGAAGATGCTGTTGAGATGAGGATGAGAAGACAATCTGGGAGGAATTGCTCTCTTTAATACTTTTCCTGTTACTCACTGAGGGACCCAAGTAGTGAGTGAGACAGCCTTACAAGTTCTCCTCGCCTTGAAGATGACTTTCCATGGGTCTCCACAGACGAAAGTTTAATTCGTTTGCCAAGACTGAATGTCTGAGATTTTCCTCCCTATTTTCTAAAAATACATAATCAAATAACAAGCGCCGAGACAATCTAACCTGGCAAGTCAGACGAACCACTTCATGAACATCCAAACTCTGCAGAGCTAATATTCCTGTGTCATGGATCATACTAGTAAGAATCGCAAGTCTAGATGTAGCAACGTAGTCTGGAGTACGTAGCCCTGGCTCTGAGGCTGACAGAGTCAGTGCTTCGACGTCCGCGTAATTGGAGAGACGATCTGTATTCCAATAATAGACATTCTTAATTCACAACTCATATAATCGAAACTGTATTTCCGAGCCAGTTGTTTAATTCTTGAGAACTTGCGTGTTTTGCATCTGAGCCTTCTGGGATACTTGAAAGTGTCCACTATTTTGAGGTAACGCGCAATTGCTGGCGACCAACCTCTATCCCTTTAGATATTGTCCACTCAAAACCGTACCTACCCATGATCTCATTAGAAATAATGGTATTATTGAACTTTTATAGTGACTCCAATCTCGTTGCTTAACTCGCGCAAATAACTCCACAGCAGCGGTTATTCAAGCATGCTCCTGCTACTTCTAAGCCTGCTCGACAGGTGGTTTTCCCCGGAGGAAAGGGGTTTGGAGAGTGAAGAATTTGGCCACTTTCGACCCGAAACAATCTTCTATATTTGGGACTGCAGATTTTTGAATTCTTCTCGCCTATACTGAGTTATGGTGAAGTGTTGGTCAGCCTTCGTGGTGGGGCCGATTGGAGCAACCCACTGACGAAGAAGGCACTGCGAGTTCAGGATCACTCTTCCATAGGTCTAGGACAACTTCCTGGTATAATCGTACGAATTATTTAGTCGCTTAATCACTCGTTGTAGTAGATTCTCGTTGGTATGGGCAAGTAGAGCGAGTGACCAGCTCCACAATTGCTATTTTCAAACTGTTATGACAAGCTTTCTTCATGGCGGTTAGAATTTTTTGAACGAAATTAACTTCCTGACGACCAACAAGTACAATAGGTGACGCGTCCAGATTCAAGATCTGCAGTCAGGAACTTTCCGTTTTTGTTTACATTGTTCTAGATTTAGAAACAGGTGTTGAGTCATCTCCTGATGAATAGCTCTATTACGTATTGGGATAGCAGAATCCCTTACGCCGTCGGTGCGTAGCTTCAAGAGGCAGCAGACAATGGTGGCTCTCGAGCAGTCGAGATTTTCGCGGATACCAACCGCCCAGGGAAGCTACTCAACATCACCGTCAAGCTGTTTATCGATGCCATCTCTTGCTCAGCGGACGCAATCGCGAACAGCGACTGTCACACTCACTGTGAGCTACTGTGAGCTACTGTGAGCCGCTGTCTTTTCTTCCTGTTACTTTCTGTTACCAGAATTCAGCTGCCCTGACCATCGGTATCCCCTCCTCTTGTCATAACTGACAATGACCAGTATCACCAAAATTCCATGAGAGCTCTTATATCTTCTCTCAAACTTCCCCCAGGCCCCGTGCGCTCTTTCTCGACTCGCATTTAAAGCACCTCTCCAGCTTCACGAACCCGAGAATGATTCCAGTTTTCAGTTTCAGCGATGCCCTGGAGTTAGATGTGAAGGACTGGGAATTCATAGCTGAAGGTCTCATATATTCATCCGCGGCGCGGTGGCGGTTTTGGTCCATAACCGTTCGACATGGGAGAACAAATGTGAGACTAAAGGCGAATCTTGGGTAGAGCTGTTTTCAAGTCGTGGCCTGTTGTCAAACCATCGCGAAGCATGTCGCTGACGATCTCGCTCTTTAGAAACTCATAACCATATCTCCCTCCAGTGTCTCAAAGGTGGAGAAAGACTCGCCGCCCGAGAAGGTTAATTAAGTCACAGCAGATGGCCAGGCAGATCACTTAATCTGGACTCAATCTGGACCTTCATTAAAGTGAGGTCCTTTGCTCAAGGCGAGCCTTATAAACTACAGGTTTCCAGGCATGGCGGCATCTCTTACAAATCAGCCAGCGCAGCAGCCGGCGGATGCTCTTCAGTGGTGATCCTTCCTGCACTTGAGTGAGTGTTGTGAGTATATTATTTGCCTAAGTATTAATTTCTTTTTGTGATGAGAAAACAAGGGACTAACTATCCTAATTAAATGGCGGCCTGGGCAATCGAAGTGAATGGGTTGAATAAACTACAGTCAGTGTATTTAACTTGATGCAGTCGGTACAGTCTTTCTGGCTTCCCCAGGAAAGAATTTAACATTACATTGACCAAAATTTAGTAAATCAGCTTTCCAGGGCAACTTCTCAACTGGAGCTCGGTATAAATTCTCGCCTTCGTTGCAGACACCGAATTCTACTTAGAACATCAACAAACACCAACATATCTGCCGAACTGACTAGCCAATCCGAGGTATTCTTGCCTTGGTCTCCCTCTTGCAATGTTATTCTTGCAATGTTATTCTTGCAATGTTATTCTTGCAATTGGATATCACGACAACATGCCCGACAACATCTCAACCTCTTCAATATCTTTCCCAAGCCAGGAACGTGTCCCAAAATACATCACAGAGGGAAAGTCCACCCTGCTAAATGGTAGTAACACTATTCACCTGGCCTCTTCTAGCAGCATGGGCAAGAGAGCTAACGTTTATCGCAGCTACCTCAACACAGCCAAACCAGTCACTTTGTCGTCCCTCCCACCCGAACTCCCCATCGAGATTTTCAAACACTTTCATACCACAGATACCGTATGCTTGGCTCTCACCACCACGAACTCATGGGCAATCTTCAAGGGCGCTTTCTCAGGACTCTTCCCCATCCGTTTTCGTGCAATGAACGAGGGAATTTTACAACAACCTGCTTTCCAAAACCTTCTCTCCTGGATAGAGCCAACCGTCTTCGGTTTCGACTCCCCAATCTTCGTCCTCACAAAAGAACGACATGACAAGTTTTTTCGATTGCAGAAAGCATGGGAGATAAACCAGCAGGTTTGTCGTGAGGTACAGGAGACGATGGGATGGATTGGGAAGCAGGTTTCAGGGGTTCGGTGGCGCTAGAACGGGCTGCAATCTGGTGTCTAAAGGTGCTCTCAGCGTATCATGGTCATGAATCTAGGAAACGTTGCCTCCTTTTCTCGCATTGCCGTCTTCTAATTGCAAGATCTGGGTTTACGATAATACCTCTTTGTAACTGCCAGGAAGGTTTCTGGGTCTCTCACGATGTAGCCAATTACTAGACTCGATGGAGATCGTATAGGTCTCTGTGTCTCAGAGAAGCAACAACTTTCAAGAAAGATTGCCTCTTCCCAAATCCTTCTGGTTTCATGCAGTGACAAATTACATTTTCTTAATCTCTTCCTGTAAGAGTGAAATTGTCTACTGGCCCTCCGGAATGAAGCTGCCTTAACTCGAGGACGGTTTCGGTCGGTTATTGGGCGATTCGATCATTGCAACATAGCTGCATGGGTGCTCTATAGAAATAGATGATCGGTTTTGTGGTCTGCAGAGCCTCGTGGCCTCTAGAGGGCGGGGCAAAGTTGGGAGAGGGGGTATTGGGCCCTGAACCTAGTGCTGACGTGGGTGGCTTGGGCGACGCTTGTCACTGGAACTGCCCGAGATTGCGTGCAAGTGCAGGGTATTTAGCGTAGTTCGGGGGCTGCATAGTGGCTTTCTCAGGTTAAAGTTTTTCGGGTCTTTACTTTGCCCTGTACTTGAATTGCGCGTTCACTGTTTCAGGGTCGTCTTCACTAAAGGGTGCAGCAACCCGTTATAAATCCCTTGCTACTCAAGCTATCCCAGAGCAGTGGAGAATTCGTAACGGAAGCAATAGCAATCTTCTGGTTCGACTAGCAACAAAGAATAAGGTTCGAAAAGCACAGCAATAACAAATGAAAAGCCCCACTAGACTCAACCCTCAAAGATAATCTACTCAAACCTTGTTGACGAAAAGCGGCGGCAAAGTCGTGTACTTCTTAATATCCTCCATAGTCTCATTCTAAAGTTTCTTTGAGAATTCTTGCCCTGCGGGTGAGGCCAGATATTAAACTCTGTTAAAATGACAGTTAGCACACCCGAATTCCAATCATGAGAGTAATTCGCTGGTTGCGTTGTCATCCTTGTTAGTTAAGAATCGGCCATTAGAAGATGAGTCTACGACCGATGCAGCATGCGACAACACCCACGCTCCCTCCTTCACCGAACGGTCCTTGATGGCCTGCACGATACCTATGTAAATACGAATAGGGCGCATTGGACCCCATAGCCGTAGTGGCCGTTGTAGGGCACATCATATTGAAGAAGACTTTCTCAGAGTTGGGTTTCGATGCCAGCTGGTACAAGAACAATGGCACAGAGTCCTGGTATCGCCACATTCGGTCGTAAAGCCAAAGTTCTTCGGATCGTCCATGTGATTCAAGATGCTCTCGTCCTTCTTGACATGTTTCTCGGAAGCCCAAGTCGGAGACTCATGGCGACGACTTCCAACCCAGGAGATGCGGGAAGCACGACCAGTGTTTCCGGCGCTTGCTTCTAGGCCTGGGAGGAGTGCAGCGAGAATCAGATAATCAACGACGGGTATCTCTGCAACCACCGCATTTGCAAACTCAACCATGCTGTGTGGATCCTCCATGTCGACCTTCATGACCTTTATAATTGCTTTGGCGTTGTTCTTCTTGACACTCGGATCGGCAGCGAGCTCGGATATGCAGGCTTCGGCTTTGGAGGGGTTCCTCACGGCGAGGATGACAGTGGAGATCTTGAGGACAAGATGCTGGCGGGCTGTTTCCAAGCCCAGGTCGGAACTTGCACCTGTGACGAGAGCAACTCTTTCAGTGAGGTTGATCCCCGCTGGCAAAGGGCGTAACTTGGGATGTGTGAATGCCGACATTATGCTTTCGTTTTGTGGTAGGATCCGTGGAAAGGGTTTTCGAGAGACTGCTTGAATTTGCCGTTAATGGACTGTTCACAAATAACTCTGAGTTGCAAATGACTGAAGATGGTAATGGAGAGAAAAGAGACGGGGAGCAAACTTGAGGTTAGGTATAGGTGAGTTGCAAGCGTGAGTGTGTCTTCAATATTGTGACTTCTGGAGTTGCGGAAATTAAGTTGAATGGCGCAATGTGGAGCTTGAATAAATCGAAAGCGGCTTGGATGGAGCGGCGGGGCAGAATGGAATGCAACGAACGCATTTCGAGATTTCCTAAGAATGAGCAGGTCTTGCTCTAGTATTGATTGATAAAGATCCTTGGAATTGTTGTGTTGCAGGGATATGTATATCACAAAATGAAAACTGAACCCCTTTAATTCGTGATATGTCAAGGGATAAGCGAGCCAGAAAAGACGAGGAAAAAGTATAGTGATAACATCTCACAAACAAACATACAAGAATTACGAAGTTCTGATCACATGCTGTCTGGGGACACTGTACACAAGATCTCAACGTGTATTTCAAATATAAATTGGTCTTCCCAGGATATTGCAGAACTTCGGGAAACAAGAAATCAACATTGGCAGGGCAACTTCATTGGCAGAGGAGCAACGATAATGGCACATCGGAAGACATCTACATGGGGATCCGGTAATGGAAAGCCTTTCCCCAGATTCATGGAGGCTCGCTTGCTAGGGCATAGAATTGAGATGCGTTTGCAGGGGCTGTTGTCACTTGAGATAGTGCAGTCATCAATTATCATCTTATCAACAACCAGTATCGCCTGTAATTCGTACCTGAGAAGCCAATAATGCCGACGACGAAATAAGGAAGGCTAAAGGGGACAAATACTCATTACCAGAGTTGGCAATGTGTTGATTCACATGAGGACGCTCGACGGAGTCATTCATATTTTCATTGTTCTTGCCCTCTGCGAGGGTACGGGTGTAATATTTATGCACAGATGAGGAGAGAACACAAGTTCAAAGCAAGCCGTAAACTGGAGTCCATCGAGAATAAAAACAAGCGTCTACTCAAGGAGAGGTTGGAACAAAGTCGCATTCGAAAGATTGATTGGATCCTGTTTAGACATAATCTTTGCTCACGAAGATGCGAAGTCTCGGTACGAGAGTGCGATCCGATGTAAAAGCGCTCTAATTGACTGCTCACAGAAACATCACGTAGTTGGGTTCTTGCCCGGTACTATAGTCTACCGAACAGCGGCTCCGACTGAACGAAGTCCTCCCCAGCCACGCCCTAAGTGAACTTCCTCTCTGGCAAAGAAGTGCCTTGACCGTTTGAACTCTGAAAATGAGATGAGGGTCGTTACTGACAAGGATTTATTTATTGTCACCAGCACGTTGCTATCATGGGATCTTGCCTTTTAGCAAATCAAAACTCTTTAACTCGTACAAGCAGCAGAGGATACTTATCAGGATAGAAGACAAGAGAAAAGGAGATGCTCTATTGCCACGGGATCGGGCTCGAGCCATAAGGGCTCTTGCACTAGTGGGTCGCACCTGGCAATACTGAGGAATCTGTCATGCGTTTTCCAAGAGTATTAGGCCGGAAGTATGAGCTCCAACACGTTCGAGGGCATGGCCCCATGTTGATCTCGATGATTCGTTCGTTGAGGGCTGGTGATTTGCACTAGACAAGCAGATGGGAAAATATAAAGAAGATGCCTGAGAGAATTGACGTATCATGGCTGTCCAGCGACTGGTTAGAGCAATTTCCGGCCGCTGAATTCCCGCTCTTGCCACCTTTGGTTGTTCTATGGCATTCTGTACAAGAATATGTGCGTGAATGAACGGCTTTGGTAGCTTGTGGGCCTTGGGCCCACTTGGGCATTCCCATGTGGGTAGGAAGCAATCTCGTGACGACACCCTCGAGTGAAGTTGGGAGCCACCCGATGCAATGAGTGTTTCTCTGCTCTAGATACAATTTCCATCTTCTTCACCTCTCTCTCATTACCTACTCCCCTCGTGTCATCCCCTACTCTTTCCAAGACAAAAGAAAATCCCAAAACAAGAGAACCTGATATCTTCGATCAGTCTGTGGTATAAAACGCCCCAATCATGCTTCTCACTCCTATGCTCCATAAATTCCGTCTCCTCGTAAATGTAAGGGTATCATCCAAGCCATGCACTCTCTCATAAACCTCTCTCAATGCAACTCAATCAAATGCAACGCTCGCTATATATCCAATTTATCGTGACTCATTCCACCTCTTTTTGCTTCTTCTGTTCTCCCTCGTTCTTCAACCGCTCCTCATTATCACTCACCTCCCTCGTCCGGTAACTCTCCTCCACAACCCCTGCCTCCTCTCCTTCACCCCAACCTCGCCGCCCTCCTTCTCCTCCGGTAAACACAGCCGATACCGCCTCACACTGCCCGCGTCACTCGCCCCATCCTCACCCCCTTGCTCACAAAACCGCGTCCTCCGACTCGTCGGCGGTAATATACAATCCGGCACCAACCTGATAAAGAAGCCCCTGACTCCCTTCCCAGCGGCGTCGATAGCTGCATACTCCAAGCGACGGGTTTGGTCGGACGTCCAGTATTGTGTTGTTGCCGGCGGTGGGGGCGGATGTGGGGATTGAGGGGGGTCGGGGGGTGGAGTCGGGTCGGCGGCGAGGACGGGGGCGGGGAATTGGAAGAATTTGTAGGGCTGGTGGATGTTCTGGATGTCGGTGTGGGGGAAGGGGGAGGTGTGTCGACTTGATAAGCTGGGACGGGATCCGGAGGTGCTCGTTCGAATCTGGGCAGCATTCATACTTGACCTCGACGCTCTTTTTGCGTTCGGTCGACTCGAAGAGGATTTGGATTCTGTGGTTGAGCGGCGTTTTGGTTTTGAGGGGCGGGAAGAGGCGTGTGATGAATGTCGGGAGGATGTAGATGTTCGGGGGCTTGATTCTTGGTACCCCGAGTCTTGGCGGGACATTTTTATTGCATCTAACTTTTGTGAGGAGACTGGTGTGCTTTTGGTTGGTGAGGAAGGGGTTTGAGAGGAAGCGGTTTGAGAGGAGGAGAGAGGACGCATTTCCATGTGTGAAGATTGAGGATGGTCTTGTGCAGAGTGGAAGGTGCACGCATCTGAGGTTGCGGAGATGTTGGAGAGGGAGCGGTTGTGGTGGGATGTTGTGAGGGGGTGGAGGTGTTTTGAGGAGGCCATCTGGTTGAAGGACTGAGGTCGGTATTGGATGACCAAGATTGACAATGATTGATGCACTCGGGATCCCCGGAGCTGTGAGCTTCTATGATTCTTCCATATATACCTCCAAATTTAAAATATGTCGTTGTGGGAGTTTTGTTCAAGTGGAGATGTCGTTCGCTGTCACTGTCCCTTGAAGTGGGGGGACCTTGCATTTAAACCCCCCAGTCGAATCCCAATCGAATCCCCAACCCCAATGACGGAATGCAACGCCCAAGGAAGCAATTTAAAGCGCCAAGGCGGAAAGGCGGCCGTTTTCAACACGCACCAGTCTGGTCGTGATCGTGACCGACTCTTTGACTTCGAGTTTGTCCGAGTCGTTTGACTAGGGGCAATAATGGTCGCTGGAACAACGCTGGAACCACCGATAAAGGAACCCCACCGCCTGGCTGGGGCCTGGGCTGCGATCTTAGCGTGCGGCGCGCTATCGAATTTAAGCTTGTTGAGGGTTGTGCAGTGTGGGGTCGGGTCGAGGCCTGCTGACTTGCTTCTCCGATTCCTCTAAAAATATATACAGTATCTGTCTGTATCGCGAGTCGAAGACGAAGTGTCAACGGAGAAGAAAGGAGAAGGGGTGTGCGATCGTTCCCAGATCCCTTGAGCGGGGAACACCCAGACTGGGATTGTTGACAGTCCGGGTCCGTTGAATGGATTCGCTGTTGACCGCCACCTGCTGCACCGGGACTGTCCACAGTGCAGAGTGCAGCGTGCAGCTGCAGTAGTGGGATTTCTGGGTTGTCTGCGCTGGAACCGGCCCCCCTCGCCCGATGTCGCTGGACCAGACAGCCGAAGAAGAAGAAGAAGCGGTGGGCAGGGCAAAATGTTGAGGATCCAAAACTTTGAAGATGTCAAAATGGATTTAAAGGAGAAAGCTGTCGTTGGGATGTGATGCTACGTCAGTCAGGAGGCAGACGCATCCCTTTACGCGGGCGTTGATCATCTCCCCCTCGGACTATTTGCATGTGAAATTCGCTTGCCCTCCTCCTTCCGTGATGCTTCTGCTTTTTCCGGGTCGACGGTTTCGGATTCAGCTGGTGTTTGCTGTCACGCGTGGATTGGATGCCGCTGGCACGCGCCTTTCACACGCCAATCACTGGTGAGGAGAGCATGACTACTTCGCCGGCAGGAGTGAAACCTGGCCCGTCCTCACGAATGCCTATCAATATTCAGGATTGTTTGGCGGGCCGGAGGCCAAGATGGGGTTCCTGGCGGTGTGACACCCTCATTGAACCCTCCGCACGTGCATCATGCTCGTTGGCGGGTTCGGGCCGCTGCGTGCTGACGGAGATGACTGGGAGACTGACAGCAAAGTAAAATGAAGGGGGTACAAAGGCTGGCGGTGAGAACCCGCGGTGAGTTGTGTCTGGTTCTCAAGATCCGGACTGGAGCTCGGCTGGTTTGTAGGGTTCCGGAAGTGTTGTGCCCTCGGTTTTGAATTCAGCAATGGTTCGGGATTACACGTGATGATTTGGGTGAGGTTGACCATTGATATTCTCTTTTTGACAACCTTTGGTCATCTTCACCGATGTTGGGCGCATTTTCGAGTTTGACAGATAGGACTCTGTTGGATTTCCCTATCACTTTTGACATCGTCTCCCGGCATGTGATACTCTCGTTACCCCTTTTCAGCGCAAATCAGGAGTTCTCCGTACTTGGAAAGCCCCCAAGTAAAAGAGGGGAAAAGGTGCAAGGACAGAGAAAAGAAGCATCACGAACAATTTGAAGAAACAACCAGCCAGAATTGCTTGGTTCTAGTGTTCTCAATGGGATGAGTTTGGCCATGAGCATTAATTACTTGGCAAACGGACCTCAAGATTGTGCGATGTTCTGACATTCACACCTTTTCTGTTCTTCTCCAAGAGGATGGAGATAATGTTCAAATCCCATGTGATGGCCATGACCGGCACTTTCCCAAAGAAAGGCCCTCTGCATATAACTAAAGTAACGGCCTTATCATCATGCGTCTGGGCAGTGCCCGTCTTGAAAGGGAAGGGGCAGTCACGACGAAAATCCTCGTCCCTCAACCCAACAGCATATCCCATGACATCTCACCACTCTTGGTGCCGTCACAGGCTCCCACGAAGACAAGTCCAGCAACACTGATGTCCACAAATACACGTCATATGGTCGCAGCCCTCTGTCAACCAGGACACGGCGCACTCGTTCTTTCCATAAGCCTTCTCGTTGTGGTATCCTCACCCCTTGGACCGACTGTCGTTCCGGTGCTCTGCCCTGTCGTGCTGGTCGTCGTCGATTAATACGATTCTCATACTTGGCACACGTCTCGCCTTCATGCCAATCCACACCATGTCTCGTGCAAAACCGATGTCCACACTTACTACACACAAATATCACTCCACTTCCATCTCCATCTCCATCTCTATGCCTACCTCCATTACTATGCTCCTGAACACCCTCACATCTCGGATTCAGACAATCCGTAAAGTTCTCCAGAGCTCCGAGTGGGACACAAGTTACCAGGTAATCGCAGCGCTCGAACGTTTCGCGTCTTGCGAGCCGGCGGGTATCGGCGTGGGAGAGTATTTCCGGGCAGCTTGGGTGCGTGCAGCGGAGTTGGTTTGGGTTCGCTGCTGTGATGGGCGGGAAGTCATCGATGGGAAGGGGAACGAGACAGCCGATGCAGTCTTTGGTTTCTTGCTGTATGTTGGATTCTCCTCTTAAAGAAGGGTTGGATCGTTGAGGATTATCCAACGAAGTTCGAGGCGGTGCGGCTGTAGGTGTCAAGGTCTAGGACCAAGCGGATGGATTGAGGTGTCGTGGACGAGGTCTTCGAGGAAGCCGAGCACTTCGAGGTCTGGAAGTGTCGGGAGTTCTAGAGGCTGTGGAGCGCCTGGAAGGCAAAGTTGCTGGCCGCGAAGTGGCCAAATTTCAAATATCTTGTTCGTTCAAACGAGAGGGGCGGGGTCAGGTTGTGGAGGTGTGTTGCTTCGAGACGGCGTCGTTGGGGACGACGAGTTGACTCACGCGAGGGGCTTGTTGGTGGTAGAAGTCGTCAGCTATTCGGTCGTGAGCTCCGCCACTACCCCGATCAACGATACCAGGCTGGCCAAATTCTCTCTCGAAATTGTCCAACTCATAGCCATCCATAATAGCTCGAGGGCCGTAACCATGTCGTCCTCTCCCATTTCCTTCCATCCTCCCACTCTCTTGCACATCAAATAACCGCTGTCCTCTCTGGTTAACCAACCATTCGGCAGAGCAATATCGAAACGCACGTAAGTTGTTCCGAGATCAACACTAGGTGTTGAGCTAACTCGTCGCCCAGGTTCACGTTGCGACACAAGAGGAATCCGTTCTGGGACCGTGCCTGTCATATCCCATGTTGGTTGATATTTCATCGTAATGTGCCCAACCCGGAGATGACCATCGCGCCATTTGCGGAAAGTTTAAATTGCTTGGCGTCGGTGGGCGGGGAGATACCCCAGGACTGGAATCCTGAGGCTGGTGGCCGCAGATCTTACTCAATAATGAGCCCATGAGAGTGAGGAGTGAGGGGTTGTGTATAACTGCGGCGATCAAGGCTTGCGAATGTCCAAAGTTCCGTCACAAAGATTTGATGCAGGAACGTATCTGCTTTTTGTAAGATAAAAATAAAAATAAAAATAAAAATAAAAAACGGAAGTGGGTTTCCTGTAACCTTGCTTTTGAAGAATTGGGCAGAAATGTGTTGTCGTGAATAAGTTGAGTTCAGATGAGTGAAGCGGTTGGTCAATTGAGGCCGATTTGATTTGGAAGCCTGGCTAGACTCATTACAGAAGTTGGATCGTGAGTAATGAAGAGGATGAAAAATCGACACTGTGATATTCAACTACTAAGATCTATTTAATTTTGAAATGAAGTAAAACAAAAGAGTTCTTTATTATGGCACTTGATATGGAATTCAGATGAATGTAGAAGCCTGATTAATTATCTAATGCCAGGAGAGAAGGTCTCCTTAAATAGGCTGATATTAGCTAGACAAATGAAACCTCATAATCTCAACATTTAAGACCTCCATTGCTGCTCATTTGTCGCCCAAGTATTCGTCATCCCCGCTTTTGAAAATTCTAAACGAATGATTTATAACTACCCATGCCCAAACATAGCAAAGACCGTTTTTGGTAATGATAAACTTTTGTCCCACAGTAACCTTTGATGGAAATCTAGACCGGCTAGAAATTCGAATTGAGGTGAAAGTCAGAAATCTACCGTCCAAGTACCCCCTCAAACACCCATGGTGGAGAATCACCACAATTTCCATCTACTAACCGCCACCACTTCTACAGATCGTTGTTCAACAAAGCAATGAGCGCGCCACCAGCTGTCCAGTAAGCTACGAAGACATCTCGCCACCCATACTTTATCCACTTCTAATCCGCTGCAGAGCAGTCGAGACAAGAGTAACTCATGTCTCAGGGCCACGATAAGCCCAAAGGAAGCGCATAAAAAGCTCAAAGCGAGGATAAAGAGTAGCGGCGGCAGCAAGCGAATGACCATGTTCAAGAACAGGGCAGGATCCGTGAGTAAAATCGTGTATATCGACTGCACCTTGTTCTTCGCATGGATGAATAACGTGAATAACATAGCC
Organism: Hyaloscypha bicolor E; assembly: GCF_002865645.1. Lineage (NCBI taxonomy): Eukaryota > Fungi > Ascomycota > Leotiomycetes > Helotiales > Hyaloscyphaceae > Hyaloscypha > Hyaloscypha bicolor. The sequence continues at coordinate 306,883 of NW_020194563.1, read as the reverse complement.
CAAGACGAATTGATAATCTGAGCAATAGCTGGTCAGCGAGTGTAGCATGATTGAGAAACGGGAAGTGAGAAGCTCGTACCGTGTATAAATCTGTCCTTTCCATGTAGATCATTTGGTGATACGTGGTCAACGTCTGGATGAACACCTCAAGATCAAGCATGCGCTGCTTAATCTCTCCAATTCTTTCCCTCTCGTCGGATTTTCGTTTCATTTTCGCAATTCTTCCCTCCCGGTCTTTCGGCCTCAACTTTTCGAGTCTCTCGTATAGATCCGCCATGCGCCGGGAACATTCATTTAGAACTGCTCTCTGGCTCCGGATTTGTTCTTCCGTTGTTGCTTGCTTGATCTTGCGGAGGATCTCAGCTAGCAAAGGGAGTCTGAGTGTAAGGCTAGAGATGATAGCCTCAAGTTCTGCGCTGTCGTTTTTGTAGGTGACCAGAATGGCAGCAATTTCGCGAGTTTTGTCAACAATAGATATGATTGTTGCTACGAGACCGAGGACCGTGACTGGATCTATCATGGCTGGGGTTGGATAAGAACTGCGGGAGTGGTGCTCTGTCGGTGATGTGGATTGAGGAGGAGACTTAGTACTAGAACGTATGTCTTGTTGCTGATTCTTCGCGGACGTTTGTATTTTTCGTGGATTTGACAGTCGTGAATAGAGGTTGTACGTTTCTTTGTGAGAGAAAGAAGCCATAGACTATTTATTTTATTGAGAACTTTCTGGAACAAAACAAAATCCGGTGAGGCTGATACGCCAAGCGAAGGAGGCGGCGGAGCCGGAAGCTCCCTTGCTTGAGCCGCGGCGGCATGTCGAGGACGACGCTGCTTACGCATGGAGGCTGAGAAAGTTGCATCGTAATTGATCATAGGACTTGGTCGCCCAGAAATAGATGAAGCCTATGGAAATTGGACGGTAAAAGTCCATCGAATCGCTCCCTGTGTCTATCGTGAATTGTGTGAATCGCCCAAAACCTGTACTCCGTGAGACCAGAGCAGAGCGGAAATGAAACATTGGGACTGTTGGACTCAGCCTTACTGCGGTGATGTGATTGCTAAAGAAATAAAAATAAATCTTTTCATTGCATTAGCTTATCGGATTACTGTGGAGGCTGTCTGAAACCTGGTGCGCAGCCCCCACCATGTGATATGGTGGAGCCGCAGTCGATGTCTCAGCTGAACATAAACGATGCTAACAACTAATTATCTCCTAGAACAATTGTCTCTGTCTTCCATTAAATATTCCGTATTTCGTGCCATGTATTCCTTCTTCTAGATATGCAATAGCAGAAAAGTTCGGTTTCTGACGGCACGCAATGTTAGGCCCGGATCTTCGGGTGTACCAGCTTATTTCCAAGCAGGCTGCTAGAATATCAGTCTCTGCTTAAGATCATTCAAAATCCGTCGGAGAAAGCAAGCTCTTAACTATATAGTGGTAGTAACGGACAAAAAGTCAAGATCTCCACAATCATCTACTCAAGCCAGGAAAGCTGCTTGCTCTCTAGATTTTGTAATTTCATGAGAGCGCCCAATTTTGATAAGCTGCAGAATATGACACAGAACAGAACCCTTCATTTAGTCATTGTGTATTTTCAGGTATACAAAGTACTGTCTGGCTAGTTGTTTCAAGATTCGCATTGCTTGTCAAAGTGCACGGTATCTCTCGGTGAAGGAGAAATAGGGGCTTAAGCGAGAACTTGTTGTCAAACATCAAACAGGTTCAACAAGCTTCAAAATGGGGATACCTTCATATTTGTTGCCCCTCAACCTCTCAGTCTACGCTACTCTTGTTCTTCCTTCGTCTCCGCCACTCTATTCAATTATAAAGTATGCTTGGATTCGTTTATAGGCAGTCACGTGAAGTTACCTTTTTATCGAGAAGGCTCCCAGACGTGGAAGCCTTTCTCCTAGAATGCCCATCCTACCAGATTGCTCATACTAAAACAGTTGGTCTTCTCGTATGATTGGGCAATTGCTGAAAATTCAGCTCTGGAATCATTGCACTGCCACCACCATGCAGGTGCAATCGCAGCCGCAACCCACTTCTTAGCTGAACTCCAACCATTGCTCTGATACGTTGGTACCTTGATGAGCCCCACGCAAGTCGAAACTCCGTCCTATCCCCTTCTTTTGTCACTTGAGTGTTCATCTAGCCTTGCCCGACCATTATCCACATGATGGCGACAACGTATTCCTCCCCGGTTTACACCTATCAGTTCAGGATCACGAACTCAACACCGAAGGAGCAGACCTACATCATTAAGCCACCTAATATGCCTTCTCCAGTTCCATTACCGGCAGACCGTGTCTTCCCAGTGCTGTACACGTGTACCCTAGCTCCATCAGCCTCTCAAACATTCACGACAGAAATCGCCAGCAACAGCCAAGGTACATTTCATCCCTGAAACATCATCTCCGATGGCCCAATACACCGCTGTTATCACGCTTCAGTAATTGTTGTCAACTAATGCCCCCTAGAAGCGCATTTATTTCTCTTAAGAGGGACAATGATGGTAATATCAAAAGAAGGCTTCCTGCCACAAAGCTCCGATGTCTTGATTGATTTCTGGAAAGACGAGGGAGGCTTAAAAGGAGACTGTTGTCTTATTAAACAAGGTGCCGGATGGGAAGTGTGTTGGACCTGGAGATGGTGGAGTGAAGGAGAGGCGCGCGGCGCTGGGCCGAGCAGTGCTTCGCGATAGGCACAGGGCTGAGGATGGTGCAATTTCCGCGACTTTGACGAACATAACAGGATAAAAGGGGCGATAGATCCTACATACGGTACGATAGATATATCTGGTTCAATAACTCTCTTCTGAGGTTTCACCGCCTTCTTAATTTCAGAGTCCTCACCATTCTCCCTAGGATGGAAACCCCAATCCCGTAGTACAACGCACTCAGAACAAGTATCAAGCACGTCAATGGAATTGCAATTGCCCAAAATAGCCAAAACATTCCTTCCCCAGGTCCATACCCTCCCTGAATACTAAAAATCGTCGCCACGGTAGAAAACGGCAAGAACACTGTCGCTAACAAACTCAACCTCGCTAATGCATGATTCTCATCGAGCGCTTGTTTACCTTCTCCGATGGAGACGAGGGCAGTGAGGAGGTCGATGTTCTTCTCAGTTCGGCGAGATGTGGCGAGAACCTTGTCTTGCAGGTAGATGAAGTCTGCTTCCATGTCTTGGGCATGTTCAAGCGAGATCGGTGAGATTTGATCGCGTGACCAACTAACCTGACCTCTCGTTGTACACTGCTCTTTCGCTTGGGTTATAAGTTCGTGATATCTTGTAACCCTTCTCCTATAGATATATAAATCCTTCAAATAGATCTCCAGATCTCGGAAAGTAGGCTCCTCCTTCTCCAGGATATATTCTATTGTTGCGAGCTCGCGGTTCACATACTCGTTGATTACAATCCAGTTCGAAGCCACGAGGCGGTAAACATCTCCGAGTATGAAGAAACAATCTGATTTTGCACTTTCGAGAAGTGAGGGGTTGTTGGAAAATCGTTCGTTGAGATGGCCTGCAAGTGCCTCGCGGTTTGAAGTTGGCGGAATGGTGTCTTCTGCCTCGTCAAGTAGACTTGCTCGTCGGTTAAAGCTGCGGTGGCCAGCTGGCTCGCAATAGATATTTCCTGGCGGGAGCGTGAACGGGGGATCAAGAAGTATTACTCCTGAACATTATCAGCAGTTACCGAGAGCTAACGGGTGAAGGGTTAAAGTACCGGTCCACCCCTTTGATCCTCCTTCAGTCTTCTTGAACCAAACGGTAATCACTTGTCTTGTGCATAATAATGGCTCAAACTCTCTCCCTTTTCGAACTCTCGGTGTCAACTTCCCAGCCTTTCTAGGTATCCTCGTTGTAGTCTCATCAGGTTTCATAAAACTCTTCGCATCTGAAGCGACAGACTCATCATCTGGTATGTCCGCATTTTCTTTGTGTACAACAAAAGGGTGGTTTCCATGAAACAAGTCTGGGTGATTCGAGACTTGCCTTGGCTCAATATACCGCAATTGAAGAAAGTCGTGGCTTTTCTGAGTAGATGGGAGGGCCGGGATTCGTTCTGCGACATTCGCAATCCGGTACCAAGGCTCATTATTCAAGTGGTCTGCAAAGAACTGGGGATCGATGTCAAACTTCTCGCCTAAGATATTTATTGCCTGAGCGCACACATTCTCGACAATGAATAGCCGGCACGACTCTTTTCCTTCTGGTTGTTCTAGCTCTTGTGCTAAATTTGCAGTCCCTTCAAATTGGTCGAATTGGATCCCAGGAGAGATTGGGAGTCCCGAGGGGATATGCACAACTGTGAATTTGGCTGGGGTCTGAGAAGAATGGTCGGTTGCCTTTCCTAAAAACTCGTCGAGAGCTTTGTAATTTGTGGATGTTTTGGCCAGGCGTTGGAGAAGTGTAGAGTAAGTGGCTGTAACCTTTTCAAGTGAATTTGCCATTTTCGGGTTGAAAATTGAAATGGATGTTCAAACACAAAATTAAGGTTCTTCGAGGGTCATTTATAGAAAGAGGGCACGCGAGCAAGGCTGCGCTGGGTAAGGGGGCTGAGTCTCGGGCACTGGCGGAACACTGGGGTGGGATGGCCTCCGTGAGGCTGACTGGCTGATAAGCAAACCAGCGTAATGGGGGATCCGTTTGCGGGGAAACCTTGAACTATTATTTAATTTAGGCAGCCGTGCTTGTACCTGGATTTCTCGGGCCCAAATTGCCATCCCTGCTTTTGAGTTGAGGTTAGGCCAAAGTTGATTGGCTCCATTTGGCATGGCAGACAGGAGACAAGCCCACGGAGGAAGCGCAGTCTGCGTTATTTCTTCATCTTGTCTGGTAACTAGTTTGCATAGCCAGGAATCGTAGAACATGCGTCAAAACCTCGCTCATCGAGTCTCGGCTGTTTTTATTTCACGCGCGGTTGTTAATGCTGCATAAGTAGGATGAATCATATGCAGAAGATTCGGGGGCATAGAATCGCCCACAGTAGACAGATAGATGATCCTGGAACTCCCAACCACCCCCTTCTTAAGCACCTCTAGCCCAAAATGTCTCCAAGAGGATTTTCAGCCGGAGGTTACGATTCTGAGCCGGATTATAAACGTAAACGACGCAGAAATTCTGAAGGAACTAGTAGAGCACAGAATTTGAGGAAAGCTTAGAATTTGAAGGACAGAAAGAAGACGAGGAAACTTACATCATGTTGTCATTGTATCCCATCATCTCCATCTCAATTATGAAAATGCGGGACGTTGAGGATCGTCCAGCAGCAGCAGCAGCAGCCGAGGAACACCAAAATCGCTTTGTTTGGAAAATTACACCAAATCTCAACGGAGTACCCGAAACCCTTTAAAAGTCTTTTGCATATTAGAAAAGAAGCAGATCTAACTTCTGCGAAAATCTCACGATAATTAAATATAAGGGGGAATTGTGAGAATTTCTGTATTGCGAGGATGAAAATTGCGCCCGTCGCTTAGAGACCCAAGGGGCAGAGCGGCGGAGTGTTTTACCCCACCACGAAGCGAATTTACCCCGTACCCCTTGAAAAGGCCCAGCATGACTTCGATTTTCAACCAAAAAAAAATCGCAATGAATGCACTAAGTACTGGTCGAAGAATATATATTTGGGAGAAAGTCCTTTCTAATACGTTGAAATCGATACCTCGAGCTTTTCTAAAGAACACGTTACCTTCTGAATTCGGTAACAAAATCTTGTTTCCTCCAGGCAGCATGAAATCACTTGCTGTCTCTCCACTCTCAGCTTCACGCCTGGCAAAATCCAATCGAGACTTCTCAAACCAATGCCCTAAAGCAGATCTTGAATTGATTGAGCTGCCACTGACTGTGTTCGAAAGGTGAAAAGACTCTCCCGGGGCCAACTTTGGCTCTGTATCACCGGGCATACATTTCGTGGCCCGTTCTATAGTCGGTCCGATCCAAAAGCAACAAATAAAAATAAAAATCACCATAATACTAGTTAATATAAATCGTATTAATTAAAATGATACTATATACTCTAGGGATTAATTCTATACTCTCGAAATTATAATATCTTTATTATTAAGGGAGTTATAATATATGTAATTAAGCAAGCAAATATATTCGCGTTTTATATAGTTATTTTTTTACTTTATTATTACGTAACTGCCTTCCTCTATTAACCGCTCTTCCACGATTATATTAATATCTTAATAACTATAAATATAATTAAGTGCCCCTCTTAAATACTTCTAATGGCTACCTCTATAAACCTTTAGAAACGCAAGCGAGCTAATTTAACTCTTGATTCAATTATAGTTCTTACTATAGCTAAAGAAGCTATAATCCAAGTAACTATTAATGAATAATATGGGAAATCCTCTAATATAGAGGATAATTCTAATAATTCAGATATTAAACCAAGTAATAAAGAGCTTGAAGATTCGATCCTTTTTTGGGTTTAGCGGAAGCTTCTTATTAGTAGAAATAAGACGATTATTTTAGAGAAGCCTATAGTTATATAGTAAGATTAGAGACTTATAAAATAAACTAGTAAGTTTCTTACTTATTTACTTATTTTTATATTATAATATAAGTATACTAAGAATATTTCTAGCTTCTAGAGGCTCGTATTACTCCAAATTAATAAAGGAATTAGTAAAGCTATTAAGAACTTAATAAATATATATATATAACTAGAGAGTAAAAGATATTATGGGAGAGAAACTATAATAAGACAAAAACCCACATAAAATATACTAGAATACAAAACGTAATTTAATAGTAAAATAATAAATTAAAAGCATAAATAGTAAAGTATAAATAGTATATAGTATATAAAAGCTTAATTAATTAAATACTTATAAAGAATTATTCTCTAAGTTTATAGAAAAACTAGCTTTCTTATTTAATTTCCGCAAGTTATATATAAAAGGCCGCAGCCTTTACTATATGACCTAAACCTCAAAACCGCTAAAATAATATAATTTTTAATAAGTATGGCCTACTATACTATATCTAATTCCCTATTTATTTATACTTATTCTCTAAGTACTAAAAATAATAGAAAAATCCTATTTAGAGTCCGAAATAATAAAATATTTAGGATTCTTCTCTATTAGTTAATCTAATTTCTCCTCTATATATCTAAAATAAGACTTATTACCCTTAAGTAATCTTATTTCATATTCCCGAACTTGCTTAAAGGTAATCCGAACCCGCTTAGCCATATTTTTATACCAAATCCAATATAGTTCTTTATATTAATTAGTATCCGCCTTTAATTATTACTTAATTTCTGCCTTTACTATAGGGTATTAAGGGGGCTTATTATAGCAAATCATGTCATAAATCATACTAATATACTCTAAACGAATAGCTTTTTTAAATTTCGTATTATTTACTATATCCTTGAATTAATCTTTAATAAGAGAAGAAAGCTCTAGATAAGAGGCTTTAATAATTTTATAAGAGACTCTATTTTCGTATATTTTATCCTTAATAGTAACTAGACTTATAGGAACTATAGTAAAAGGCCTATTAAATAGCAAATTATTATTAAGCTATTTTTTAACTTATATATTATCCGAGAATTAATACTTTCCTATAATTCCAGACTTATAGATTACCTAGCTAAAGGTATTTATTTATCTAGTTAAATAAATTATATTCGAAGTCTTTTCTCCTACTATTTTTAGTAAATACTTACCTATTTCCTTAGCTATTTCTGGCTCAAATTTATTAGAAATAGAGGAGTAATTAATATCTTTAAAGAATTTCTTACTAAAAATAGTAGCCTTCTTATAGTTTATAAGAAAAATATAACTAATATTTTAATACTCTTTACTAAAATAGAATTCGCTACTTAAAGCTTTAGTAATAGCTAGATTTTTAGTATTATTTTTATACTAATTATAATTAATATTTCTAGAAGTAAAGTATTAGGCTAGCTAAGAGTAAGTAACTAGGTAAATAGGATACTTACTTAATACCTCATAAAATCCGAGCCATATTAATAGATTTGCTATTAAAAATTAAGAGACTAAAGTAAAATAGCTATTATTAAGATCTTTATATATTAATATATTATTTTTTCGGAAATAGAATTATAGTATTTCTATTTCTTTTATTAAGAGCTTTTGAATACTAAGCTTCTTAATTTACTTTAGGTAATTCTTCTTATAAATATGGCTATTTATACCTAAATTAGTAATACTAGCCTCAGGAATAGAGACTATAATATTAAATTAAAGCTATAGATTAGGGCGGAATTAATTAGAAATATAGTACTTGTATTTATATTTCTCGATTTCCTAGTTCTTAAGAAAGAAATCTCGTATTTCTTTATCTATTCAAATAACAGAAATATACTTCTTGCCTTTAGTAATTTTATAGATCTTAGTAATTACCTTTAAAGTATCCTTAATCTCTTATATATTAATAAAGAAAGTATTAGTAAGTTACTAAGTATATATTATATAGGGAGCTTTAAGGAATTCATTATTAATCTTATAGTATTCTTACTTAAAAATAGGTCCTATAATATTACTATATACCTTTTTAAAAATATACTTATCTTACTAAGTAAGTATTAATTTCTATTTAGCTAATATCTTATAGGTATACTAAATGCCTTTATTAAGTTCTCTAGACTTAATATCCTTAGTTTTTTACTTCTTAGTTCTAGGTATAATTATAGGAGTTTTCTTAGAGAATATCTTTTTCTTTAAAATAAAGGGCTTTTCCTCGCTTTTTACTATTTTACTAACTTTGTATTTAGTCTAGTATTTAGATTTCTATTATTTATTAGGAGTTTTAGGGTTAGCTTATTCTTTATTCTTACTAGGTTCTTCTTATCTAGTTATACTAGTTCTACTAGCTTTACTAGTAGTTTTCTTATTAGGTTCTACTAAATTAGCTCTATTTTTCTTAGCTAGGCCTGGTTAAATTAAAGCTAAAATTATAATAGGGGCCTATTTTTTAGGCTTATCTCGGAAAGCAGGAAAAGGCTTATTACTATAAATTCCCTTAATTAGGATTCCGGAAGTATTAAAAATATATTATTTAGCTTTAAGGTTATTAGCTAATAGTAGCTTAAACTCTAATTTTCTATATTCCGAAATAGCTTTAGTATACTTAAGTACCTTAGTAATATCTAATTTAGTAAATATACTAGTATTCTAATATTTCTTATCCTTAATATATTCTAAAATAGCTTTATTAATTAACTAAATAGCTTTATATACTAAAGCTTTTATCTTAAAAAAAGAATATAACTTCTTATAAATATTCTTACTAAGATTATTACAGATATTATTAATATATTAGCCAAAAGCTTTATTATATAGTATAATTTTATTCTATTCCTTAGTATTAAGACTATTTACTATAGTCTTAATCTTATTAAGCTTCTTTTATTTGCCTTTAGAAATACCTTTAATAATATTCTCAAATTTCCTATTATTGGCTTAATAGTTCTTTAGCTTTTTTTTAGTTAATTCTAGTCTAGTTCCGTCTCTAATAAAGGTTTTTTATTTTAAGAGCTTATTATATATACTGCTTAGCTTATCTAGAATATTTATATTAAATTCGGTAATTATAGCTATCTTTTCTAGTATTAGTAGGCCTTCTATAACTGCCTAAGCTTCTTTAATACTCTAAACTTTAATACTATTAATCTATAGGCTTTTAATAATACTACGGCTTATAAGAACTAGCTATTATACTTTACTAACTTGAGGAATCTATTCTTTAGCTATTTTATTATTCTTAATAAGTTATAAAGATATTATTAGTATAATAGTTATAGGTTATAAAGTTAAAGGTTCTTGAGGTTATAAGAATTTCTTTTAAGTATATTTCAAAATAAAAAGTAAATTAGAATAGTCTTGAATTACGTAAATATATTATATATATTCGAGTTTTTCTTTCTTTCTAGTAAGAAAATAAAGCTAAAATAGTAGTATATATAATAGGGAAAATAGGTATAATAATTAAGTATATTTAAGGTAATATAATTATAAATTAGAAATAATTATAAAAGATAAAATATAGAATTAGGCTTTTATTATAGAAAAAAATATAAATATATATACTTAAGGAAATATAATTAAGGAAATAATTAAGGCAGGTTAAACTAAATAATAATAATAGGGAAATAAGAAAGTAATATAATAGAAATATAAATATAATAGTAATATCTAAAGTATTAGAATATAAAAAATAATAATAAAAATTTTATAATATAGGTATACTTTAATTTCCTATTTATTTAGAAATGTCCTTATTAACTCAAAAAATAGTATAAAAGAAGGGAAATAATATAGGAAATATATAAAAGATAAGATATATAAATATACTAAAAATATTAGGAAAAATATAAAATAAGTATTAATAAAAAAGAAGTTAGAATAATAGAATTAAGAAATAACTTAAAATAAGGTATTACTTTTTCCGAAACTAATCCGTATTTCTTCTAAAAGCTAATTGCATTTATTTAGTATTTATTAGAATTAACTTTAAATAATATAAAACTATTTAGTTATTTGGGACTTTAAAGTAATATTTATATTAATAAAGATAATACTAAAGATATTAGAGTATATAGAAAAGAAAACTATAAGATAATATAAATAGGGTTTATAGTATTATTATTGAGTTTAAAATAATTAATATTAAAATTAATATAGAATATAGAAAGATTAGGTATTCCGAATTAATATTAAGGATATGGGAATTATTTAGATAATATTTAATAGTAAGAAATAGATTAATAATAAGAATTAGTAAATTATACTAGCTTTTTAAAGAAGTAATTAGTTCCCGGTAATAAAATAATATCTTAATTAGGAAATAGGTTTTATATAAGAGAAATTCTTTTTATATAGAAATAGGAATATATAATATACTAATTAAGCCTTAGTATAAGTTTTAAGAGTAATTACGGTTATATTAAAAAGGAAATAGGTTTTCTAATATAAGATAGGCTTTAAATAGACAGATTTAGTTTATCTAATATCTAATAGATTCCCAGAATTATATATTATTAAATATTTTCGGAAATAACTATTAGATTTAATAAGGTTTTTTTTTTCTTTTATAAGGCTTCTAGTTTAGCTATTTTATTTATATATAACTCCTAATTAGGAAGTTTATTTAGGTATTATAAGGAAACTTATAATAGTAGTTTAAGTTAAAGTCGAGATTTATAATTATTATAATCGAGCTTTAGACTAGTATAAGCCGCAAGAATAGCTAATTAAAAAGGCAAGTAAAGCCTTTAAAAGATTTCTAGTTTAGTAAAATATATATAAAAGATTTCCTTTCTTCTTTTCTTCTTTCCCTAATTCTAAATATAGTTATTATTTATTATTATAATTCGGAGTTAAGAGTCTATAAAATAATCTCTTAATTCCCTATTTATTTTTATACTAAAAGAAATTCTTTATATTTAATTTCTAAGATCTAGTAATAGAATTTCATATATTAAGAATACTATCTAGTAATAGTAATTAGATAATAATAAGAAATAAGTAATAATAAAACTTATCCGATTTCTAGAATAATAGTCTAATAATAATATTTTTTAAAGGTTATAAATATTAGTCGGAAGGAAAAAATAAAAGATATATAAGAAATTAAAAATAATAAACTTTATTCCAGGTTAAAAAGAGTTTCTATTATCGGATACTTCTTTCTAGTCTTTTATAAAAGAAATATATTTTACTTTTTTTAATTCTAGTAATTCTGGAATATATATAATAATACTAGTAGCTTTCTTGATTTCCTGAATACTATTTTACTTATAATATTTTATAACTGCTTTCTTTTCTAATTCTATATCTGTCTTGAAATATTTATTTATAAATATATACTTATTATTAACTTTATTTTTAGGAGAATACTAAAATCTATTTCTTTTAATAAATTACTTGAGTTAATTTCTAATATATATCTTTTAAAATATAGTATTATTAAGTTCTTCTAGTATATAGTATTCTTTTAGTTAATCCGTATACCTTACTTTATATAGGCTAAGCTAGTAATATAGTAGCTTTATATTTCTTGACTTGTCTTAATTTATTAATTTAATATTATATATAAGAACTAAATTCTTTTCGGAAATAGGCTTTAAATAAATCTAGTAAGTAGTATTAAATTACTTTTTTCTTTCTCGGTATTATCTGTTTTTCTTTATTCTAGCTTCTTTAATATCTTTATTTTTTATTTATATTTACTTTATCTATATCTCTAGAAATACTTCTCTATTATAGACTTTGTTTTATTTAAGTATTCTCTAGGTTAGAAAGCGTATTTCTATAAGTAATATTACTTCCCTATTATAGATTATATAAAAGGAGATAAATCTAGTTAGTCTATATATAATAACTCGGTTAGTAAATAGAATATATAATAGTAAATCTACCTAAGGCTTCTTTTTACCTATTATAAGTACTATAAGTACTTGAATAATTAGTTAATATCCTCTTTTAATTATATTATTTTCTTTGGAATTATAGGTCAAAATAATAATTCTATTAATTCCTAGCTTATTAAGTTCCTGAATTACTATTTCTTTAAATTCCAATCTGCTATTTACCTTAAGTTACCTAAATAAACTATACCTATAAATAATTTCTTTCTAAATAAACTTAATAACCTTCTTACTAGTTAGGTTCTTTAAAGGTCTAGCTTTAATTTATCCTGAGAAGTTATTTCTAGTAATAACTAATAAGTTATATTTTTTATAGTCTAGTAGTTTAATTATATTAATTCCAAAGTAATAGAAAAGAGGTATAATTTTTATTAAATATAGAGCTTCTTCTTATTTTCTTTTACTCTTATACTAATAGATCTTATAAGTATTAATATATTTCCGTATATAGTTATAGTAACTTTCCTAGTAATAGTAGCTAGCTACTAAGTAAAAAGTGCTTTCTTTTCCGGTATATCTAATTTTATTATATAGCTCTTTAATAATAATTTCCCTTTACTCTTAATTATTAATAATAAGTTAAGGTAAATATACTTTAGATATAACTCTCTATAGTAATTAATCTCTTATACTATAATTTAAAGCTTCCTTATTTAACTTTCGAAACTCGGCCCTAGATATTTCTTCTAGTCTAGAGAATATTATAAGGTATTATATAATATTCTAGTATTATTCGGAATAGCTATTATCTAAGGGATCTAGTAAAATAGTTAGGTTATTAAGTAAAGTATAGGAGTTAGTATTATTATTTACTATTTTACTAGAGGTTATATATAAAAGGCCGCGGCCTTTACTATATAACTTCCGGATTTTATTATTTTTTAATATTACTAATTTGCTTCTAGATATAATAAGGCTTTAATTATTAATCTCTAATAACTAGATACTATTATTTAAATATCTAGTAAAGGTCTTAGGAATCGGATTTCTTAAAATAATATTATATAATTAAACCGGAACTATTTCCTTTATCCGAATTTTCTGCCTAATAGGTATTATTCTAATAATATTAAGCTTTATTACTAATTATTTATTAATATTCTTATTATTTTTAGTATTACCTTCTTACTATAAATATCTTAATAATTCATTAGTAGTAGTATACTTGGTTCCTTTAATATACTTGATTTTAAAGTCAAATAATTGAATTTATACTAGCTAGTAAGTAATTAGAGCCCTAGAAAGATTTATAGCCGCTTTACTTAGCTATATAATAAGTATATTAGTATCTAGTTTAAGGATAAAGTAAACTTCATATAGCCAGAATTATATTTTCTATAAATACTTTACTAGCCCTTAGTATTCTCTCTTAGTAATATTATATTTTTATTTAGTATTATTCCAGATTCCAGACTTATACTATATAACTTTCTTTTTCTCTTTATTATTATATTAACTAAGAGTTCCGCCCTATCTATCCAGGCTAGTATTTATTACTAATATAATTATTTCCTAATTTTCTAATAGATTATAGTATAACTTATAAAGTATTAAAGTAATAATAAGCTTTTCCTAAAGGATTTATATAGCTTGCTTTTATTTATTATCCTAATTTCACGTTATATTTTTCCTTATTAAGTAGTAAATGGGTTTAGTAATAATTATAAAGCCTTTAATCCAAATATAATAGTAAATAATAATTCCGATAAATGCTTTATCTTTAGTTATATTATTATAATACTTTTATCTTAAGATCTTAGTAATTCCTAAGCTTAAAGGGCTTTTTCTAAATGTTTTATAAATAAAGCTAATAATAACTATATTATTATAATAGAACTATAATTTTTCTCTAATACTAGCTCTAGCTTATTTAACTTTATTTAGGGTTATATCTAGGTTTTAAAGGTATTCGAATATAAAATACTAAATTCCAGGTAAAATAAACTACCTATTATAGTCTATATAAGGTCTCTTAACTCTAATATTATTAATAAATAATATAGTAATTTTGGGAAATAGATTCTCTAGAATAGTTATAATAATCTATATAAACTATATAACGGAATTAGTAGCTCCCTAAGGTAATATAGTTATTCTTAATAATTCTAGAAATATTATAAATATAATTAAATCTTTACTATAAGTATCTAGTATAAGTTAATTATATCTAGAAAAGAAATTAATTAGAGAGATATAAGTATATCTAGTAAATTCCTTCGAGATCTCATTAATAGACGGGAATAGATTAGTATCTTATAAGGTTACTAAATTTATCTTTATAGTAGTATTAATTAGTCTATAAGTTCTAGTAACCTTTTTTATAACTAAGAACTATGGATTTTAGTAAGGTCTATTATATTTCTTAAGGATTTTATAATCTAGATATTCTAATAATATTTTTACTATTACTAGTACTAGAGCTTTAGGATATGAGAAATTCTTTTCTTACTAGGCTTTATACTTAATAGTTTTAATTAGAATAGGTAGGCTAATATTCTTATAAACTTTTCCTACTTCTTTCTAATTAAATATAATTATATCTTCTTAATTAATTATTAATTCTTGAAATATAGCTAGTTCTTTTTCCCAGAGCCAGTTACTAATATCTAATTATTTAAGATATTCCGGAGTAAGTTATAAATCTCTTAAAATAGCTAATATTCTTAGTAAAAGATAATTCTTATATTTTCTAGTATATTTCTATAGGTATTCTCTAGCTTTAGATCTCTTAAACTAGTCTAGATATTTACTAGGGCTTTCTCTAGTTCTATTATTAGTATTTACTAGTTAAATTTTCTTATTCTTTATTTTATATATTCCCATAACTAGGAATAAACTATAGTTATTATTCTTTTTTTTAAAAGCTATAGCTATTTTCTCTAGTACTCTTTTTATCTAATTTCCGGAATTTATAACTTTTCTATTTAGCTCTTTCCTAATTAGATATAAAGAGTACCTTTTTATCTAATATTTTAATATACTTTCTTTAAGCTTTTATATATTCCAGAATCCTTTCTAGTTTTAAGTTTAATATTCCTTAGCTTTAGGAATATATTTCTTTATTATTAGAAGATACTATTTTACTTTTTCTTTAGAAATATCTTTACTTAATATTCTTTTTACTTCTTTTTTTATTAATTCCGGAATTACTCTTAATAATACTCTAATTAGAGCCTTTTCTGCTTTAGTTTCTTTAAAAATATTATTAATTTCCTAAATTTGTTGCAGTAAATGCAGGTGTATATAATATATTATTAATAATCCGAGCTGAAGGCTCGGATGTGCTCGGTAAACTAAGTGGATACAGGTCACGTGATACCAACACGTGACAAAATTCCTAAACCTAAAATAAAAGAATCTATAAGAAATTCCGGTATCTTCCCGTTTTCTCTAATATTATTACTAGTTATAATACTAGGCTCTATTTTTCTTTTTTATCTTTAGTTTCCTGCTTTATATTACTTAATTTCTCGATTCTAGAAGCTTAGTACTCTTAAATTATTACTTTCTTTTATTTCCCGGTATTTTTTAAAGATAAAATAATTATAATAATATAGGTATTTTAGTTATTTTTAGGGTTAATAAACTTTTTATCTTATAAACTATTATTCCTATATATAATATTTATCTTTATCTTTACTAAGAATAGTTAATTAAGTAGGATCTTTAGAGCTCCTTTAACTAGAAAGAATATATTTTTATATTTTACTTTATTTATAATTTTAGCTTTAAGTTTTATTATTTCTATAAATTCAAATTCTGTCCTAGTAATAATAGATATTTAATAATCTATAGTATTATATATTACTTTACTAATACTTCTGGAAATCTTTTTAGGGAAAATATTAATTTTAGCTCTAGTATTAATTATTTCTTTATATTTAATACTTCCTTAAGGTCCTTAAAATATGAATTAGAGGTATAAAGCTCATATAATATATTTATAAGCTAGTAATATTCGAATATTAATACTATTATCTTTAAATTAAATAATTCTATTAGTATTAGATACCTGAGCTAGTATTTCTAATTCCTTAAATATTCTATTTATTATATAAGCCATAGCTACTAGTTTTATAGATTTTCTAGTATATCTAATTATACTTAATATAATAGTATTTCCTATTTATAAGATAATAAAATAAGAAGTATTATTCTTAATCTATTAGTTCTAAAATATAGTAACTAGATCTAGTATTTTTAAGATATTAATAAGTATTCTCGTTCTTTTCTAAGTCTTTAGAAGTAGGATAGTTACTTTTTTTAGTAATCTTATTAGAATATTATTAACTTTAGGAATTTTATATTTATTATAATTAAGAGTATATTAGGTTCCTAATTTGTTTTATTTATTTCCGGAAGTATTAATATTTATATTCTTAGTTAGGCTATTTCCTTATTTATTATTTCTTAAAGTAGTATTTTTCTGGCCTCTTATATAAGGTAGCTTTTCTTTTACTCTAGCTTGTCTTTAGAAAACCTCTTTAGCTATTTTTACCTCTTTTCCCTTTTTCTTTAATAAGGAACTCATTATAGTATTAATAGAAACGCTATTTATAGCCAAATCTTAGTATTATTTATTAATTCTAGAACCTGAAATATTAGTAATTCTAATATAATTTTCTCTAAAGCAAAGCGGCTATTTAGATTTCCTAGATATAACTTACTTGCTTTTATATATAAATCCCGGTTAGCTAGTTCCCTTTTCTTTTTCTTATCTAGTAAACTAGGTATTCCCTATTAATCTCTAGATATTTTTGGGTCAAGTATTTAAATTATAGTCGAATTCTTTTCCTCGGACTTAGGAAATAATTTAGTTAAACTACCGGTACTTATTAGTAAAGAAAAAGAAAATACTTTCTTATCTAGGCTTAAATAGCCCTTTATATTATTTTCTATTAAATTAGTAAATATATCTATAATTTATAAGTTCTTTTATTAGTAAGTAATAGAACTAAGAGATATAGATATATTTTGGATTAATATTATTATTCTTATTCCTATTATAGTATTTATAGCAAATTTGTTCTCTTGGTTCTAGGTTTATACTATAGGCTATATTAACTTAAATAGTATTTTCTAATTATACTTGAGACTAACTTTTTCTAGAATATAATTATCTAGACCCTTTGCCTATTTTAGCTTAATTACTATAGCTATTATAGTATTTTTTATAATCTTTATTATAACTTCTAGTATATTTTCCCTAAAGACTCGAATTATACTTACTAGGCTATTAATACTATTATACTTATTATAATTAGCTAGATTATATAAGCAGGCTATAAATATTCTCTCGAATTATAATAGTAGCTATATTAAGTTATTTTTATAAGTTCTCTTAAGTTATAGTAATAATAGATAGTTTTTCTAGACTTCTTACTAGCTAGTTAATATTATTTCCCTTAGGTTTACTACTTTTAGTAGGTTTTATATAATTAGCTATAGGCTAGGTTCTCCTCTTACTTATATCTATAGTAGCTTTAGGAAGTATAATAGAAGAAACTAGTAAGAAATAATTGTTTTCTAATTTAGGAATTATATTATAGATTATTATATCTAAATATTCTTATCTAAGTTTGAATATATTTAGGTTATTAGTAATATTAAAATAATATTTTTTCTCTTTATATTAATAGAATATTATTACCTTCTTATATATCTTACTATATTTATAGATAGAAATATTTATAGGCTCGAAATTCATATTTTTAAGAATATAATCTCTTACTAGAATAAATAATTCTCTTATAAATTCTCGGTACTAAGTAATTTTATTTATTTCTTTTCTCTTTAGTAATTTCTTTAATACTTTATTAAATATATTAATATAAGACTTAGACGAGATTTCTTTATTCTAAGCTTATATAATAATCTAATTAAGAAAGTTATAGTTAATTTTAAGTATTTCCTAATTATATTCTCGGAATTTCTTTAGTAAGGCCTTAAAGAACTTGGTTTTCTAGTAATCTCCCGGATTATTAATATAGTACTCCGGTATAGCCTTAATCTAATTCTTATAAATAGGAGAAATATAATAGATAATTCTTTTTTTTTGGTATTATTAGGAATATAATAGTTCTTATATATATTTATATACTATTCCAAAAATATAGAAATATTACTTCCCTGAAACTATAGTACTTTAGGAGCTCCCGTAAATAGCAGGTTTAAACCTAGTACTAGTATATACTTATTCTTAGCTATATTAATCTTAATAATTTTTTTTATAATTAATTATAAAGTTTCTATATCTGAGATTTCTGCTAATAAGGTTTCTAAAAGACTAACTTTTTATTTAAGTATGTCTTTTAATTTAGGAACCGGAATTAGAGAGAAATCGGTTAATAATAATAGATATAATTAAGGTTCGAGTTTTAGTATTAGTAATAATAAGATAATAGCTTTTCTAGTTTTATTTCTATTACTTATACTTTCTTTCCTATTCCTTTAGCTTAATACCTATAGTATTTTCCCTTGATTTTACCGAATTAGGTATATTTATTAATACTATTAAAAGTAATAATAAAAAGAATAAATACGATTTTATTAATTTTTCTAACTTTTCTGAATTCTCTTTTCTTTTTTTACTTAGTATTTATTTCTTTCTTTAGAAACTTCTTTAGTTTATTTATATAATTTCTTATTTCCGATTTCTTTTTAATTCTTATTTCTAATTCTAGTTTATTATTTTACTTAAATTTGAGAATATTTCTTCTTTTAGGTATCTTTTTTAGACTTAGGAATAAGCTTTATTACTAAAATTAAAGCTATTTTAATTCCGGCTTTTACTATAACTAAAAATAATATATAAATTAATAATATAACTTTATTTCCGAGTACTAAAATCTAATTCTAACTAAGGTCTGATTTATACTATCTTAATATAATATTTGTTATTCTATTTCCTTTATTTCTTTTCCTTTTATAATTAGCCTCTATTTCTATTACTCCTATATATTATACTAGTAATTATATCTTGTGGCTAACTTGTATCTAAATTACTGGATATATTGGAAATTAATATAAGATACTAAGATTAATACTCATATATCCTTAATATTTTGGCCTTAGGCTTAAGGTATTATAATAGCCCTTTTTTCCCCTAACTTATTAAGCTAATAATCCGCCTTATAGATATTTCTTAGAATTTCATAAGAGTATTACCTTAACTATAAAGTTTCTATCTTCCCTGTATTACTTACTATAAAATATATGAAAGAGAAATTATAATAAGACAAAAACCCATATAAAGTATACTAGAGTACAAAACGTGACTTAATAGCAAAATAATAAATTAAAAGCATAAATAGTAAAGTATAAATAGTATATAATATGTAAAAGCTTAATTAATTAAATACTTATAAAGAATTATTTTCTAAGTCTATAGAAAAACCAGCTTTCTTATATGATTTCTGCAAGTCACGTACAAAAGGCCATAGCCTTTACCATGTGACCTAAATCTCAAAACCGCTAAAATAACATGATTTTCGACGAGTATAGCCTGTTATATTATAATACTCAAGCTATAGCATAATCTAGTAGGCTTAAGACTCTTATAATTATATTATCTTTTAAATAAAAGAGGCTATAATTCAATATTATTAGCGGGCTAATTAATATTTCTAGAGATATATAATTAAGGGAAAAGTAAAGGCTTAAAGATAAAGATAATAAAGTAAATAAACTACTTCTGGATACCTTTATTAGAAATGCTTATAGATATAATAAAGCTCTAGATATATAAATAACTTATTAGGAAGTCCTTAATAATATGGATATAAAGCTAGTATAAATAAAAGACTCCTATACCTCCCGTATAATTACTAACTTATACTTACTCCGGTAATATATCTAATAGCTTATAAAGCCAGGATAATATTAGCTAGGAAGAATTAATATATTTCTCTTAGTAGCCGCTAGTAATTATTATTTTAATAATAGAAAGATACTTGCTTAGTGAATTAGTGAATTATTTAATTACTATTAATAGTAGTATAGTATTCCGCAAGAGGCTAGGGGTAGTAAAAGAAATAGAGCGTCTTATCTGGATAATAAGGACGTATTCTTAGCCTATTAAATTTGGTTAATTAATTAAGAGCTTGGAATAATATTACTAAACGATTTCCTAAATACTATTAATTAGGAGATTTTACCTCGATTATTATTAATAATTAATAAGCCTATTACTTATGGCTCTCTAGGCTCGGCTTTTATTACTATAAGATTAAGAAAGGGCTTTATATAGATAGATATAAATAACCTAATATAATTTAGTATTATTAAGAGGTATTTTTACTACTAATAAACGAGCTTTTATTATATATAGTTTAATATAAGAAGGATAAAGCTAGTATATAGTATATGATTTAACCTATATTCCTAATTAGGGGTCATGTATATATAATATACTTTTATAACGAGAGCTATTTCTATGGTTTTAATTATAAAAAGAGCCTCTAGCTAGTAGATAATTAGTAAAAAATGCCCGGAAAGAGTAAAGAGAGGCTAATTCACGATTCTGAGTTTGTGGGCCCTGAGAGACGTATTAGGGTACTAAATAATAAAGGCATTCTTATCCCAGATAACCCCGATTTGAATACCCGTTAAATTATATATTCAGGCTCAAATAGAGACCCCTGGTAGGATATAAAACAGCTATTAGTTTAGATTACTAGGATACTTGATATATTTGAACAGAAGTACCCAAACTATATAGCTATTCTAATATTTGATTAGTTTTCTGTATATGCTTCATATGGCGAAGGTATACTAAACGCCTTTAGTATAAATAAGGCACTAGGGGGGGTTAAAAAAGGTAATATTAAGCCCTATAGGAGAGATATATATTTACTACCGGAGTATATAATTCCGGGGCTATAGGGCATTATTTAAGTCCTTTGGCAACTTAATCTGAATAGAGAAAGAGAGCCTAAGGGTATAGAATAGATTCTTATTAAGCGAGATTATAATATTCCTGGCTTAAGATTTAAGTGCCCAAAGGGTACTAGGTGTACTATATTCCTTGAATATCCTCCCGCTATTAAATAAACGTACTGTTTAGCTCGTATTCTATTGAATTACTAAGACTTCTTTAAAGAGAAGTCTCAAGTTAAAGAGCTTATTATAGAGCAAGGGTATAAGGCTATGTTTTTACCGAAGTTCCACTACGAAATTAACCTAATTGAGATATATTAGGGATATAGCAAAACTCGATATTATTAAGTAAAGAAGACTAGCTTCCCAGATACTAAAGCTAAGGTAGTAGAGGCACTTGAAGCTTGTTTAATTAAGACTATATAGAGATTCTGTAATTATACATTCCGCTAGATAAATACGTATTGGAAGGGATTAAGTATTAAATAAGCTGCTTGGTGTATAAAGAAGTAAAGATGCTATAGAACGATATCTAAAACGGTAATGGAGGAATGGGATAATATATAAAAGCAGGAGAGCGAAGGTAGCTAGAGTTTATGGAATTAGTTTGGCCAAAATTAGCTTGAATCCTATATAACTAGGGCCCTACTATATATATATAATATATAGTACTAGAGAAAGCTATATTTGATATTTAGGAAGGTTCTTCTAAGCTTATAGGGCTTAAATATTAATATTATATTAATAATAAGGCTAGTGAGATACTGTAATATCCCCTTAAAGTACGGGCTCACGTGACCTTAGCGAGTAGAAATATTCGCGTTTTGTATGACGAAAAATCAATAAAATAAAAAGGGTCCGTGTACTTTAGGCCTTAATTATTAATAAACTACAAATTATATTAAAAATCCGATTAATAGGTATTTTTCGCCTGGTTCTATTCTATAATCGCATAACTTAGTATAAATTAATTAGGGTTGTGGTTAAAAAGTTATTATGGGCGTAAAAGAGCGACCAATTTGTTGCTTTTGGATCGGACCGACTGTACATCAATGCAAGCTCGTCACCATCACTGCAAAACCCACGTTCTGTAAAATAAAAGTGGAGAACAGATCTAATTCAAATTATAAGTCTATCTAGAATCTTGTCTTTGATAGAAATGATGCGACAAATGTGTTGCACGTGACATCTATTCTTGATTCTGGTCTCGTCATCCTCTCCGGAATCTATTCCCCGCACCGTTTACACTCTAACCAGCGTACGGCGATCGGCAATCGAAAGAAGTAGTCACACTTCCACCAGAAAACGCACCAATCAGCGCCTTAATAGCCGAGTAACTACCCAATCCACACACGACCAGGGAACCGAGGAAGTAAAAGATATTGAAGCTTGTCAGGAGGAAACTCTTCCGATACCCTCTGAACCATCTCTTCAGACCACCGTCATGTCGCACATACTTCTTCGTGCTCTCGTCAAAGCCTTCGTCTGGCAGCATGGCGCCTTTCTTGACCTCGAAACCGATCTTCAGGAGGGCTGGGAAGGTGTAAGTGAAGTTGCCGATGCAGAAGGCGCCAACGAGGGAGGAGATGTCGCCGAGCTCGGGGACGGCGCCGGCCACGACGAAGGCGAGGGACCAGTAGATGGGGACCATGGCGACCCAGATTAGCTTGCCGTGCTTGGTGGTCAGGGCTGGGAAGTCTGTGATATGTTAGATGAGGAAGGGGTTAGAGGAAAGGCTGGGGGAACGTACGGAATAGCTCCATGAAGACGTTGTTGTAGATGACTTTGATGCCGATGTTTCCGTAGAGGGCAGCTGCAATCAGCCCCCCAACAATGGACAGAATGTTACCCGCTGTCTGATAATTGTATGGGTTGATGGATTGGATAGCGGTGTTGTATGTGTACTGGCCCTGGTAGGAGTATTGGAAGAGACCGAAGAACATGTAGACGAGATAGATGAAGATATCAGCGCAGAGCATTCCCTTCCAGAAATCCCAAGGGTTGCGCATCTCAGCCAGGAGATTGAAGAACAGCATGGCTCCACCGTAAGCGTAGATGATGGTGTTAATACCCTGGTAAGTACCGAGGAAACCGGTTCCACCGGATGCGAATCCGTCAGGCGGAGTGCCAGCAAACGTTTGGATGGGAATATGGCTTTCCATTGTACCGTTGGGGAAGTTCCTGTCTCCATATGCAGAGCCAGCACCGCCGAACGAGCCGAACATGGTCGCATAGTTAGGGCTGGAGGTGGCAGAGACACCGATAGCCATGAAGGAAGTGATGACGGTTGTCCAGACGGAGAGGTTGGCAAGCCATCCAAAACGTTGCAGGGTGCGGATTTGGCCAAGTACCATGCCAAGGATGGCGATGATGAGGAGGCAGACGATGAAGCATACTCCATTGCCATTCGCGCCATCCTTGCCGATGGAAACCTGGGATACAGATCCACCAAGACTGAGGATAAGCACAGCCACCAGCATGAACATTTGGAGACTTTGCAGAACATTGATCATATGTCTCACTTCCTTGCCGAAGACACGGAAGAAGGCCTGTCCGAAATCACGGAGTGGGTAGCGGTCGGAATCCATGTGCATATAGACGCCCCAGACGTACCAGCCGGAAATGGAAGCCATGAGACCGAAAACCGTGTAGAGAGCTGCACCAGGACCGTAGCCAGTGTTGGAGAAAGCCCATCTAGAAATTGTTAGCTCATTTCTTTGTTTAGAAGGTTCAAGCTTCTTTGCCAGGGACAATGCTCACGGGGCACCAGAAGGACCGAGAATATCAGTTGTGATCAAGAAGAAGATGGAACCCCAGCTAGCGGTTCTAGTAGCACGGGAAGCTTGTCTCCACTCAAGATCGGTGACAGTAGACCAGTTGTTGTGAGTTGTGGTAATGGTATCGCCATCGACGACAGCATTAACTTCATGGACATGGCCCTTTGAGAATCGATTCTTGATGATGCCGCCGAGAGACCAGGGGTCCTTGCGCTTAATGAGGTTCCCCTCGTATTCACGCTCCTCGGCACGTGTCACGTGCTACGCACAGGCCACACAGATATATATATAGCTTCTTCCCCGCTCTTAGGGCACCATCATTCCTTACTATTATACCAATATACACCCATATTATCCCCACAGCCCCTACAGGCCTTGACAGCACGGGTGATCTTCGCATAGTGGAGATACTCCTCGAACAGGACGGAAGAGTCGTTATGGACTTGAGCGGCCTCGATGCTGAAGCCGGTTGCAAGACCAGCTTCATGGCCATTATCGAGGGCGTACTGTCCTGGATTCTTCTTCTCCTCCATACGAGGGTCACCACCGTCGAGGGCGAAGTTGGCAAGGTTTTGCGAAGCCATGGCGATCGGTACGTCCGGAAACTGTGCAGACGGAGGGGATAAGCAAGAAGGAAAAGAGAAAGGAAGGGGGAAGCAGAGATTATATTCTCGAAATGCAGATCCTATACCTTCGTAGCCGTGCACCCCAGCTGGACCTGAGGCTTATTTGTCAAGCCCCCCTTGCGCGACGTAGTTTGATAGCCTGATGTGCATTCATTGGGACAACCACTGTAGATTCGGCTCTGCCGGTTAAGACAGCGCTTTCCTATTAGGGGATTCAGTCCCTCTCCTGGGGGAAGCTTCAGCCCCGCGACGATTTTGATTACCTGAATAATACGGAAGGGGAGAAGCTTCAACAGCACCAGCCAATCGACGCTCGCGGCCGCCACGTCTTAAGCGAGCTGCTAAAAGGGGTAAATTATAACCGACCAGTCGGTTCTACGATGGTACAGGGGCAGGGCCGTTCCCATGCATGTCGTGGGAAGCACTCCAGATGATTCGCTGCGAGGAGGCGAAACTTCAACGCAACGGGCGCGCCGAGGTTCCGAAGACCAGCATTATCCTTGAATTACTGTCAGATGCAAGATAAGGGCAAATACCTATTCCAAAGAGGAAAGTCGTAAATAATCTAGTCTGTGGGTCAGATTCCACCTGCCAAGCCAGGCATTAGCCTTGTGGGTCAGCTTACGCCAGTCAAGCACCTGCCAAGCAAGGCATTAGCCTTATCTCAGAACTACACTATGAATGTACCCCTCCTCGCCCTCCGCAAAAAGATATGCGGAGCGAGTCCGTGTGGCGCGGATGCGACGCGGAGACGTGCCTACAAAGGGTGTTGGCTGTTAACTTGTTACGAAGTTACGCATGAGTGCTCTTTTGTGAGGAGCGAGGGGAAGAGGATGCGGTTGACTTACGTTACGAAGAGACCGAGGTATTTGTTCATGCTGGGTTATTTTGAGAGGGCGTTGGTTGTCCATTTACCTTTTTAGATTACTGGTACTTTACGAAGCCGGTTATTCATCATGGCGCAGAGAAATCTAGGCCTATCGCAGGCTCGGCTCACAGGCCCCGAGGATCCACACGCATCGCCGCCGAAGTACTCCCATAAGTCCGGGAGGAACTTGATTGCAGAACTCATCAATAATCTCGAATCCTAATCCTCGTCCCTTACCATCGGGAAAACTAGGTCGCGGTCTTTGAAATTGGTCTAGTTTTCCTTTTAAACGTGGTTTCTTCGGGCGAGGAAAACAATCGCATTCAAAATTCAATCCAAAAGATTCTTCGTTGATCTCGATAACGGCCACCGAACCCAAATATCTCCACTCATAGCCGTGGGCTGCGACTATCGACTCTCAAGGGGCTGACTGATTCCCCCCCCCCAATCACTAACACTCGCGACGACCTTAACTTTGTGAGGCGCCCAAAAGGCTGAATCAAAGATATTTTATAGACTCCAGTAATTTAGGATCGAATATATTACTATTATTCGGGCAGAGGCAAGCGCCCGCCGTTTTCACGGATGTCCCAAAGACGTGAAAAAGAGACCGGTGCATTTTACTGGGATTAATATCCCCATAGTTCAGAGCGACTTCTCTGGACGTTTCTACTCAAACTCGGCTTAAAATGGCGTGTCCTGTAAGTAAACGCCATGCTACCATCGTCGACGTTGGCAAGCCTCTTTGCCAAGTGTTCGGTAGTAATATGAGCCAAGGCGGGAGCTGTAGCCAAGTCTTTCATGTGGTCCCGACACATGGGAGATGATCTGCCGCCGATGTACCCCACGCCCGGGCTTGGCACCTAGCTAGTGTCTAGCAATCCGCTGATACTCTCGAACCCCCATACATTCTGGACATCACTTGTCTGTTCCAAGTGTTTTGAGGAGGAGTCCCTTGACTATCTAGATGTTTATTCTCCGTTTGGATCTTATTCGGCGTTGTGACAGCCAAAAACTACTTGCTCTACCATCTCGGGCTTCAAATTGAGTTGGAAGCGGACGGAGGAGCACATCCCTACAGCAAGCGCCTGCCCATTTTCTGAAGGAATCGTGAATCGTTATCAGCACCTCGGACAGGGGATTACCAGTGAATGAAACAGTCAATATCGTAGGAGGCCCTTGATCACAATTGATAGGCTCACGAAAGGGAACGCAGTGTCGAAAAGTCCACTGGTAGGCACCGAGCCCTTGATTGACATTAACCCAGAAGAACTATCTTGAGAAGGGCCTTCTATGTTTCAAACTCACAGCGTTATCAATTCCCACGCCCACACGAAATGCAACTGTTTCATCCTCATTCCAAACCACCATCAAGACATTGTAAACACACCAAATATCAGAGCAACCGTATTCCTCATACGCAAAAAGTTATGCAATTTGTCTGGTTTGGCAAAATTCCCGGTAAATCCCTCCTCACTGGGTGCGAAGTCCCGCTCACTCGGTCCACCAAATACATACTGTAGCGATTCCGGAGGCTTCCCGGCGTGCAGCTCTGACAACGTCATTTGCGATAACTTGATGAAATCACACTGACAGGGAGGTTTCATACAGATAGTGGAGAGATCGAGGTCTCCATACGCTGCTCCACAGCGAAGTTTTGTCTTTTGGTCGTAGAGAGCTAAAGGGTTGCCAAAGGTGACGCCAAACGCCGCTCTAACTCCACCGTCCTCCTATTCAACCACGTAATTGCCCTTTTATCTGTCCTTGTCGTGGCGCTCTAGCAATCTGCCTCCGACAATAAAGGCCGCGGCGTCGGCTTCGAGATACAAGTAGCCGAAGGGATGGATTCTCGACGTACTGGAAGCGCAAGGTCCCACTTCTCCTTCCCTAATAATTAGCGACTACTCCCTATAATTATAGTGCCTTAAAGCCTGAATTTATTTTATTATTAAATGGAAAAGTAATTAATAAAATAATTGCGCCTTATATTATTTACTACTAAATAAATTAATACAAGCTATATTTTAGGAGAATCGCAAAATATAAAGCTTTAGAAAGAGTTTATGCCCTCGAGAGGCCCATAAAGTAGCAAAAGCCGAGCATTCAACTCTCAGTATTTTCAGAACGACCTCCTAGAGGTTGTTCTGAAAAAACTAAGATTAGTATAGGGGCAGATGTTTATATCTAAATGCTAGCGTTCAATGCTAGTATTCAAAAAAAAAAAAAAAAGCAAAACACTTATTTTTGTAATATCTGAATGCTAGCGTTACGATATCGGCAGTATCCGAATATTCAAGGGTTGCGAAACGGGCCCTTACCCTCGGCTCAGTCGACTCGCCTGAGCAATCGAGTACCCTGAGCAACTTGCTTAATTACTTAAGTACCCTAAGTACCTTAAGTACTCTAAGTAGTTTACTTAAATAGGTCTAATTATTTTGAGTAAGATTAATTATGCTTTTTGGCAAAATATTCTGCAGTCGGAATAGGGCGCTAAGGTCGTCAAAAGAGGAGGCCAATTTTTGCTATACTTATTAAAATGATACAACGATTGTATTCATAGTCGCGTTCACAAAGCTGCCGCTGCTCATGAACATTTCGCCACGCAGCCTTGTTTGACAGAAATAGGAAATCTAAAGTTTGCTAACCCATACAGCCCGACTAGCCGCTATCTCGCTCGTCACCCCAATTCCTGGCCGTATGGCCTGGCTTTCCACATTGGGGCTGCCAAGCAAATAAATGGCTTTTGTCGTTCAGCTGTATTGGCCGACCCTCCAGCCTCATCCACTAGACTTGGTTATCTTTCGCGAATATGCCTTGGCCAGTACAGCCTGTTGACACCACAAGGCTTTTCATCTCTATAATTAAATTCTTGTCTCGCATCTCGCGCCCTCTGCTGTTTATTCTGCTCCGCTATCTCAGACTAGTCGCGATTTTTTTTTTCAACTACCGCGATGGCAATACATCCAGTATCAAAATGGGCCAGTCTCTCAATTCTCTTAACTGTGTATGCCAGTCTTGTGATTGGAGTCGCCCAACCAGACGAGTTGGCCCTTGCTGATGTCGCACCGGTAGACTCGCAAGATGAAAACCGCGCAGGACCTCCCGAATGTCAAATCACTCCTGCGCCAGTTTTGGCCCAACAGGTTGCAGATGTTGGACGAAAGCGTGATGGATCCGTGATTTGTTCCGGCTACAGCGTCGTGGGCAGCACGTACCCGTGTACGTCTTTGGATCGCACATTCCGATAATAAAATCAAGCAAGTTCCGCATACCTTGAAGCCCCTACTAACGAAGCACCCGCAGACTCGAACCTGTGGTGTGGACCCGGACTCACCTGTGTCTCTGGCGGTATTGGAGGGCCAACATCTTATTTCACGTGTGGTGTTCCTGGAGGGTCATATATTTGGAGAACAGCCTGTCACGACTACCCCAACACACCTGCAGGTTGCTCGTGTACCGGATTAAGTACTGCGGCATGTATTTGCGGGGCTGATATAACTTGGTATATACACCTACTTCCCTTTCGTCATTTGTTGCTTCTCGCTCTGCTCCACCGTGCTCCTTGAAAATCATCAGGGTCGGAATTAACGAAGGCAACAGTGAATCAACAGCGCCTTACTGCGTTCCTTGGATTATCACCGACACACAAACCTACGTGCAATTCCAATGCGCCGCGATTCCCGATCTCAGTGTCAATATCGTTAGAGTTTCAACTACATCACCCTCAACCTCGATCTCAATTTCAACCCCAGCCACAACCTCGAATACAACGCCAGTGATTGCTCCAGCCTCGCAATCAAGCACGCCTACACCGAGCCCAGGCACTGCAAGCACAACATTCATTCCTACGCAGACATCAAGCACATCAAACCCAAACCCCACTCCAACAGGCATAAATCTCGCAGCAGTCATCGCAGGTACTCTAGGAGGCGTGGGCAGTTTTGCTGCAGGGGCGATAGCAATATATGAATTTCTGAAGAGACGTCGGAGGGCCAAGACACAACGGGAGACTGGGGGAGTAGAATCTACTAACTGAAGATATGGTATATTCGGGATTGTCCAGGGGCTGCTTTAGTGCAGGATGTTAGGATTCGAGGTTGACTACCACGAAAGTCGGACTCTAATCCCATCCTCGCCGGTTCCGTTTTAGTCTCTGGACGTGAGCAGCTGCTGCTTTAACCTGAGCTAAGGGTGAGCGTCCTGAGCAGAGCCTGAGCAGAGCCTGAGCATCTTGAGCTGCTCGTGAGTCAGCCTGCGAATCATAATATAGAACCCATTTTGGCCTCATATATGCCCCGGCTATAGATTCCTTGCCGAATTTGCCCCGGGAATCCGTTTCTGCACCCTTACAGGGCTTCGGCTGGACCAGTTTTGGATCCCTCTTATTAAATAGCACGTGACTAGGTAATTCAGTCCTATAAATGATATTGACCAAGATGGTCCATAAAGACCAGACCTGGGCAAAGATAGGGTGGCATTTCCCAGGTCACTTATGCTCCTTCCCTTACAACGTACTTTAAGGGAGAACAGGGCGACAGGGCCGCGACTACATCCACTCCTGCAGGTATACGTCGTCGAAGGCCGGCCAGTTCTGCTCTTATCAGGCCTACATTCACATCACCGGACCTCTTCAACGCAAGGACAAGAATCGGAAGATGGCGGGTAATGCTAACTTGGGAGATATTACTTTGGAAGAAGCGTATGATTGTGAAGTTGTGGTTAGGTTTTTCGATTTTGGGTGAAATGACAATACAGCTTGCCTATCCCAACCCCAACCCCTATCTGGCCCCCTAAACTTGCGGGCACCAACCGAGAGCACCAAATAAAGGATCTCGGAAACTTGAGGTTTGGATCTTTGTTTTCTAATGGGCTTCGTTTTGCGCTGGTCATATTCACCAGTCACTCTAATTTATGAAATAATATGATTTAAAATCGATGAATAATCAACCAGATCAATTTCAGATTCAATTTTATCTTTAACCAAAGACCAAGGCTCGAACCTCAATACTTTCTCTGTACTTCTGAGAAGTAGACGTCGGATCCACAACTGCAGAATGCGCCAACCTTCCTCCTTTCTCACTATCGAAACACTGCAACAACAAAGCATCACTATTCCCCATCTTACTCCAATAGCACCAATTCTGCCCCTCGCTATACCCAACGCCATAAGTCTCACCCGTCCAGGTAGGATAGTGATGCTTCACAGACTCAAGTTTCGCATCTGGAACAGATCCGGAAAGTGCAAATGCCAGCGGATAGTTTTCGACAGTGCCATTGATGGGACGCCAGAAGTTGATGAGACGCACGCGGCATTTGGATAGACTTGTAGCCTCATCAGGAAGATGCCGCGTGATTCTTGCGAGAGCGGATGCGGGAGTTTGATCGATGTGTGCGCGCAAGACGGGACCTCGATCTCCGAATTTGCGACGAATCGTGTGGTCAAAGATGAAGACACGTTGGGCACCAGGAACGTGCTGAAGGAGGAGTTGTCCGACTTGGGGATAGAAGTCATTGATGACGCTTGCATCGTCTGTAAAGGTACAGCCGTGGTCCGGTATGTTGGAAACGGTCAGAACAGCGTCGCGGTCGAGGTTGACTTGATCTTCTGAGCCGCGGATGTCTGTCACCAACAGTTGGTGGGAGGACGTCGTTACATTACTGTAAATACCGTTGGTAGGTTTCTCGACATAATTGAAGCCAGGCTTGCCATCGAATGTTGAAGCATAGAAGCTTAACTTGGTTTCAAAGCCTTTAACTTTCGTAGGTCGCTGAGATCGTGTGTTTCCACGGCCACCTGCTAGACCAAGGGGTTGTTGACCTGCATGGAAATTGATGATATCGGAGACAACATTGTCCACCTGGCTCAAATGTTTGGACCAGCCAGCATGAAAGTTCTGCTTGGCATTTAGACCAACAGGGATGTTTGGTGTCTTGAAAGCATCCACCGCATGAAAGTTTCCAGCGGGAAGCATTGCTCCAGCATGGAAGTTGGGATCCATGGTCCTGTCACCGGCATGGAAGTTGTTTCCCTCAGTCTTATAGCCTACATGGAAGTTCCCCACGTGAAGCATCGCTCCGCGATGGAAATTGAGGTCTATGTCCCTGTCACCAGCGTGGAAGTTTCCTGCTTCTGACTTGGATTCCTGGTCAGCGGCTTCTCTGGTGGATTCAGCACTACCTTCGGGGGCGTCAGATTGCTTGGTCGTTACAACTATTGGAGGGTTCACTCCTGCAGGGAACTTACCAGCATGGAAATTGCCCTCGTGGAAGTTCTCAGTCGCATGGGAGTTGAGTTCTCCAATGTGGAAATTTCCAGCATGAAAATTTGATAATTTTCCAGACTCCCCTTCCTTGCGAAGGCTGCCAACATGAAAGCTTTCCCCTGCATGAAAATTGGTCTTTACATCCGTTTGTCCAGCATGGAAGTTGCTCGTGAGAGCAATCGGGGCAGAGCCTTCGTGTTGAACAATTGACATATTTTGGAGATGGTTTCGTGGGTTTGTCTAGGAATAAGTCTTCAAGTGATGAAGAGAGATAATTGGAATCAAGTGGATTACAGACTGATCTTGACTTCAGAATGATAAGTTTGAACAACTCAGCCGACCAAAGCGTGCTCTTATTTATAAACTTGAAAAACGACAATGTCTTGTTCTCGAAACTAAACCTGATCTACCTATGCACCGGAAGGTATCCGGATAGAACCGCAGTGATAATCTAGTGATCAACAAGATAACCTTAATAAGGTGAAGCGTACCGACGATCCCGCAATGCTTGACTCCGAGGAGTAGCGAGTTGTCCAATCGCAGTGTCCGGAGACGCGGTGCCAACACGTCAACGAGCCTGAAACTTTGTCTCATTTAGCCCTAAACGGGAAAAAGTGATCAACCGCGTATGCATCATGATCACCCTTGCGTCAATGAGAGTTGTGCACGTGTGACGATGCAGAAAGAAATCGACAAGTCTTTTGTACGGTACTCGCCATGCATTAATGCATGGCGATGGATATGAGCAATAGAAAGATCGTAAGAGGGAAAGATTGGCAGTAGAGGCGGGTATGGCCTTGGGGCCAGAAAGGCTACCGCACCTCGAGCCGGGAAGAGTTAGAGATTTGAGATTTCTTCTGCAAAGCCCTTAAAAAATCTGAAATACTCCTGGGATACTAATTCCAAATACTACCTAATTCAATAACCCTCTCCCTATTAGCCGGTTTATTATACTAATTAATAAGGTAATTATAGAAGAAGAGAGTATGGTTTTGGAGGTAATTGTGAATCGCTATACTTAGAGAGATTCAGGGAATACTCAGTCTAATACGGAGAAGGAGAAGCAAGAGGATGAGATAAGGAAAGTGAAGCTAGATAAAGCAATAGCTGCACTTGATTTGCTATCTCTTTATAAGAAGTAATAAGAGAATAGATAAAGTGAGGTTATATATAAGCTTAATAACTTAAAAGTGACGTTTATTTAAAGGAAGGCTAGAAAGTAAAGCAGGCTTATTTAGAGCTTATCACGTGTGTGCGGTCACGTGACTACGATCCAGCCATTTAACCGTAATTAGGCGTATTTACTATATGGTAAATACTGTGGTCTTTTGGTCTAGTAAACTATAGTACGAGCCTA
Source organism: Hyaloscypha bicolor E (assembly GCF_002865645.1). NCBI lineage: Eukaryota > Fungi > Ascomycota > Leotiomycetes > Helotiales > Hyaloscyphaceae > Hyaloscypha > Hyaloscypha bicolor. The sequence goes on along the minus strand of NW_020194563.1, from coordinate 273,699 downwards.
ATTCTCATATATTATACCGCCTTGAGTTCTGCTAAGCAAAAGTCGGCTACAGCGCATTGCTACAGGTCATTTCAGTGCAACCCCTGCAAAGGCGGTGTAACAAACATTAGCGCCTGCACCTGCGAAGTCTCTGGACGCGAGCAGCGGCCGCTTTAACCGAGTCGAGGGTGAGCATCAGCCACGCCCGAAGAGGCCCGGACGGAGCCGGCCCGCCTCTCCACTTCCACACTTGCATAAAACACCCCTCCTCCCCTCCTCCCCTCCTCCCTCCTAAGCCCATCTCAATGGTTTGACACTGAGACATCAGCAGCTCAACTGTCCAAGCCGAAAGTTGTGGCTGTGCTCATACTACGTACAGGGGGCAATAAATGTTAATGAGCATTGACCAGTATTTAACTGTATGGCGAGAAATTCTGGAATCTGGACAGGTGATTGGTCAGATCACCCTGTAATTCTAGCTGGTTCGCCGGTGGAACCCCTTGTAAGCAGGTGTCAATTAACATTTAAAACCCCTTGTAGGCTTACCCTCATTACTCGCAGGGCGTCAGCAATCCTGGCGGCTCAGACTCCAATTGGTGAAAAGCCGCCACCGCCGTGCTGTGGCTTCATTGTGCGACACAAATGACCGGATTGAAGCACCCCGGCTAGCCACTATCACCTCGTCTTATGCAACTCAAAGAACAGCACCTCTATTTTAGGGCGAAGAGCCCCAGTCCGTCACAATGGAGTTGTCTTCAGAATCGCAGTCTCTTTTTGGCGGCATTCGAGCTCTCATGGCCAAGATTTTGAATCGCGATGTATCCTTTTCCCAGGTCAATGTGGCCGATGGCTTGCATCAAGCTGCCGCGCTCGCAGCCATGACCCTTCTCTTCACAACACACCGGTCAATATCGAACATTGGATTCACCTTGCGTCGAGAGGGGATTTCAACAGATACTTACATTGTCTTGATTGTTGGACTTGTCGCGTTGGCTTGGACAACTTTAGTTGTCATCAGCGGTGTATTTCTCCAGGACCGTCCATGCCGTCAAGGCTTTCGGCAATGCGCTGCTAGAATGGCCTATGTCCCCTGGATCTTGGTCATCCTGTTTCTTTTCTGGCTCATCGCTTTTACGAGCGAAATTCTATACCTACGCACCAAGGATTCGCAATCCCCAAAGATCACAGAACCCGAAGTAGACCCAGAGTCACTGGCCAAACAGAAGATATCAGCATGGGCACCTACACTGAATATTTTCCACTTTCTTCGTCTTGACAAATGGCGCATTTGGAATATGGAGTGTTCTCACGGAGCAACAAACTGGGCCGGATCTGTAAGCCGATCATATCGATGGGCTTTATATGGCACAATGCTAGCTATCAGCCTTCTAGTGAGCACTGCAGCAATCACGGAGAATCTCTTCACTACTGGCCTCCTAACTCTGGTTGGCGTGATTCTATTCATTGTCGGAGCCTCGGGTCAGAACAAGTACGAAACAGCTCCTCACATATATACGCGAAACACACTCAGAGTCATGCTGCACACAAGACACAAGGAAGGGACATCATATATCCTTCCCTGCAGGAACCGAGGGTTTGATGCTGTGTGGGGCCCGAAAATTGAGTATGAAAACAGGTCCTTGGATGAGGCGGTTGAGAAATTTCAAGACGCTGGAGGGTACGCCAAGGGAAAGTTGATTTGGATGGACAAGGTAATGGCGTCGTTCAACGCCGCGACAGATCTTACGATACACGACGTGAATGACCTCGCTTCGTGGCTTTATGAGCCCGGGATGAATCCACAGATGTGTCGAGTCGCCTGCAAACGTGCTCCAGGAATTCATCTGATCGGCCACAGCCTCGTGCAGGCTCTTTGGCAAGCAGAATACCTCGTCTTTCAAAAGCAAAGTTTGATAAGAGAAGAGCTGAGGGAAAAGATTGGGAGCTTGAGGGCAGGCCGCGGGAGTGGACTCGATTTAGGAACGCGAGGGTCACAGATTGGAAGTAAACCGGGCTTGGATGGCTACCAAGAAGCGGTGAGATACGTTTATAAGCTTCTAGGAGAAAAGGCGGATGGAAATGCTCTGAATCCTACGTCCGAATGCCCGACATCTAGCGTTGTTCTCGACCCCTGTCCTGCCAACATTGAGGAGTACGTCGCGCAGCTATGGAGATTGTGCTTCGAGACGCAGGAATCAACCTTTGCGGCATTGTTTGCCTTCACCACTTATTGGCAGGCGGACATAGGGAATGACCCTGAGAATGGTTGGCATGGATTTCCTCTACGGGTTAAGGATCGCGAGGGGGATATCATCACATGGCATATCATTTGGAGACAAGCGTGGTACGGCGCCGTTATCTCTCAGTTAACGAGCATGAGTCCAATCATCTTTAGCGCGTTCATTGCAGGTGTTTTGCAATGAATTAGGGGTAGGTTTGGACAAGTGATCCCTCGCGTGGAAGGCGACCTCCAGAACGACATGCTGAGATGTGCGAAGGGGGGCAGAGCTGCAGCCCAAGCATTTTTTGGAAGGCAATTTCTACGAGAGCCTCAGGTCAGCATTGATATGGATGTTCGTGGCAGAATGATGAGGGCGATGGAAAGCGTGAACAGAAGCACAGGGAAAACTGCAAGTCCAGACTCGATGAAGCAGCACTTAGAGACCAAAGGCCGAGGCAATGGAGGCAAGCGAAGGACACGAAAAGCAGGAGTCTAGAGATGAGATATGAAACCATTTAGTGATTAAATTGCATGCGACACATCAGGCAGAGGCGAAGAATCGTGGAGTAGTGTTGAGGGTGAATGGTGGTAGGACGAAAAAGAAGAAATAAAGATTGAACGACGTCCTTTTCCAATCTCAATTGGAATTGAAGTCTTTTTTGTGGTAAAAGGCAGTTTGAGGTATCGATACCTTAATTCCAATTGAGAGTGCCTTAGTGAGGCACAATTGACGTGCGCTTAATAAATACCGCGTTGCTCATCACGAATTGCTGTTGAACCACATTCAAAATTGGGCTTAGCCGTACGGTCCTTCGTTAGTTTCGAGTCTGCTAAAAGACCTACGTCACAATTTTTATAGGATCTATTTTGGGATCCCTAGGGGCCTGCTTCCGCTCCCCGAGATAACCGCCAAAACTTGACAAAAAATGATATGATGTGGGCACTGCTTAGGGACTGCTCAGGTTGCATAGGCAGCTCAGGTGAGTTGGGTGAGCGGAGGGTGATTAGCGCCTGAGTTGAAGCGGCCAGGCTTACTAACCCAGTTCGGCGGAAATGGAAAAAAAGTCGTTTGAGGCTACCAGAGATATTACGCATAGGTATTGATTCGAGGAGCTAAATGTCGAAGGGTGATAGTAGAAAATTGAATGAAAGCATCTGGAGATGAATGGCAAAGGGGGTTTCTTTTTGTGAATATATAAATTTGTATTTCAAGGTGGTCTGGCGGTACTCTTTAATACTATTTAGCTCCCATCCAGAAAGATAAAAAAATTATTAAAGCCTTAATGCCTTAACCCGTCTATGGAAACGGCATTGTCCACGTAAAAAAAGAACTCTTGCGGGGAAAACACATGCTCCAGTCTCCGTTTACTCTTACAGAGCCTCGCTTTTCAGCCTTGCTCTTTACTGTTAGCCTCACTTCATAGCCTCGCGGCCTCGACCTACACGTCGACTTGCCCCAATTCCTTTAAACTAGATCCTAACTTCTACTATTTCACGATTCTACAGCCTCGCACTCTCGATTAATCACATTAGGCAGTATAGTATCTCAGCTAGCTGTTGCTATTACCTCAGCTTTTAGTAGAACTTTTTAGGGAACCTTGCTCGTCCGCGTAATATGCAGGCTTTCTGACTATGGGTTCTGACTATGGGTCTATTGGCATTCTCCAGACGAAATTCTATAGCCGCTATTTTGCTCTTTAATAAGAGGGATCCAAAATTGCTTTAGTAAGAACCCTGTAAGGGAGCAGAAACCGAATCCTGGACAATCCGGTAAGGAAACTGTAGCCGGAGCACACAGGAAGCCAAAATTGGTTCCACATTATGGTGCGCAGGCCGACTCAGGGGATGCTCAGGCATGCTCAAGAACGCTCACCCTCGGCTCCGGTTAAAGCAGCAGTTGCTCACGTCCGCAGACTAAAACGGAACCAGCGAATGAGAAAATTAATCCTTGTCGTTTTCAGTATCGATAGATGTGCGGTACTTGACGCTGAGAGGCATAGTGATGTAGCTTCTGACTTTGAGGGAGGGAGGAAGATGAACGGAGGATCGCATTTCTCGAGATACATTGCCAAGATTCAGTGCTTACAATATTGTTATTACTTGCGGTGTTTCAAATCACATCTCGGGTGTTTTGAGGCGCATCCATCACATCCAGAGGACTCAATAGCCACAGATTTTTATCTCCAATCAAAGACAGACCTCTCTCTCCTTTGTTGCACGACAAAAGAACAGTGAAACATATGGCACTAAATGCTGGCTGCTTGCAAGTTCAATTTGCCCATAGCGATGCATTGGGTTGCTCTTCTTCTCCGTGGTGGGCTGTTGCGATGTTGGCGTCAGGTGAAACCTCCCCTCCTTTTTTTAAACCCACCAAAGACATCTTAATGTCCGGTTAGATATATGTGGCTAGGCGTTTCAACGAGCAAAGCAAGTGCGAGAGTTTAGAATCATATTGGTTCTCTACCTCATGCGATGAAACAAAGAATCAAAGCAGGAGCAACATTCATTTGATCCAGCCCACACCGCTTCAACTTGAAGTTGGCCTAAGCGATACCAAAGTTCCATATTTGGAGTAAACGACCATTGTGTAAAGTTCAGTCCAGGGCCTCGGATCTTGGGCTTCGATGTGAGGAAACTCCTGAACCATTCTCACAGTGAGATAAGATGCTTCGGTCAGCGCGAATTGTTCTGGTCAATGTTAGCTCACAAGTCTACTCTGAGATATCATGCCAATACTCACGGCCAAGACAGATTCTCGGGCCGCCGTTGAAAGGTAAGAACTCCTGTATCAGGTCAGTATGAGCTCCTTCCAATCAGGCCGATACTGACCCAGCCAAGCTTCAATCCCTCCCACCTCTCAGGTCTATACTCTTCCGTCTTCTCCCCAAAGAACTCTTCTCGCCTATGCATAGCATACACACTATAATAAACATGCGTCCCCTTCTTGACAAACATCGGTGATTGGCCGTCTTCTCCACCGCCAAGTGGCAAGATCGTGTCACGTATCGCTTCTCTTGTATTCGCAGGGACGACCGGGCGAAGACGGAGGGCTTCTTGAGTCAGCATCGTGGCAATAATTCAGGGAGGTGGGAGACAAACATTCATTCAGACAGTACTTCAAATACTTCATATTCTTCAACTCCTCGTACGTTGGCTCTCTTCCTCCAAAAGCAGCGACCTCTTCTCTCAACTTAACATAAATCTCAGGATGCCGGGCGAATTCCCAAAACATGTTGCTGAGCAGACTGGCAGTTGTGTCTCTTCCTGCTAAGAGGACATTCAGAATCTGGTCTCGGAGCTCTTCTCGATCCTCGGTTTCCTTTGCTAACTCGTTGAGGAATATGTATTGGGAATTCTCTTCAGACTCAGAAGACTTGGTGGACTTGCGGAGAGCGAGAGCTTCGTCGACAAAGCGGTCGATGTATGCAAATGTCCGTTGCTGCGCCTTTTTGGCTTCCGGGTTGTAGTGGAGCTTTGAGAGGGCACCAAGGCGGATGTCGTGGACGATGTTGATGCAGGAGCTATTTCACAGTCAGTCTCGACTCGTGTGTTAATTCTCATGAGCTCCTCCAAGCATAGAAGATATTCGTGAAAAAAAGGAAAGAAAGTGCAAGTATATCATACTGTGTATACGAGTCCACGAATTCTGCATCCGAGGTATCTGATGCGGAAGGGATTATGTTGTTGCTCAGCTGCATCTGATGCAGCGTATGCACCGAATGACCAAACAGGAACTCAGTTGCAGTATCCATCGTGAATGCAAAGAAAAGTCTCTGTAAATCTACTGTTGAGCCATCTGTTGGGATGGCTTTCATCATTTGCTCGAAATGCGACTCCATGAACGGAAGGTGGTTTTCCATATTATGTCTGGCAAAGCTCGGTCGCAGCAGAGCTCTCGAGTGACTCCAGCGACGGCCATCCGTGGTGAATATGCCTCTACCAAACAACGGCACCATTGCGTCAACTCTGAAACTCGAGAGCTTGAAGTCTTGGAATCCAGTGGCCAGGACTTGCTTGATGTTTGAAGGCTCAATGGTGTGGATGGTTGGATAGTGCATGTGTTTGGCTGCAAAGGTCGTTCCGTATTGATTGAAGCGTTCTTGGGTGCCTTCGAGATACCGATCTTTCTTTGCGTTCCGCAGTGTTTTCCAGACGAAGTCGACTGCGAGGAACGGGTCTTTCAAGGGGACTCTACATCGTGGCTCTTTGCAACCGTGCGCTTTGATAAACGAACGCCTGGAGAGGTAGAGTTGGACACCTGCGAAGATGCCATACGAGAGCGGAAGAAGGAGAGGAATAACAGTGAGCTCCAGATAGGTCAACATGGTCAAGTGTATTTAACTTCAATTTTCTACCCAAATGGACCAATCAGTATCATTCTGGTAACTCAGGGAACCAGGAGTAGCCTTACGACCTGTCGAATTTAGAAAGTCTCTCTCTGATGCCAAGGACAGTCGCGGCGAAGATTGGGAGCTGTGTGTATGCGGGTTGGCTGCCTCCGGTGTATGAGGGAAATACTTCGTTTACGTTCTTCTATGGTTTGCGGGAAAACTTCGAAAGATTCCGTACAAAACACACGAAGAAAACACGTGGAAAACCTAATTTTGTGAAGGCGAAATCTGGGAGTTGTGACGAATCTTGTTACTTAAGAATTGAGGTTTTTATCTTGCCGAGGGAGCCTTTGTCGGAGGAAAGCCGGAGCTTTGTGACTCTTTTATTAAGTGAATCCTCGGTTCAAATCCACAACATAGGTACATTTTACTCTGCGATTGTTTACTTTTAACCCTCTATACGTGTCGAGTTTGTAGTGGCACAGTAGCAAAATACCTAGCCAGCTTAGAATATCCTCAGACTACCCGTTTTCCAAATTTAACAACGCTATGTCCAGGCCGTGTCCCGGTGTTTGCCCTGATGCATGTGTTTCCCTTGTCTTTGGCATCAGTGAACGTCACGATGCCGCAACTGCTCGATATTGGCCTCGGATCAATCCAGAGCTGGAGAGTGAATACTTGGGTAACCAGTCAAAGACTTCTTGGCCAAGCATACATCCATTTTTGGAACCGACTCCCTTGTATCTAATTCGGTACCACATTTGAGTTTCGGATCACACCCACCCAGTAACTTCACGCCCCCGGAGTATGGTGCATCGTCACCCAATATTGGAGCATGTTATTCGCGGGCCGCACTCGGGATGGCCCATTTAGTTCATAATCCCGCTAGCCTGCGTCAGCTTCCCATTATAAATGCTGCCACTCAAGATCTTCTGCAAATATCGTTGGTGTACCAAATTCCTTCGTATGCGGGCGTCATTCAAAGCAGTGAGTTTTCCGACAGGAGACAATGGACAATCCGACAGAATCGGCTCTATCCTATTATTGTAACCGGAGAATGGATATGAATCCTGAATCCGAAAGAGCTTAATCAAGGTCCCAAGAAAAGCTGTCAGATATGTATGCGAATGCGAACCCCATCTGGGCATGAACCGCTGCCGTGGGACCGATTGTTGATGAGACTTGATCGATATCTGCATTTTTCGTACCTGCCGGTCGGTTAGGCTGTCAGCTTTGGGGGGGCTATTTTTGGGTTGCACAGGCGTTTTGGATTCCCATCTAGTTGGCTACTGAATGACATATTTAGCTAGCTTTAAAGTTCCCAAGACCAAGATAACTCAAGCTGCAGGAAAGCCTCTCTAGTGTAATAGTATCTTGTGTAGGGCTATTTTGCTGCGGACATTCTCCAGGGCGGGCTCCGATAAACTATTATTAATAATTATTGATTAGTAATCATTGTTAAGTGATTAATAGATCTCGGTAATTATCGATAATTGACCGATAAAAGTGGGTCTAATCCCTTAGCGATGGTTACAGGGCTAGTGCACTGTATTTCTGGCAATAATTCTCATGCTGCCTTTCCGGCAGAATCGCTAAACCTGGCGATTTGGTAATTCTGCTATAAAGGCGGTATAAGGCCTATAAATATAGCGCCCGGGTCCTGTAGCTATTACTGGAATTTGACCTTCTGCTATTATTAATTATCAATAATTATCAATTATCGACTAATTAGCACGATTATCTATTGACCGGTTATCGAGCCTATCGGAGCCCTGACATTTTCCATGTGACTTGGCTGCAGATATATTTTGGATCTTAAGGGAAGACATACCTCACCTACTCAAGCCGCTGTTAGTGAATATTTCATCGCCAGATGTCTCGGAGAGGCCGGGTGTTGTCTATACGGAGTACAGCCTCAATCCACGAGGCTAGAGCCCGATATCGCCTGGTGACGAAAGAATTCTATTCGTGAGGCGAGGTACACCAAACCTTTGTTTGCATCGGCAACCACCATATCAATACACCAATCGAGACCTTCAGGAGCCAAAAATGCCCCTTGGGCTTGAAACTCAAACTCGAGAGTCGAGCTCTGCGATCCGTCAGTTGAAACTACGAATTCTTGAACAAGAAGCTAACTCTTCAAGGCACCATGGCCAAGCAAACCAATGGAGAGCCCGTCCCACCCCACAAAACCCCACAGTTAGCAGAATGTCACGGAGAACTTTACACAGACCTAGACCACAGCGTGTGGGATATGCTACTCAGCACCGCTACCCATTACCCAAAAGTAGATGCAGTAATCTCCCTCTGGCAGGCCGCAAACCACCTGGACAACCTCGTAGGCAGAAGCATCATCAAGGAAACAAAACCAGGATCGGAAGTAGACAGCTCGGGCCAAGATGAAAGTCACTTCAGGTGGACATATGAGGAGCTCGTCAAAGCCACAGAGCTTGTTGCAGGGCTCCTCCAAAGCAAAGGCTGTGTTGAAGGTGAAAATCTTGTAAGCTGGTCCAATCCGACATCTTGCCGAGAAACCAAAGCTCATAGACTTCACAGGTAGCATTCCTCTGGAACTCCGCAGAATGGGTCCTCTTCTTCTGGGTCGCCGCCCGCCTGAAGATGCCATTCATCCCGCTCGACCCCCGCAGCATGTCAGAAACAGCCGACGAATACCTCTCTCGATTGAAACCCTCTGTCGTAATCGTTCAAGACGAAGTAGCCGCGGAAGCTCTATCCATTTTCTCTCCCCTTCTCCAAAATTCCAAAATTCTAATATCCTGCACAACTTCACCTTCGGTGCAATGGAGGTCACTCTCTACTCTCAAATCCATGGAAGTTCCAGCAGCAAAGCCGTTCGATGCAGGCGAAAATCCAGGCAACGATATTGCTTTAATCGTCTTCACAAGTGGTACCACCTCAACACCCAAAGGTTGCCCGCACTCAGCAACAAACATCCTTTCCGAATCCGTTGATTTTGACCCCGACCGCCCCGGCGTCGTGCCCCTCCAAAAATGGCTCGTCCAAACACCCGTCTCGCACATCTTCGCCATAAACAATTGTCTGCGCGCTTTCCGCTACGGCGGCGTCATCTACTTCCCCTCTAAGACCTTTGATATCTACGCCTCTGTCAAAACCATCGAAGACCATAAATGCACGAGATTGAGTGCGGTGCCCACCTTGGTTCAGGGGTTGTTGAGCGTGAAAGGCTATCCGGAGAAGGAGAGGACGGGTTTGCATTATATTTCGCTCGCAGGAACGCTGATTAAGGATGAGGATGTCAGGATGTGTAAGAAGCTGGGGAGTGATTTCGTGGTGCAAGTTTATGGGATGAGTGAGGGGGCGCCGGTGACGAGTTGGCTCAGGGATGACCCGCTTTTTGATGATGGACAGTAAGTTATTTCCCTAATCTTTTATGTCTTCTCCCACAGCTGATCTTGAATGTGCAGCTATCCAGGAGTAGGCAAAGTCATCCCCGGAGCCCGAATCCGAGTCTGTTCTCCCTCGTCAAGAGAAGTTTTGAACCGAGACGTCCCAGGAGAACTTCATATCGGCGGAACGTCCGTCATCTCGGGATACCTTGACGGCGCAGACTCAGATGCCTTCTACAAAGATGAATATGGGTGTTGGTTAAAGACTGGAGACCAAGCGATTATTGATGAGAATGGCGTTGTACATATCCTGGGCCGATATAAGGATCTGATTATTCGTGGTGGGGAGAACATCTCCCCTGCCAAGATTGAGAAGTGTCTGGAGCAGATTCCGGGACTGTTTGTAAGACAATTTCCGGTTCAGTGCAGTATTGTGGGGGACTGACTCGCGAACAGACACAAGTCGTCGGCCTCCCTGATGAAATTGCAGGCGAGGTTCCGGTTGCTGTTGTACACTCGCTCATGTCTTCCACCAAGCAAGACATCATGAAGCTCGTGGAGCATCTAGGACCAAACCACAGTCTGGCCGCAATAATCACCCTTGAAGAGCTAGGCATCGAGAAGTACCCCGTTACTTCAGCAGGCAAAGTTCGCAAGAACATCCTCAAAGAGCTTGTGTGCCAATACTTCGGCGTCGTTAACGATAAAGAAAACAAGGAACCACCCTCAACCGACCCATTGACGCCCCCTTCCTCTATCCATGCAGCCGAAGTGGTCGGCTTGGAGCCCCTAAGCCTCCAAGACGAAGAGCTCGCAGAGACAATCCAACAACTCGTCGACATCTGGTCAACTCTTGTCATCAGCGCTCCCGGGAAATACGATGCGATGTTCGACTTTGCAGATAGCATCACCCTCCTCCGCTACACTGACAAAGTCTGGAGGACTCTCGGCAAGAAACTATACTTGCAAGACTTCCTTGTCCACGACACGGTCGAGAAACAAGCCAAACTTCTTCAAACTCGAGAATCAACCCCACAAGAAGCATCTGGTGCGAATAAAGTTACGTTGTCAGCAAGCGAGCTTTCTCGTAGCAAAGATGGTCCCCCAGGACTTGCAGACATAGCACATGTGAACGGTGATCCGCAAAGATTTATCGAGACTCGCCATGCTACTTCTGCTGTCCTTTCTCCCCTCAATTTATCGTGGGAGAAAAACGTCGAGGACATTATTCCAATTAAGGATAGCTTCTTCGCCATGGCAGATGGTCTAAGACCGCAGTCTTTCCGGCACCGAATGGCCTTCAGCATCGCGAACAAATCCCGCCAAAGCATCCGAAAAGCTCTCGAAAAAGGATTGGATTCAAGGCCGTTGTTCCGGACATTCCTCGTGAAGATGCCAGATAACACGCCTATCCACATCGTCATCCGGCCTTCAAAAGCTCTTTACGACATCTTGATAACTGAGAGGGAAGGTCTCACCGAGAAGGATATAGAAGATCTGACACTCGACGACAACGCGAAGTCCTTCTCACGCACACAAATGGTGCAAGTAGTCATCGCCCACTCTGCCACTGATCCCGCCATCAGCACTTTAATCCTAACATACAACCACTCTGTCTTCGACGCACTATCCATGATCCCCTGGATCCGAGACCTTGATTTGCTCATCAGCGATCCAGAGACGAAGCTGCTGGCTTCTACGCCCTTCAAGCTCTTCGCCGACATGATGCACAGCCATGCTGGAAGTATGCCCGCCACATTGGACGTCAACTACTTCGTGAACCGCTTCTCAGGCATCAGCAAAGAGACAAAGGCATTCTGGCCCCCGCAGCGAGCTCCAGGATGGCTGATAGCGAATGATGTCGATTCCCCTGACCTCCCTTCCCGCACTATTGCAAGAAATGGTAGAGAGCGTGTCCGCTACCCGCGGGTTGTAACGAAAACCAAGGTTCCACAGATGGCCACGCTGAAAGAGAAAGGTATCCAGCCAGTAATCGTAGTCAAGACTGCGATTGCTATTTTCAATGTAAGGCAAACAGGCCAAGACCACGCGCTCTTCAATAGCCTCGACACAGGACGCAGCTGGCCCTTCATGCCATCCTGGATCCCGTTGCCTCCCGCAATGTCGATCGACGGGCCGACAATGGAGTGGACGGGCAACATGATCCATGTCCTACGCACCGAGACTGTTGGAGAGTTGTTAGAGAGGATGACGGAGGATCAAGAGGAGTTGAGTAAGCATGCTCATGCCCCGCTTTTCAGGGTGCTGGATGGACTGGGCAAGGAGGGACCGTTTGTTCTGCAGGGTTTGTTGAGGCAGTCTTTTAATTGGGATATTAGTTTGCAGTGTTTGGATTATGCGAAATATGGGAATGATTTGACGACGTTGAAGCTCGTTGAGAGAGTTGATTGGCCGGATGGGTAAGTATTCCTTTACTTGTGGAGGGATCTAGGGCTAATTAAGGCAGAGGATTTGTCTGGGGGGCGGGCATGACGGGTCCGGAAGAGCTTTGTGTTCTGGCCACTTGGGATGATGCGCAGATGAGCACGGAAGAGACGGAGGGACACGTTGCCAGCCTCAATATGATAATTCAGTGGATGATTGAACCTGAAAGCTGGGGCAAGTCGGTTGGTGATATTTTGCAGGAGAAGTGATTCTGGTGATTGAGATTGTCAGTGGAGAAATTTGTATTGCGCGTTGAGATTCTTGCTCACCTCATATACGATTCTTCAACTTCTTCTCCCCTCCAAACATTCTTCTTTAATGTTCCACATCTCGCCCAACATACCTCTCTTTGGATCATCAGTTCCAGGTAAAACTCTCCATAACCTTCCAAACCTCCCCCTTTATCCCCTCAAAACATTTACCGACCTCCACTAAGTCCTTCCCAAACATTCTCTCCGGATAATCAAACCTGCCAATCGCCACTTCTTGTATCCACCCTGGGCCTCCCTCATCGTCCTTGTATTTCCACCTCGCGACCGTAACCTTCTCCCCCCGTCTAATTATCCCTTCTATCCACCTCCCAATCCTAATAGCAACTCCCCTACTCCCCTTCTCTCCATCCTCCATCTTGAGCACCCATCCCACTTTCCCCCCCTGTAAATCGAGATCAACCCAGCACTCTTCGTATTTCTCCACTTTCCCTGTCTCCGGGTTCACCATATTCCCGCTTTCAAGCACCTCACCGTTGTCCTGTAAAAACATGTCCCCTTCATCCTTAACCTCTTCCGCGTTGGTAACTTTGCTATCAACCCAATGCTCCCACACCGTATGTGCTGGTTTATCTCCCTCGGCGGAGGCGGGCGTAGAGTGTGAAGTTCCTGCGAACGCCCATTCTAGAGGTGGGGGGTCGAGTATCGGGGAGGTGGGAAGGAGGACGCGGATGTCGATGAAGTTTTTAAGGGGGCTGGTGAGGACGAGCGTGCTGTGGGAAGAAGGGGGTTGGCCGAGAGGAAGGAGGAGCGGGAGGGAGGACGTACGAGGTTGGTTCTGATGATGCGTTGTCCTGCGAATAGTTAGTGAGAGGGAATTGGGGAGAGGGAGAGCAAAACGTACGCCCCATTTTATGTATTTGCGGATTGAGACCGAGGGTTGGTCTGCCATCGTGGAGGTGAGGAGTGGAAATTGAGGAGATAAGAGATATAAAGGTGGGGGCGAGAAGCTATATCGTTGATCGCGAAGAGCATGAAATATGGTCACGCGCATAATGAATTGGAACTGCTCTGGAGATGGTGAGGGTGGTGATAAGAGACTAGGATGGGATGGATGAAAGGGGGAAACAGAGTGCGAATTTAATGTGCTTGGTATCTCACATAATATACAATAGTAGAGAGGAGAGGCATGAGAGCAACAGTACCGTCAAGACTCAAACCTATGACAAGGAGATACCGACCAACTGACCCTAGATTCGAAAGACTGAACAGCAAGTCAACCCATTGCGCCAACGGGAAACGCTTAAAAACTCGACGTAAAAGTAGAGAGCAGTCTCTGTTCTCAATTGAGGCGTCCTCGATCAGCCTCATTCTCTCGCAGCTTGGCCCCGGAAGCCCGATACCAAACATCGCCACCCCATCGCATCATCCTCTCCACCGCAGCCGTAGGTGTAACCGCCGGCCGAACATCGAGATAGAAAACCGGTTCACCTGTTGGTTCTGGGTCGCCGGAGTAGTAATCGATCACATATCGAACCTCTTTCTTCTGACCATTGTAGTCCCTTTGCACAAACCAATCGTGGCGATCAAACGGCGGTTCCGTGCTATGCAATATCAGCATTAGCCCTCTCAAGAATGGGAAGTAGAGACAAACCCAAATGCACTGGGATAAATCCAGCCCATAACCTGGATCATCGCCGCCTTGGGCGTCATCTCCTTCGGCCTCCCCATAAACCTCAGCAACTTGGGCTGCGGGACCTCCTCCTCCCTCTTCCACTTGTCAGCTAGAGCACCCTCCTCCCCTCTCCTACACATCTCCCACCCTTTCTTCAAGCCCTGCCCGAACCTCCTCTCCCACTCCACTATCTCCGCCCATGCTCCCTCGTTCAGAAAGTTGTGCACAGAGACCATACTCTCCACCGCAGTCACATCTGTATCCGTGTACCCCTTCCTCAGCAACGCATTGTACATCTGCTGAGGAGACGGATATTCCCAGTTTCCTTCTCCATTGCCCTTGGGGATTGTAGAGGGCTCGCGTTCAGTAGGCAGGGCAATGGTCTGGTTCTCAGCGCGGTCTTGAGAGAGATCGGAGAACATGTAGTTTAGGGGGTTGTATTTGGAGTATTTGGGTGGAGTAGAGGAGTCTTTTGAGAGATCTACTGGTGTGTATGGGCAGGCGGATTCTGCTGGAGGAGTGGGGGGTTTGGCCACGGCGAGCGTGGACTGGTGCATTGGGCATCCTGGCTGAGGAGATGTTAGAAGGAAAGTTATACTTCTACATTAGGGAAAGAGACTTACCGGTGGGGAGAGGTTGCCATCCTTGGGCATTGGCTGAGCTGCACCTCTGGCGTTCACGATCGAGACATTGGAGTCCGCCCAGAACCAACCCATGATGTCGGGGGTCGCCAATTAAAGATTATTTGAAGTATGAAAGGTATTAAGAATGAAGGTATCACAGAATTCTACACGCAGAGAAGCTGTTGAGGTCTGCGTGGGTGTGGTTGGATGTTGGCTGAGGAGGCGATTGCGATCCAAAATGAAATTCTGCCACCAAACCCGACTGCTTCCGCTCGCCGAAATTATCCTAGCGACACCCCTATTTCAAACCTCGCTTCTTTTTCCGTGCTACACATAATATTTGCTATGATTCTTAATTCTCAATCTTTCCCCAGCCTTTTCTGTATATGTCTTATTAATGTTAATTGTTACCAGTAAGAACCACACAGACGGACGCACGGAAAGGGAGAGGAAGGGTAATCTGACTCGAAACACTTCCGCAAGTCAACATTGACGTAATTCATAATTTAAGACGGCTGGACGAATTGGTTTGAATACTCTCGAACATTTTGCAATGCCTAAGCTCTGAGCATAAAGCATACGATTCACACAAGTGATTCAACCCTCGAAGTATTCGCTTCTGGCCTCGAAAGAGTAATCGAACTCCTCGGTTCAAACAGAAATCTTACAATGAGGTACGGCAGTCACAGGATGCAAAACATATTTCAAATCTCCTAAATTGATAAAATACGTCAAGAACTTCGTCACCTCTTCGAACTAACAACTCAAGTCCCAAACGAATGTGCTTGTCACCCACACCAATATCAAAGCTCCGCCTAACGTATTTCCTCTCCTTCACGAGCCACCCACCTATGCATCCTTGCCCTCTCTGATCTTTGCAGCTTGGATCATCGAGTTGAGTGGATGTAGATTGCTCGTCGTATGGTGGATGAGGGGTGATCTACTTGTGCTTAAAGCGAACGACGTTAGTGATGAAGTCATGAATGAGAGACGAAGAAAAAAAGAGGACCACACACATCGCAGCAAGAGCAGCTCTCACAGCTGGAGCATCCGGAGCAACTGGCGCAGGAGCAATCACCCATGGCTGATGTTTTGTTGTTTGTTTGGTTGTTAAGTGGAGTATATCGTCTGGACTTGACTTGATTCTTGGCTGTGTAACTTGTGCTATTGATGATGGGGAAAGGAAACAGAGAAAGGTGGGAGAAGACAGAGGATTTATAGACAATGAGAGGCGGCAGAGCTCCGCGGAGCTAGAGATAAAATCAACATGCAATACTCCCCCCTCCTCCCACCTCCCTCCCCCCCCCAAATTGCTTGTAACAGTGGGCCACAAAGCACAGACGTTCTACCATACGAAACGCCTCCTTCAAGAGGGCCCACAATTGCAAGTAATTATGAGGGAAGAGTAATGACTGTCGTTTACTGCGGCTGCTGTACCCCACACCAAAGCTTCGGCAGCGAGCTCGAATGGGTGGAGATAGGGAGGAGGTTTGAGCAGGATTGAGGCCTAATATTACACTACAGCGCTATCGACTTGGCGTGTCACCCTTGGACAGCGGTTCGATGCCTTATTCATTATCATTATCAAAGAAGTGCGAGGTCATTTCGGCTTCCCTCAAGTGGTACTTTATGGATGGAAAGAATACAACATGACGCCCGTGAGAGTATTGCACAAGCCAGTTGCCTCAAAAGGGTAATGAATCTCGAACTGAACAGCGTCGGAGTCTTCGAGCAGAAATGACAAAGACATTAGTCCTCGGCCCACTTTGGCCTAACAAGGAAAGCACTCTCAAGCTTACTGGCTAAGCAGACAAAGGGAATCCCAGCACCGCATAAATGGCTCAACACCGCCATTGGATAGCCCAGTCTTTCGTCCTTTGTGTCGTTGCCGCTTGAATTGGATCGACCGGGAGAGGGCGCATCGCGATAACTATCGGTAAATCCAGGAGGGTCGGGCAGCGTCATGGAGAGGGATCATGTTAACGGAACTCGAAAACGGAAGGGGGTGATGATTTGGGGTAACCAGGAGGGAAACGTGGCAAATGGTTTGTGGTGTGGTGCCGGGGGAAACTTCGATGGCTTGATACTGATGCGGCATGTCACCAAAAAGGAAGTAGAGGTATCAGCCGTCGAACTTTGGTGTATGTGGGAGAGACTTGGAAGCATCAGGGACTTGCGAGAGAGGAATCTGTGGATGGAACGTTTCTTTCGAGGCATCAGATCATGTGCGGTAGTGTCACCAAGTATTCACGGGGGCCTTTGCGTTGCAAACAAAGAGGTTTAGAGCCAGATTGACTTCTTGATTCTTTATTCATTGCCGTTCGTGAAAGTAAACGCATCTAGCTGTATAGCTATCCTGCCATCCTTAACGAAACAAAGCGTCCCCTATGCAAGCCATCAACCAGCCATAATCCACCCAAAAGCCATCCTTAAGCAAAGTTCAACGCATGTGTATCTGAAGCGACCGCAGAAGAATCGAAGGAGTACCGAAGGAAAGGATGTCAGAGGGTGAAGTGATTTATTTATTTTCCGCAGCTAGCGCAGGAGCAGCTGTCGCCGCAGTTGCCTACCGTCGCAGTCAGTATTTGGCCCAATAAGAAGAGGTTGGGAAGTGGGGTAATGAGAAGGTAAGACATACAGCTTGAGGCACCAGAGCATCCGCATTCGCCCTTCATGATGATGGTATTTGCTGGTGGTTGGTAAAACGTTGAAGTATTTTGTTTGTTGCTGGTAGTGATTCTTGAGTTGCTTTCGTGATGTTGAGGGAAGGTTGGCAGTGGGACCAACCAGCCTTTTATGCTCAGTCTTTAGGGCTCTAAGGAGATCTCTACCCGGGATCTAAGGCAATCGGACCACCTATTCCTGGCATCACCCAATCGTAAGCCCAGCACCTGCGCTCTTTGTGCGGTTTTGCGCGGGCTTTGTGCGGGTTTGGTCAGATCTCTGCGGCTGGGCCTGCGGGTTTTGTGCGCTGTTCCATACAGGCGGGGTCTCTGGAGTGTGGAGGGGGTCCTCTGACGGAAATCGATTGGTGGTGAAACAAAGCCTGTGTGAGGAATGTGCGCCTTGGAGATCTAGCCGGATAAGGGGTTAGGGGGATCATCCTCGGGCGTTGCCGGCTAATGGGACGGCATGTATTTTGACTGCCCCCCGGTCCCCCCCTTCACTCTTCTGCCACCCTAAGTGGAAGATAAGGTGCTGCTGAGAATAAAAGCTCCTGCTGGGTTTAGCTGGCTGTCTAAGTTTGATGGCGAGGTTTCTAACTCCAAAAGTTTTGCTTCGAGACTGGAAGACTTCTTAAGTCTAGCGTCTTATGTCTAGCGCTGCGTTAGAACGCGTTCGTACAAGTGTAGCACGGTCCGGCCAGGCCCACCTGCAGGAAATTCTCCACAGAGCCTTCCAAGCTTTCTACGCCTCTGTTAGCAGGGCAACTTGTCAAGCCATGCCCAATATTTCTGGGATGACAGCCTTTTCAGTGTAGAGAGTCGTCACGTCGGTATTATCAGATCAGAAGCGTGGGGCACGGTCAGGGGAGGGCGTTAAGCCAGTGCTGAACCAATGGAAACATGCTCATTGTGGTGCCAAACCCCCAACATACTCTCAAAACTTTCCCCGATCTTGCTCCTAGTAGAGTAGTCGTTGCAGATGGAAAGGGTACATGAATGGCTCCTCCTCCCTTGTCATACGTTTGGGGGTTCTGCCTCCTACATATACACAGATAGGGCTTTCCGATTTCCGGCAGCTGGACTTACGTATGGGCTTCGTTTCGGGAATGGGGGTTGGAACTTGGTGTAGGATGGGTGGGACGAAGATAAATGGATCGGCACTGTTGGGCGGCATTCCTGCATTTGACCTTACTTGCATTCGACGATGACCAACCGCGCAGCCTCGTTTCGACCTTCTCCTCGGCTCTGTTCGACAATAATCCAAGGTTGTTTTAGGTCGTTCCAGGTCATGAGTAACAGGTATTTTGCTGCATTTCGTACTTACCGCATGGCAGAGGCACAGAGACCGACGTCGTGGTGACCTACCTTATACCACAGCTGTGAAGCTTAGCATCTCATTGGGCTGGAAGAATGAATGCATAGTTTTGCATTGTAAGATTGTCTTCGTGGAGAGCGCTGCTGAGGCTGCGATTACCGTCATGTGACTCTGTTCCTGGGTTGTTCTGTCCCGGATTAGCCGCTTGGCAATCCCCAGCTTGATAAGTAAGTATTGAGGAAATATTGAAGCATCCTTGTCTCGAATGGAAAATTACTACTTGCAGGTACGGCCCCATAAATTTTAGAATCACAGCGGGCGATGAAGGTAACCAATCGATCGACGCCGAGGGAATACTTGAACAGAAAAGCATATTCCACGCATAATATGGCTTACCTTCTGAACAGTCATCTCAGAACCATCCAAGTTTGGAGATCGACTATTGAAATGGTCTCAGCTTTTCTTCTGCAATGTTCTCTGGTTAGGATCGGGCAGAGGTCGGCATTTCACTGCTGCACCAGCTGCCAAAGATTGTGTAGTTTCTTCCCAAAGCCACCCAATACAAGCAGAAGATCGATAATTGTCTTTCACTTCCTTCGACATTATAAAACTAGACACAGAGTCATCCAACATCTTATGAGAGTATATGAATAATTGCTAATAATAGAAAAGCGACAATTCGTCAATTTTCACTTTCAGCTTGCTCTTGGCAACTTCTGTCTCTTGCCGCACAACACGATAAAGGTGCGCTGGTAGTACCCGTTCGTACCTTCCGCTCGATACCACGAAAGCGATTTGGCCACCACCAAAATTGGTGTTCCTCGCTAAACTCTATGGCACGGACCAGCCAGCTTGAAGTATCTTTCATGCAAATTTACTATGTAAATACTTGGCCAAATCGCTTTCACGAAACCCCCTATGGTATAAGGGGGAGGTACGGACGGGTAGTCTATTCCCATCGATGAAGTTATTCCGAACCATTCTCGTTATCTATAACACATCGTTGCCATGCCAAACCCACTCCACCTTCCTCGGCGTTGCAGGAGTTGCGGCCCAATTAATCGAGCAATGCTTCATGATGATCGTGTAATTCCTCTACTCGACAATCACTGCCATGGTGGATGCGCCAGAAGATGTTCGGATGCAGCTTTAGCATATTGATCAGTTAAATGCAATCTCAGAACTCATTACTCCGCACCCTTCTTGTCAAACTGCCCCGGTAGAGGTGGTTTGAAGACTACTCTTGTGGACATCAAGAGGCGGCAGGATATGCTCTGCATATGCCGGTACCACCAGCTTCTCGAGCATTAAACCTGCAGACAAAATCTTTTCTTGCGGTTATGGAAGAAGTCAGTGTTGAAACGGCATTCACAAATCTAGAGCGAAGAAAAACCAACCTCATCGTTTGTATGCAAGTCATAAACTCGTGAGTCGACCTCTGCCTATACATAAATGATAAGCCTAACATGATATAATAGGGACTTGTTGTGTTCTGCCGGTATCCGGGTTCAGGTGGTACAGGCAGCTGTTGGGGAAGTATCCTTGATCATCAAGGACGCGGCTCGAAACTTGCAGACAATCCAAAGAGTTTGTTCTTGGATTTTTTTCCAACACAAAGATCAGATTCGCAGTCTGTCCATGGACAAAAGCTTGGTTTTGCGAGAACGCTTACGAGGTATATATTTCCTATTTGAAACTGAAACGGATTGGAACCAAATAACGGCCGGTTCACTAACTAATCCAATTCGCTCCCTATCCCCTCATGGCCCATCCCTAGCCCAATCCAAAGGCGACGCTTTCGACAACGATGAATCTAACACTTCTCACCCTCGAAGCCACCAAATGCTACCTCCGGTTCCTTGTCAAAATCACCACATGCCCCGTAAATCTCGCCATCGGGCTCAAGAATGCACTGGAACTTGCGGACTAAGCATCTTAGTCGCCGGGCTTCGAAGTCAACGAAAAGCGTGCTGCTCCTCCTGGCAAGAAGATTGGAGACCCTCGTGGTGCATACGAGGACGAGAAGTTGCTCCCGTCCGTGAAGAATGGTAAACCTGTCTTTCATGCTGAGTGTGGTCAAGGTGTTCCTCAGGGAGTGATTGCGGCAAATATCAGTCTGTATTGTGATAAGACGACGATGGCGGGGTTCTCGAATGTTATTGAGAGGAAGGAATTGGATGCTAACCCCCAGTCTTGTCCACGATATGAAGAGGCTCGTCTTTTGTTCATTTGTAAGTGGGTTAGATTAGCGTTTTGACATCGAAAGGAGGAGAGCATTGTTCAAGGGTTGCTTTGCAGTGTGGAGTTAAGAGATACCTATTTTTATGACGCCAGGGACAACAGTTGTTGTCATTTCAGAACTTTCCAGTTCACGTTCTCGTTCTGTCTCAATATATTCCAATAATCGCCACCCTCTTCAACCATCAGAGATCGCAAGCAGTAACAGGCAAGAACACGGGTCGCAGAGACCGGCTCTGGCTCACAGAAATGTCTTGCCGCAAGGACGCAGGGAAAGAATGGTAGATGAGCGAATATCGGCTTTCTTCTTGTTGCAATGTTTTGGAGGTTGACGACTTCATTTTTCAGCTCACGCGGGGTAAGCACTCTATATATACATCTGGTATATAAACTACAGTGTACCAGCGTACACTCAGTTCCAACACGCCCCTTACGCTGTACACTGTGACCGTATAACGCCCCCAGAGGGTGTCTTTTGCCTGCTTAGCGCCCCTACGCTGATATATCCTCAAGTCTCTGCCCTTATACCCCCAAACCCCTAGCCCCAAGCTAGCCAAACACGCCCTTGTCTCTTGCCCTCCCTCAGCGAGGTTCCAAGGGAAACTGTCTTCCCGGGCCGGTGCTGCTTCCGCTCGTACTATCGCAGGTTATGAGGATAGGCTTTCGTGGCGACCGACCGACCGACCGACCGTGGTTCGCAATCGTCGCCCCTGAGTCGTACAATATAGCTCTCTCTCCTGCAAGAGCTATAAGGGAAGCCGTCAGTTGCAACACGCGCAGCGGTGAGCATTTGCTGCTCGCGCATTCCGGGCCCATGACCTGTTGCAATGTTTTGGAGGTTGACGACTTCATTTTTCAGCTCACGCGGGGTAAGCACTCTATATATACATCTGGTATATAAACTACAGTGTACCAGCGTACACTCAGTTCCAACACTTCTCGGACCATCTCTTTCGCGCGTTTGGGGTGGTTTGCGCTCGCCAATAAGGAGAGGGGAAAGAGGGGCACTGCGGCTGGACCTTCCCAATTGGGTATAGGGGGAATATGGAGGACGATGGCAAACGCAACTTCCTCCGCTGATATAAACCTCGCTTCCTCTTAATTCATCGTTTGCTTCTCTTTCTCTCCTTGGGAGATCTCAAACAAGTCTCCACCGTCAGAAAATGGCGCCAATCCCTACATCCAGGGAAGGCTACCACTTCAAAGCCGACACTATCCATGAAGGGCTGTACACAGAAGCCGCAATCGAGAGCACCAAGTCTCCGAAGCCTTTTTACGATGTCATCGTAATCGGATCGGGTTTTACGGGACTCACAGCAGCTCGGGACCTGTCAACTGCTGGAAAGTCGGTCCTTCTCATCGAAGCCAGAGATCGAATCGGAGGCCGCACATGGGCAACGAGGTCTCGTGGTCATTATATGGAGAGTGAGTCTTAACTCCTTTTTTAAAAGGATGCTGACTGACTTCTCCAGTGGGTGGAACATGGGTATACTGGACCCAACCCCACGTTTGGTCAGAACTGAAGCGTTATGGCCTGGACCGAGAACTGAAACAGACCACCGGTACCTCTGGAGATTTGGAGGTCCTGCAATTCAAATCTCGAGGCTCAGACCCGCTGAAAGAGTACTCCTTCGACGGACCCGGAGGCTACAATGTGATAATGGAGACTGCAATCTACAAATTCCTCGATGTAGATGGAGCTGGTGGTACCAAAATCCTTGCTCGACCCTATGACAGAGACTTCGTCCGCAACATCCCGCTCAAGTTCATGAAACTCACTTGCAAGGACCGCCTCGATCAACTACCGGAGCTCCCGCAGGAGCATAAAGATTTGATCGCGAGTATGTTCGAGACCATTGGATGTGCGTCTATTGACAAGACTCCGTTCTTCGAGATCTTGAGGTGGTTTGGACTTTCTGGGTTTACGTTCCGTGGTTGGCTTGCGAGTGTGGATGAGCTGAGTCTGAAGAGGGGAACAACATCGCTTGCGCTTGCAATCATGGATGAATCGAGGGCCGATATCGTTCTTTCTAGCCCAGTTGCCTCAGTTATACGTAGCAGGACGGAGCCGTTAACCACCATCACGACGAGAACTGGGAAGGTGTTTCGCACGACAAAGGTTATTTGTACCTTGCCGGTCAATTGTCTGGGAGATGTTTCCTTTGACCCGTAAGTCTTCCGTTTCCTGATTCTAGGCAACGCTAATCTAACTGAACATTCAGACCAATTAGTCCTCTGAAACTCGCTGCCGCCAGAGAGCAACACCTTACCAAAATCGTCAAAGTTCACACCTACACTTCGGAAAAACTAGTCCCAACTTTCGTCTCCAGCCTTTCTCCTTCCAAAATCCCCTTCGGCTACACCGAATCCGATGTCCACGACTCCAAAGAAGGAGGTGGAACCTTCTCCGTCTTTTTCGGTTCCGAATCCGAACTCGACCGCTGCACTCCTCTCGCTACTTTCCGTGAACTCAAGAAGATCCTCCCATCAGAATTCAACAATGAGAAGAGAAATCCAAAGTTCAATCCGAAAGAGATGTTTTGGCATGATTGGACTAATGATGAGTTTGCGAAGGGAGCGTGGTGTACGTTCCCCATGGGCTGGCAGGAGAATTATCTAGATGCTTTGAGGGAGGATGAACAGGGCGGGAGTTGCATTTTTGCGAATGCTGAGTAAGTCCTTGTGCTCCAGAGGTGATGTAGGCGATTTGCTAATCTTTTTTTCTTCTTATTTGTAGCTGGGCAGATGGATGGAGAGGGTTCATTGATGGAGCATTTGAAATGGGGAGGTCTTCTGCGTGGAGGGTCTTGAAGGAGGAACGGAATGCGAATCGAGCATCGAAGCTATAAGGGCATTTTCTCTTTCCCTTTCCTATGGGTTTTATTCGCAATTACCTCTAAGCGCGGAGTTTGAAGGACGGGTCAATGACATACAGCATCCACCTTGATTCGCCTGCACGTGAAGCACCCTTGGATCTCCGTTCGGGGGTCAATCGCTAATTCTCAGGGGCAGCCTCGCTAAGCCACAGGGGCCTTCCTTTGGTTGTCCGCTCGCTAGGGAAGTATTCTCAACAGACCTCACACTCTCACTAAGATAACCCTCACGACCATACTTCATTCTCTCAGCAGTCTTTTACTATGACCCGAGAGATGTGTTCTGTAGTACCACAATCTAGATTTGTAAGCATGACGTAGTCTTCGAACAAAGTCTCTGTTTCCCAACCAGCGAGTGTGGGGCGTAATGAGTAAATCCGCAGCATGAACTGCTTCCAAACTTCCCTCTTTCGGCAAGATTTATAGCAGCTAAGTCCTTCGTCGATCATTTGCGATTCATCTGCACATCCCAGGCTCCTGTGTATCTGCGGATTGCGAGCTTGTGGTATGAGGCAGTATGAGATTGCTTCCGTAAGGTTCTCAGTGGTCAGAAACTTGCGTGGGATTTACCCCAAAGCTGCTGGCTAGATACAAAATCAGCACAAATGGAGCACAGCCTTTAAAATTATGGAAGACTGACTCGTCAAAGAAGGGAACAATCATTGTTGGTTTTTCGTTAAGAAGCCCGCATGCAGTTGTACCTGAATATCCATGATGAACACAGTCAACACATGTTGAAACAGCCACTTGTGTGGACAATCTCCAAGATAGAATACGTTCTAGAGTTCTAGACCTCCAAGTTTACTCTATCCTTGAGAGAGAATAGCACGAACACCACAAAATCGAATAGCATCAAGGATAAGGGAACTCATCTTTGCAGGATCGTCGATGGCACACGCAATACTTTCCAAGCCAATATAGACCAATGCGAGTCCTGCTCGGAGGAAATCATCAAGGTCTGGTGGAGGCTGGTAGAATGGTGGGTCTTGGAGGAAGAACCCGCAAATATTTGACACCTTCAATTTAAGCTTCTCAAACAAAAACAGAAAACTGGGAAAAACTTATTTGTATGAGGTGGCAAATCTATCAGCTTTGGCACCAGCGATGGTTACCAGCAGTAAGTAAATGGTATCCCGAGGGAACTGGCAAGATTTGGGCCTTCCATGGCAGACACAGGTTCCAAGACCAACGTCTTCCAGCATTTGATGATGACATTGCCTAATCTTTGGTGACATGTTGGTTAGATGGATTTCAAGATGGGGGTGTGTTGACTCACCCTTGCCATGTCGTCCACGCTACAGCACTGGAGGAGACAAATTTTACCGCTGTAGGGTCAGCAGCTCCACTGTTCTTCAGATTTGCCAAAGGGTGCAGGGACCCTCTCGTGTTGCTCGAAGGCATGGTGAACATGAGATGAACCGGAATTCTCAGTATTTGAGCTGGACATGCGCAATGCTCGGAGGGCTGGTAATGATTGCATCTGTAACGAAAACAGACCATAAATCGGATCCGGCTGTATACAAGAATCCCAACACCCATTCAACATCTCTCCAACCGTGATTCTGTGAACCGCTTAGGAGCAATTTCGCCTTTGCCGTAATTCTTCTAGGGATGGTCAGATTTGTAATATATAATTTATATAATAATGCCAATTGGCGTAATTATATAATAACGGCCTCGCCGTTATTATGATTTATGAAATCAAGTATAATTTACGCATAAGTTAGGCATAAATTAAGCAAATTTGGGCGTCTCTATTCGTTAAGGGCAGGGTACACAAGTACCCCCTGCTCCCTTGCGCGCTAGCCTTTCCATAATAGGTTAGCGTGTAAAAATAATATAAAAACGTATTTTCCCCATTATATTACATTATTATATAACGATGGTCCAAATTATATAATTTTTACATCCCTAAATTCTTCATACTTGGGATTAAGCCAAGATTCTTGGCCATCAGCACTTCGGGATTGCCTCGGCATCTAAATACGAGTGCCACTGGTCCAGGCTAGCTGAAACAGTGGCCCTTCAGGCATGAAAGGTTACATTTAGGGTCCCTGAGTGGCTCCTTCGTAGGGACATCCCGGCATTCGCGATAGCGTGGCTGCACCCTCCCCTAAATGTGCCTCTTGGTTGCATTCGAGCATGCTAGGTGATTCAATTCATTTAGAAATCACGAGAGTTTGAATCCCTCGCGTTTACTGGTCCGACGCGTCAGATCTGGAACCATTTGAGGATAATACTCATCCAGAAATGATATCAGATCTGCCAAAATCTGTAGCGCTAGATACCAGACGAGTTCTGTGCAGGCTGTGTTCGGGTCTAGAAGTGCGGGTTTGAGCCCGGCGGAGTGGCGGAGGATCGAGGATGTCAATATAAGGGTACCATAATATAATCTTCACTCAGAGATGGCGGATTGAAGTTTTTGAAATCTATGGTAATCATAGAAATTGTCAATATATCGATCGAGAACAGCTCAGGAGGATTTAGGGTTCGAAATTGCTCCCTTTCGGTGGGCTTCGAGAGACGTGTCTGACCCCTATTCTCCGTGTCAACCGTGAATGACACAGTGGAGACAACAGTAATCAATATATATGACTGGCAATCCACCACTGGAAGTAGCAACCTTCTCACCATTTCATAACAAGAAATCACTCATACAAAAGCAAGACTCTCCGAAGACACAATTCCTTCAATCCTTCTCCAGTTTAAATATTTCCCCACCCAATATCTCACACCTATTTGTCTAATGCCGCAGTTCTCGAACCGCATAATGGGTACTACCTCTGGAAATACATTCCCTCAATAGCAGCAACCGGTATATTTGAGCTATATCTGCACATTTCTGGCGCATCAACACCACGACGAGCAAATTCTGCCTGGCATTCGCAATTTGATACTTCTGTAAGTCAGACTTCACCATTTGTAGATTAATTGCTGACGAAAGATAGTCGAGTTTGCTGAATATTGTGCGAGAGCTTCAGCGCACAATAAAATAGGGAAACTGATACCATACATCTTTCAAAATCTCTTCATTCTTGTTGCACTAGCACTCTTCACCGCCTCAATCTACATGACACTCGGGGGATAATTCGCTCTGTGAAGGGGAAAGACTTTCACTTGTTCAAATCAATTGGCTCGCGAAGACATTTGTGATTGAAGAAATCATGTCCTTCGTGGTTCAAGGCGGTTCCGCATATTTACTGTTCTCAAGCAGTACGGTGAACATCGGCCAAGAGATGGTGGTTGGTGGACTTTTCATCCATATCATCATGTCTGGTCTATTTGCTCTTCCTGCGGCTATATTTCAAGTATATCACCGTCCCTCCCTTCTTTCGGGCATCTTTTCTGACAGCAGTCCTTTCCCAGTTGAGACTTCGCTTCAACCCTACTCCCGACTTCTATATGCCCGATATTCCGTGGAGGAAGAGTCTACACATGCTTTACGGGTCAGTGGCTTGTTCATGATCCATCAATTTTCCGAGTTGTCGAATACTTGATGGGTAATGACGGATATCCTTTGTCGCATAGATGGACTTTGTAATCTTACATTTCGACAGAGTGCTAATGATCCCCGTCACTGTCATTTTCTATATTCAGAATCCGAGTAAGCTTCAACAGGCAATTGGCAACAACGAGGACGTTCGCATGATCTCTCAGAGCGACGATGGGAAGTTGTAGGGAGAAGTATATGAGCTGCATGTAAGGAGCGACAGATGTGGTAAGGAGTTTGTAGCGTCTGTGTTAGCTTTTCTGGCTGTTCTATATAGGTATAGGTTTTCAACTTATTATGTGTTGCGAGTGAAAGTCGGCCTTAACGAGTCTGCGAAAAATTCCCTATCTCAGCTGCCGAAGACTGCAAAGTTCGACGGATTCATGAAGTCACTTATTGGATTTAACATTCTACCCTGGGGAACCAAGATACCCAGGCGGCATATCACTTTCAATTATTCTCTCTCGCATTCTATCTGTCTGTTCCACCCCGTTCGTCAATACGAGCGATTAGTCAATCGGGTCTAAGCGAGGAGCCCGATTCGCTAATAAAAGAGCCCGATTGTAAGGCACGTAATAGCAGGGTGATGCACAAGTAGTCAAGGTAAGTAAGCTGCGGAGTGACGCTTGCAAGTGTAACTGATTCCAAGAATTGATTCCAACAAGAGACTAATCAATGCCCCTTCCAAAGCTAGGAGCGTCTCCCTATATATTCCCTAGTACTTAGCCAGGCATACGAAGCCCTTTACTTAATTAGGAAATCCCATGCGATCCATACGATTCCGATCGCAAGCTATACCCAAAATAGGAAACTAGATCCACGATATCTGATACCTGTCCATACGCCATTACGTATACCCATCACATTAATCCCCCCTCTGGGCCCTTGTCCCCAAGAGGCCTGGGAAAACTGCGAATAGCTTCACAAATATCCCCCTGAAACTTTCCTGGCCGCTGGCTTTCCCCAAAGACTCCCTATAATTGCTCTATTATTATACCAGGTAATGAAGTTAAGGATACAGTTCACTAACCCTTCCCAGCTAGTTCGCAAATCGCCTCTGGCGATTCCCCCTTGCAAAGGTAGTACGAATATAGCATATACTATCGGACATAAAGCTCATCCGATCTCCTAATTAGTTCGTAAATCCTAACTTAGCCTCCATTCGCGAATAAATTATTACTCTATAGGCCTAAGAGCTTGGAAAAGTTAATCCGATCTTCTGGTTCGTTCGTAAATCCCTTCTTTAGAATTTTCTGGGTATTCCTGGCATAGAGCTAGTTCCGAATTCGTAATCACTATTCGGAGAGAGGGCATTATAAAAAGGCCTTCCTTTTCCCACTAACTAACCTTCCTTTTCCTCAACTATAATACCGTACCCAGCTCCTCCTCGTCCCTTGCCTTCCTTCTTCAAGCCTTCTTCAAGCTCCTTCAAGCTCCTTCAAGCCTCATTCAAGCTTTATTTAAGTCCCCTTCTAATTCCCTCTTCCACTTCTTTATCCATCAAGATAAACACTCCTCTTGGTACTCGTTAGCCTGTCGCCACCCGTTCAGCCAACGCTCCCACATCCTTAATTCGCCCTTACTATCTTTAATATTCCAAGAATATCGCCAAGTTTCCCGACCTCACTTATATTAAGAATAATAATCGCTCGGTATATAATTACTACCGCTCCAAGAATAAGAAGTATAATCCTATAAATTACAAATTCCTTCTTTTATTCCTTATTCTAATGCTATCTAAGGTTCCTCAAGTATATATAATACGGTTAAACCGCCTTCTTTAAGCCATTAACGCATACAAGCATCTTCCCTATCCTTTGCCCAAAAGAGAGAAGGCTATTACTACCCTTCTTCTATGCCAAACTATATATACTTCTCGTATTAAAGCTATTATTTAAGGCTAACAGATTCCCCTAATAATCCAAGAAATAGGTCAAGCAATTCTTACTAGCTTGGCACAAATATAAAGTACTCTTAATAATATAATTAATATTCTTTGGTATTAAATAAGCTTACTTCTTCCTTATTTCTTACTAATAGCTAATAGCTTTATAGGCCAATTTATTACCTATTTCTCGAGAGGATCCTAATAAGGATAATAATAAGGATAGTAGAGAGTAATTACGAGGGTAAGGTATTTATAGGATATAGAAATTAGAGTTTTTAATAATTTTCATATAGTTTTTCCAAGAATAAATATATGGTTTTTTAATAGTTTCCTAATAAAAGCATTTATCTTTTATACCTCTATTTAGCTAATAGTATTGCAATATTACTCTTTTCCAAGTATTCTTATAATTCTTAAGCTATATTCTCCAGATTACTTAGTAGTTCCCATATATTATTTGCCGGTAAGTAGCCCTTCTAATAAACGAGATACTCCCTTCCTTTTCTGCCCTCCCTATAGGCTATAATGAATTCTATCTCGAATTTCTCTTTGCCCTTAATCTCGACCGGCTCTGGTTCTACTATAGTACTAGCTCGCGGGTATTATGGTTTTAAGAGGGAAATATAGAAAATATTATAGATCTAATATAATAGTAGTAATTCCAAGTAATATACCTATTTATATATTCCTATAACTTCTAGAACTTTAAAAAGGCCAAGATATCTATCCGCTAGCTTTATACTAAATCACAGCTATTAAATATTCTTTATATAAAGCATGACTTTATTATATATCTTGAACTTCTTATTAATATATTTCTTATTATAGTACTTTTTCTATATATTTACTACTTCTTACTATTATTTCTCTAGTGCCTCCCGTTCTACTTAAATCCTTTATACTTTTTCCTATACTACCGGTATCCCTCTTTCTGGAATGTTATTCTTAACATATAGTTTAATACTAGAATAGAATCCGTATAAGGCATAGAATAGGGATATTTCTATTATTAAATATATAGAGTTATTATATATAAATTCTGCAAGAGCAAGCTTTGCTATCTAGTTATCCTGCTAATAGCTAGTATAGTACCTCAAGTATTATTCTAGAGTTTGGTTCAGATTCTCTATTTATCTATTAGTTTATAGGTAAAATACTATACTTAGCTATTATTAAACCTTTAAATAGAAATATAGACTTAACTAGAACTTACTTATAAAAATAGATCCTTTATTAGAGATTATACCCATAGGCATACCGAAGTCTTTAATAATATAGTATACAAATAGCTCCGCTAGCTCAGAAGCCGAGACCTCCTTAGTAATCGGAATATATTATACTATTTTCGTATATCTATTAATAATAATAAGTATAGAATTATATACTTTACCGCGAAACCTAAAAGGGAATAGCCCTATAATAAAGTCTATAGTAATTTCTTGCTATGGCTTAGAAGAGAGAAGAAATGAACTGAGTATACTATATGGCAGATATCTCTTTATCTTAGTCCGTTAATATATAGGACAAGTTCTAATATAGTTTTTTATATCCTTTCTTATACTTTACTAGAAGTACTTTCTCTAGAGGATCTCTAGTATCTTACTAGTACCAAAATACCTACCTATAGGATTATTATAATTAGCTTATAGTAATTCTTCTTTGAGAGCCGGCTTATTTAGTATATAAATAGCACCCTAATATCTTAATAACCCAGATATATCAAGTTTCCAAGTCTTAATAGCTCTAGTAGAGGTTTTCTTTAAGAACTATTTATACTACTAGTATTATACTAATAGATTAAGCCTTTAATACTATAATAATAGTTTAAGTAATATTTCTCCGCTTTCCTTATATATTGTTTCGGATCTAGCTGCCCATATAGCTAGAATCCGTAGTATATACTATTTGTAACTAGCTATACTAGTAATAGGCTCAAGTAGTAGTATCTCCGGTACTACTCTATTACTAAAATGGACTTCCTCTTCGGAATTCCTTAGTATCTCGCTAATTGAGAAGTACCTACCTTCTCTCTTCTGGGCCTTATATTACGGTATTATAGGAATAGTATAGTATCCTATTACTGCCACCCATAGGGTTCTCTGTTCTATATTCTATAGCTTATTATAAAGTATAAGTAGTAAAGTATCTTTATTTATATCTGCTATAAAATCTGGCCTTCTTAATAGCCTATCGGCGGGATTACTATATCCCGGCCAGTACTCTAAGACAAAATCAAAAGCAGCCAGCTCTTTTACCTATCTTATTTATTAACTATTTAGTTTTCTCTTAATTATAAAGTATTTCAAGTTATTATAATCTATCTTAATAATAATAGTATACCGGATATATACTAGGTAATACCACTAAGTACGGAATACCAGAATAATAGCCAAGAGTTTAAAGTTATATGTCTCGTACCTACTCTTAATTACAGTTATCTTTTTTAAATAGAAAGTAATAAAGTACTACCTGGCTTCCGCCCCCTTACCAAAAAGCTAGGAAATTATACCTATAACTACGAATCCTAAAGTATCCGTTTCTATACGAATCTTTAAGGCTAGGTCAAAATAATAAAGAATTAGTACTATTATAAATATAATTTGCAGCTCCCTAAAAGCCTTATTTACCTCATCTATCTAGCTAAACTAATATAGTAGTTTTCCGCCAGTTTTTAGTAAATTAATTAACCCTTTCGCTACCCTAAAATATCTATAGATAAACCTCTAGTAAAAGTTAGCAAAACCCAGGAATACTTAGACTTCTCGGATATTATTTTTTAGGGCCGGCTATTCCCTAATAGCTATAACCCGGCTAGCCTCTATTTCTATACTATCTAGGCTAATTACAAATCCTAGGAACTCTATCCTCTCTATATTAAACTCGTATTTTACTAAGTTTATAAAGAGCTAGTATTACTATAACCGTTCAAACATATATTGGACCGCCGTTATATACTATTCTAGGTCCTCTAAATAAATTAAAATATTATCCAGATAAACTATATAAATAATATCTATAAGGTCCACTAATATATAGTTAATATACGCCTGGAACGTCGCCAGAGTATTAGATAGTCCAAAGGATATAATATAATACTTAAAATATTCATAGTATATTCGGAATACCGTTTTCCACTCATTACTTTCCCATATTCGCAACTAATAGTAAGTATCCTTTAAGTCTAGCTTTATATATACCTTTGCTCTATAAAGCCTATCTATTATCTTACTAATAAGTGGCAACGGTATTCGATTCTTAATAGTAATCCTATTTAGACCCCGGTAGTTAATATATAGATATAGGCCGCCTTCTTTCTTTAGAACAAACATAATTAGGGTACTAGCTAGGCTAGTAGAATAACGGATCTACCCCTTCTCCAAGCTAGTATTAAGATATTCCCGAAGGACTTCAAGCTCCCTTTCTAATAAAGCATATATAGGACCATATAGTAGTTAGGATCCTGGTTCCAGATCTATATAATACTCCATTATATAGTAATCGGGCAGTATACCTATAGCCTCTATAGAGAATACTCGGAAAAGGTCCTAATATTTCCTGGGAAATATAGCTATCCCATTTATAGTAATAGCGGTAACCCTTTAGTTATCTATTATAGAGTAGGCAATTAATAGAAAAACATACGCCTCACACTTCACTGCTTTAGTAAACTTCCTAATATTTAGAACTTTAATCTTCTATAGTCAAATCTGGTATCTCTATATTACCTCCCTAAAGGAAATTAGGAGGTCGACCTAGTAAAGCTATAGGAATCCAAGTATTATATTAATATGGTTTAGATCAAAATCATATAACGCAAAGTATATATTGGCCTCCCTTTAGTCCCCTAGTATATCCTCGGCAGTAATCCCAAGAATATAATCTCTATATAAATAAATCCTTCTTCCCTCTAGCAAAAACAAGGGAGTTGCCCTTAATATTAACGGAATACCCATATCTAAGGCTAACCTCCTCTTTATATAATTAGCCTCTATACCCGAATCAACTAATACTCTAACCCTTTGCCTATCTTTCCTTATCTTAATAGTAACCTCAATTACTATTCTCATTTCAGGGGCCTTACCCTCTATAGTATAAACGAGTATAACTACTACAGGGCATACCCGTTTCCCGGCTTCTTTAGTTCTAGGCACTTATATACCTTATAGCCAGACTTATTATAGTTATAGCAAGTCGGTTTTCCCCGATTTAGGCAGGTAGTAGTATAGTAACCCTTCTTCTGGCAAGTAAAGCAAGTTATACCCGGTCTTATAGATCCTAATACGGATACTATATTAGACCCCGTTACTATACTTTCGCTACCCCGGTTATACGAACCTCGTAACGGGAATATACTTCTCTTCCGTTTCCCTTTATTATCCCCTCTCTCCTTTCTCTAATTTCCTTCCTTTTATTAACCTGTTAGCTTATTATTACATTCCCGTTAAATAGACTAGTTCAAGTTATTCTCGACCCTTACGGCCGCAGAAATAAGCTTCTTCCTTTCTTATAAAGCATTCCCTTAGTAATTAATCTCGTCCCGAATCTCCTGCCTCAAGCCACTAAATAAGTCGTCCCGCTCTCGCAATAAACCCGTATATCCCAAGTTATCTAATAGGCTATCCAAGTAGAATACAAAGCTTTGGATACTCTAACCTGGCCGCTATTTTATATCCTTGAACTTGGCAAGGGCATTATTACTACGGTTCTCCGGATCCAAGATAGAATCCTTTATAAACTCGATAAAGGTCTCCCAATCTATAGTATTAACGCCCACCAATCGCTCCCTATACTTCCAGATATCCCTGGCTATATCCTCAAAGCAGGAAACATAATACATAACCTTTACTATATCTGTGGCCCAGGTAATCCCGCCGTCTTTATACTATTTTAGCTCCGCCTAATAAAAGAAGTCCTGGGCTTCCTTAATACTCTTCCCCTTATAGGTTAGCAATTCTCGGGTTTTTGGAGCCCTACAAACCAAATATACTACCGGTAGTATAATAGGTTCCACGATAAGTACCCGAATATCCTTAAGATAGTAAATCTGAGCTTCCAAATCCTCCAGATCCTCCCTCTATTATATCTCTACTTCTAACTCAGTAATATAATAACGAGCCGCCGCCAGCTTCTCCGTTATTATTATCTTGCTAGCTAGTTCTGGGAATATCTAAGTTCCACTTCCTTCTCCTAATTAGGCAATAGCTAGAGTGGCTGACTAGGCGCTCCCCTGGATACCCGACTGGGTCGCCCTAGTAATAGCAGAGGCGCTTCTTCTGGTTAATACTCTAGCCATTAGTGGTTTTGTCTATTAACGGCTTAACTACCTCGCAATAAACTGCTCCCCGAAGGTTAGATTAATTAGAATATAAGGTACGTAATAGCAGGGTAATACACAAGTAGTCAAGGTAAGTAAGCTGCGGAGTAACGCTTGCAAATATAACTAATTCCAAGAATTAATTCCAATAAGAGACTAATTAATACCCCTTCCAAAGCTAGGAGCGTCTCCCTATATATTCCCTAGTACTTAGCCAGGTATATGAAGCCCTTTACTTAATTAGGAAATCCCATATAATCCATATGATTCCGATCATAAGCTATACCCAAAATAGGAAACTAGATCTATAATATCTAATACCTGTCCATATACTATTACGTATATCCATTATACCGATTTTAAAATAATATATAAATTTCTAATAAAGGATAAAGGCCAAAATTTAATTAAATAAAAAGGATTAATGCTTATAAGAGACTTAAATAAATTTTTCTTATATTAAATTCTATTAAAAATTAAAAAATATATATATTTTTATATTTTTAAATTAAAATTATAATAAAAAGGGTTTAGAGTTCTAATAAAAGGCCAAAGCTAATATTACTTAATTAATATAATTAACTAAACTATTTCTAATAAATTATATTAATAGGATTTCAATAATTTATGGGTTTTAAAATATTTTAGTATTTTAAAAATTTGCTCGTATTCGATCTCGTATTTATAAACCGGAGTTCGCTTAAGCAAGCGATTAAGCAATCGGGGCCCGCAATTGGGCAATAGGGACCCCGATTGACTAATCGCTCGTATTAACGAACGGGGTGGAACATATCTCTTCTATGAGCAACACTTCAAAATTTCACCCTTCTCTAGATATTTCAGATTCTTTGATATGACTCAAAACAGATAATAACTGGCCTTATTCCACTGTTTTATGTATCTTTCAAGTTATAACACTTGCCGTTACAAAAGTTGTCGCAGGATGATGATGCGGCATAAACGATTATTTGTCAGGTTACCGAGATCAAATGTAACCTCACTATGTCATTGGTCGAGTCAGCGAACAGGGTAAGGCTGATCCATGGTTACATTTTCACGAGCATTGGAAAATGGGTTGGATAACTTAGGATGATAGCTTGGTGCCACAATCCTTCTACTGTGCCCCCCGAGGAGCTCTGCAGGATAGTTTTCGCAGGTGCCGATTGGTCTTCGATTGAGCTCTACAAGCTGACCGACAATCTCACGACAATCTCACGCTGCACCACCTATTTAGCGCGTCAGCACGATAACAGGTCAGCTCCGGTCATCTGCCTAAACTCGATATAAGATCGTCAAAACATCCCGATCCCTAAGCCTCAAGTTGACTAAACAATTGAAACCATCATGGGTTCCACAATTGACCTCCCTCAGAGGCCATCGGTTGATGCTCTTACCACATTTCTCAAATCAAACCCGGAGATCGAATTCCTCCGCTACCAATGGCTCGACATTGGAAATGTCCAAAGACTCATCGTAGTCACAAAGGAACACGCCCTCAGCCTCGGCAACAAGCCACTGAAAGTCAGCTGCCTCTGTTTCGGAGTCTTGCCGGACGACAGCTTCAATACGACTCGCTTCAAGCCCGCCGGCTACGATGAGCTGTATCCAGACTGGCAAAGTCTTCGTCTCTGTACTTATATCGGAAATGGGAAGAAATACGCAAACGCGATGTGCTTTGTGAAAGAACAGAGCCGAAACTTTCCAGCATGGGAGCGAGATCCTCGTAGTCTGCTTCAGGGCGCACTTCAGCGGGCAGAAGTAGATCTCGACATGCGCTTCCTCATCGGATATGAAATCGAATTCTACCTCTCCGATGATTCGAACAGGGAAGCAACCCGCCCCTTCGAGCATTTCAACCAATTCTATGGAGCTGCCGCTTTGAGAGATAACAGAGTTTTGACAGTCTTGGAAGAAATCGTTCAAGCACTGTTGAACGCTGGCATCAGAGCTACACACTTTCATAGCGAGATTGGTCATGGCATGTTTGAGATCCCAACAGGTCCACTTAGACCTATCGACGCTGTTGATGCGCTTGTCTTCTGCAAGGATGCAGTTCAGACGATCGCTCACAAGCATGGCTTCACTGCAACTTGTTTCCCGAAGCCTGAAATGAGTCCCTCGCCAGTTGCGGTAGGAGCGCACACCCATTTCTCCATTGATGGTGCTACCCAGAAAATCGCCGATAGTTTCCTAGCGGGCATATTGGATAACTTGCCGGCGCTGTGTGCTTTCAGCATGCCCAACTTTGACAGCTACCACCGTATTGGTGGGTACAGGGGTACAATTGGGAGCTGGGTCGGTTGGGGAACTGAGGATAAAGATGTTGCGATTCGGAAGATCTCAGGGAGGACCGGGTACTGGGAAATCCGCACCGCCGATCAGATGGCCAACATGTATTACACGCTTGCTGCTTGGATTACTGCTGGTTGCGATGGCGTAAAGAAGCAAATGGAACTGCGATGGAAAGATCCACCGAGTAATACTTCCCGTCGTCACATTTAATTGGGTGTAGCTGACTTGCTGAATAGGTTTGGTGGCCACGATGACACCAGAGCAGGTGGCGGGAATGGGCTGGGATACCAAATTGCCTTTGTCGCTTGAAGATGCACTCAATTCTCTTGAGACTGCCGTGGGATCTCACGTATTGGATGATCTAGGAATTCATTTCTTGAACATGTATCTTGATTTCAAAAGACTGGAGGCGAAGCAGGCGAGTGAGAAGACCGAAGAGGTGAGATTGAAGGTGCTTTCAAAGATTTTTTGAGTTTATTCAACGGGAATATGGACATTTTCCTAGCCACTCTCCGCTAGCTAGATTAGAAGACTTATCAAATATTTGTCTCTCATGCACACTTGAATGAATGATGTTTCACTGGGCTGGCGAGTAACTACTTCGTCGTTCTGGAATCAAGGGAGGAGAGCTACTGCCAGCACATTTGCCACGACTCCAGAGATGGAGAGTATCGCCGCCGGGATAATGTTCGTGGCGTCGGATTTACCCGTTGAGCCAGCTGCAGTACCAGTGGATGTGGTGCTTGAAGTTGTAGTTGCTGCTGTACCAGTAGGTTGGCTCGTTGACGATTGCGTCGCAGCGGCTGGAGCTATCTGTAAATCAACAGCTGGGGGTCAGCCATCATTCGGCAATTATCTAATACAAACGCTCAGTGTCTATTGGAAGCTACTTACCAAGGTACCAGAGACGCTTTGAGGAAATGGCGTTCCCGGATCAACGCAAATCGCACTCATTCCAACAGTCTCAACATTCCCCTGTATGCCAATCTGGCCAGCCAAGCAACAGAGATATCCTGTATATCCATCAGAGGCAGCACCGTCGACGTTCGTAGTATTCCAAAGGTTCCAACTACTGTCTGCGCAAACTGGGGCTGCTTGAAGAGAGGGTTGACACGTATCGGCTGAATGTACTGTCAGTTGGATACCTGAGAACAGCTTGGCACTAGGTCATCTTACCAGTTGGACAGCAAGCCTCGGCGTTGTCTGAGAGTCCAGATCGCACGCAGGTCAGGGAGTTAGGACAGCACCAGGCTGCGCCGCATTGAGCGGTCCCAGTCGGACATGTGTTTGCTTGAAGACTCCATCCGCCGGATTTAGGGATAGATCGCTCGGAAAATTGTTGTGGTACAAGCACTCCGATCTGACCAGCGGCAATGCTGATGAAAGCTGCGAGAAGGAGAGTATGCTTGAGCATGTTTCTGAGTTGGGAATGGGCAGAATTCAATAAGAATAGATTCCAGGTAGTAGACTTTTAAAAACTGGACGAGGTTGATAGAGACAGGCGAATTTTGAGTTGTTCTCAAGAATGAAGGCAACGAGCAAATTCGGAAAGTCTGGGAGAATAACTAGAAGGCGAGTTATCAGCCATATCATCTCAGTCTTATGATTTGAGAGTGAAACCGAAGAGTTGAACGGATGGGGTTGGAGCTAAGCTTATTGGAACTCGCTTAACACCTGCAATATTATCAACCAGGAGCTCCATTCAGGGGCACGAAAACGCCGACACAATGCATGCAAGCGGACTTGCTTCATAGGCCAAAAA
Organism: Hyaloscypha bicolor E; assembly: GCF_002865645.1. Taxonomy (NCBI): domain Eukaryota; kingdom Fungi; phylum Ascomycota; class Leotiomycetes; order Helotiales; family Hyaloscyphaceae; genus Hyaloscypha; species Hyaloscypha bicolor. The sequence continues at coordinate 235,010 of NW_020194563.1, read as the reverse complement.
GTATTTACAGATCGTCAATTTCGCTTCTTTGGCCACTTCTAGCCGTTACGGCTGAAGCTTCATGCTGAGAACCTAGTAGCAATGGTCCAATCGTTGGCCAGAACATGCAAGCCGTCGGACTTTACAGATTCATGAACCACCGCTGTGGGCCAGAAAAGCAACGACTCTCATGGGTTTGGAGATTACTTTTCGTATCCCGTATAAAAGATACGCAGCAAAGCAAGTGGGGGAGGTATCAGAAACCGACGACAATGACCAGCGGGACTGGCTCTGATAGCCGATGCTCCTAAAGTTCTGATTGACAAAGCCGAGAGTGTGCAAGGAGGGATATTCCCGCAGTAGCAATTGACCTCAAAATCCTCTGTGATCCTCACCAGGTACCCCTCTTTGGTGAAGTATTCTGTCCAAGTCAACTCAAGGTTTCTTGAGACTTCGTTTGAGCAGCATTATCTTCGCGTACTATGTCTTCCAACAGCTTCACAATGTTGTTCTGTTGGCATTCTCTCGCTAAATCCATAGGCGTGAAACCTCTGTTGTTTTTCAGACTTAAGTCTCTGCATCTGTAAACGAGCTTCTCGACGACTCTGAGCTGCCCGTTGTATGCAGCGTAATGTAGAGGAGTTTCGCCATACTTATCTTGAATGAGTGGGTTCGCTTTATACTTGAGAAGCAGATCTACCATGTCAACAAGACCCTGTTCAGCTGCCCAGTGGAGTGCTGTTTTCCGGTGGTAAGAATCGATATCGTCGATATCTGCACCCTGATTGAGCAGAGTCTCCAGCACAGTCATTTGTGTTTGTTGAATGTCTAACAACCGAATAGCGTTTGGCAGGTTTATTCCGGCAGCGTTAGCATTCTCATAGAGCAAAAACTTCACGACCACTTCGTGTTTCTTCTCAAGCCCATACCATAGTGGACTATAGCCATTGCGATCTGCAATGTTGATGTCACAACCGTGGTCGAGCAAGATTTTCACCATGCTCATGTTTCCTCCCTCAGCTGCGAATGACAAAGATGTACGGCCATATTTGTCTTTCGAGTTCACTTTAACGTCATTCCGCAAGAGGAGTAATCTAACAATATCTTCATGCCCTTCTTGGACGGCGACTGACAGTGGAGAGTGGTGGTTGCTGTCCGCTATGTCTGCGCTGACTTGAGATTGATTAAGAAGAATTAAGACGATTTTCTTTTCGCCACGCTGAGCCGCATAGAATAGAGGCGTCCGATTCAAATTGTCAACGGAATTCATTCCTCTCGTGTCCCGACTTAACAATAATCGGACCGCTGCTGAATGGCCTTGAGCAGCTGCTACCGAGAGAGGTGTACGACCTCGCTCATCCTTGCAGTCAGGGACTATATCGATCGTATCTAGAATCACTGAGATTTTCTGATCGTACCCTGCGGCGGCTGCTCTAAAAAGCAATTCTTCGGATGTTCTGAGGTCTAGAAGACGTAGTGTTGCAGTTTCTTCTTCTGTAAACATCCGTATGTTCAACAGTTCTGCGCTCAGGTCTGTTGCGGTCTTGAGAATGTCCTGATCTAGATCGTTGGTTAGCTGATTACAATCTATTTTAACGAGACTTCAAAGACATACGAATGTGTAGCTCCACTATACGCTGTACGTTGTATTCCTATAAGATATTAATGTGATTCCTATATCAAAGTCGTGTCACCCTTACAGTAACAAGGTCTAAGAGATTTATTGTTGCCCTGTCTATCAAGCATTAGCTCAATAGTTATTGTATCTAGGAGTAGTTTTCGATATACACACTCTGCTTGAGTTTCAAGTTCTGGATACAGTCTCGCACCCGAAACTTCCGCTCTATGTGATTAAGATACCCTTCTGTCGCTGCTTCTATAGGACCTTTCTTTTTGTACTCATCAAGCCCAACACTTTGCAGCCCTCTATCAACATCAAAGCGATAATACCGCTTTTCGTCAAAGTGCTTAGCCCATCTAGCTATAAATTTCTTCTCTGTGTTTTGCGTCTCAGTGGCGATGTCCACTACGGTCTGGCTAAGGAACTTAATCATGCTGTCTTCAAATGCCTTCATCTCTGGGATCCCTGTCCCAATCGAGAGGAAACATTTGACAAGAGGCTTCAAATCTCCTGTTTCAGAGCACCAGATATTGGACGCTTCTCCTTCTACTTCGTCGACTGGATTATTTGCGCCAAGGCCACCATCGGCAAACGTACGATCTCCGATGCTCGCGGGGTCAAAGAATGTTGTGGCGGCCGATGTTGCAAGGGCAGCTTGGCATATCGTGGCTCGAATATTCGGCTCGTGGGAGAGGCTATAGCTTCGGAGACGGACAATGTCCTTTGTGTCGCGGTCGGCAGTACAAACAAACCTGATTTCACGTTAGAATTACTCTTCTTGTTTTAGTAGAACACCTACGATCTACATCCACGCTCTGTTCTGTCATTAAACAAATCTGTTTCGGGCACACTCCTCTGCACCACCTTTTGGACCGCTTTCTCCAGTTTGGCTGAGTCGAACCGGGACTTGATTTTACCCTTCAAGTTAAATGGAAAAGAGCTCAGTTTCGCTCCAAAGACAACTTCTGCGAGTTCGCTATATGCGATAATACATTCATCCACGTCCATTTCGAGCCGGCCAAGCATAATTGCAATGAGTCTATTACGACGGTTACACTTTGCTCGCAATAAAGGAGGTTTACTTACCCGCCAGTGCTGGTGCCTCCGATAAGGTCAAATACTTCGCATGGCTTCACTGGAGGAAGGTTGGCAGTCTTTCTCCGTTCGTCGTTCAGTCGATCCATGATGTTTTTTAAGATATAGAGCGTTGAAAGCCCTCGTACGCCGCCGCCGTCGAGGGACAGCAGACACAGTCCTGTGCTATCGAGAGGATTTGACTCTCCGATGTTCTGAGTGGACGTCACTTGCTCCATATTTCAATTGATGGTTTGCGTAGTAGTTGATTAAGAGGGAGCAAAAGATGGACAGGAGACTACACAGCGATGGCTCTAAGCGCCCTCTGTCAGCTAAAAACGATGAGGCTGGCTGGGTTCACTGCGCATCATGCATGAAGATTGAGAAAGTCTTTTGGATTTTGCAAAGGAGAATACACATCCTGAGAGTATAGATGAGTCTTTCACAAACGCATGTAGCTCCGAAACTGGTCTTCTATAGAGGAATTGCTTCCTAGGGATTTTTCACTACCTCTCGCGCGGCCATTGCAACGAATACATGATTTTACACACATTCGAAAAAGCTTACTAATAATCTGTGGCGTAGATAGGCAATTGCCGGCTTAAACGAAGGGATAGCTCAGACGAAGGCTGCCGGAAAGCCGTAGACTCAGCCACAGTACGGTTATTCGGGGCAAATACAACTGAGAGCACTTTATTGAGCCCAGCTGTCCTCTTCTCCTAGGCAAAAACCTAGTATTCTTTCTTAAGTAAAACATAAAAGAAATAGCAAATACAAAGCTAGCTACTTTAACTTAATATTAACCGAGCTTTTAAATTAAGAATATAATAAAAAAGCAAATAAAGAATGAGATAAAAAAGCTAAGTATAGAGTAAACAAGAATTAAAATGTAATTAATAAGCTATTAGAAAAGAAACGAAAAGAAGATAAAAGAAGACCTGTAACAAACCCACTGTTTCAATACTACGAGTCTCCTTTGCAGATAGGATGGATAGGCTGCAACTAAGCCCACGATCGTGGCCAGGAATAGACCATGATTTCTAACCATCAGTTTATAAACATCAGTCAGGTATCCAAGGAAAGGGGATAGAGAACGAAGAGTTGCGAGTAGAGGTATACTATTCTGGCACTATACATTCATATACTCGATCCTCCCGTCCGTCACTTGGTCTCTGAGGGGATCTGGATCATGCGAAGAAAGGGTTAATAACGCCGTCGTCTAAGTTGATTAAACAGCATGAGAGGAGACCGGGAAGCGAGTGATAGGGAATGGCAATGGCGTATTTATTGACCCAATATATATATTTAAACTTTAGTCTCCTTCTCCCCCCCTCTGGCTTGTGCTAACATGCGACTAAGTAAGCATTTCCCCAAAGCGTCCCTCCCCACCGGATTGTCAATGGAGCAGGGGGGCAGAGCCAGAGCCGATTGACTGGTGCCGAAGACGCTGCTGCCGCTGCTGCTTCTACGATTTAAGATTGCAATCGTGGCAATCCTACATAATGTAATAAAAGGTGGAAAGGGAGACTTTATATAGTGCCGCAACCCAGGTTCATCAAGCTGGCAGGTAGGATAAAATGGGAATACGGAACAGGAAGGAACGTAGGTTTGTGGAGGGGAAGCATTAGCTCACACAAGGCCTTGCCAGGAAAGTTGAACTCACAATGGGATTTCTCAGAAGACAAGGAGGGGGTGCTTTCGGATTATTTTATACATTTCGCTGTGCCTAAGAGCAAGTCTAGCGGCTTTGCAGTCTGGTATCTGTACATGTACACACTTCATCTTGGTCTTCTCCCTCCCCTCTCCTATGTAAATGAACACCGAACTCCAAGAGCTCTAGCTTAATCTTGTTCTTCAAGAGTCCGAGCATTTCATGTTTCTCTTGCATAAAAGCCGTGACATCCACAGCCAGCTCACGCAACGGCTCCTCTTTAAGGTATTCCCTGGCCCTGGTTCGTTGGAGAACTTACATTACATGGGCGTCTTACTACATAGGACCGAGCTTAACACTGAAGGCAAAAGAGCCCAACCTTTTGATGTCTTTCAAGATACCTTCATTTACTGTTATATATCGGGCGATCTTTTCCAGGCGTTCCGTATGGGTTAAGTTATGCTAGCCAAGGCAAAAACTCGCCACTCGTTACCAGTAGTGGAATCGTTATCTGCCCTTGCAGAAGTCCTCCGTTGAATTAAGAGTTGCTATATTCCGTGCGTGCGGAGTGGCAGAAGGGGCATCTGGGCTCTGATTGTTTCCAGAACGGTTGGTTCGGGGCGATGTTGGAGATAGGAGGTCGGGGATGGTCGGTTAGATCTCGCCTTATTCTATTGCCCGAATGTGCAACAAGAGAACAGAATCCATTTAAGTATTTCGATCTCCAAGACTACCTCGGGAAGTTTACTGTCTCAGTCCTTCAAGTCTTATTATTGCTCGAGCATTGCGTATGAATTCTGTGAGACTTGTAAGTGCTGTAGGATTTGACGCATCTAACATACCAGATAAAAGCATCAGAAAGCTACCTAGGCACCAGTACAGCATGCCAATACACTGGAAACTTCAATGTTCTTGATTCTTGTGGTACAACGAGCGATGATCGGCCTCGAGTGTTCTCAATTTCTATGGGACAATGGCACCTGATCAGCTACCAATGTGCTTCAAATGCATGATACAATGAAGGATGATCATTTTTTTGAATGTTCTCCTCCACCTGCTTTTGATATCATCATCCTCATTATCCTCGTCATCCTTATTAGCCTCATCCTCACGAGTCACAATCAATGTCCCGTAGCATATACTGACCGTGGGATGCTATCATCATACGCTGCCGTTGGAGTAAAATTAAGGGGGTATTGTGTAGAGGAATGAGATCGAAGTCACTCACCGCTGTAGCCTCGGGAATTTCGCCCTTGAGTCCCCAAAGAGCCTTTGTCAAGGTGCCATTCTTGAGCTCCGACAAGAATGGCAGCTCCGACAAGGAGCTTCCCGTGGCCGAGTTCGTCTGGATATAATTCAAAATTTGAATACTAGTAAATGAATTAACCTTTTGGCGTATTGAGCGTATGGTGCCTGGTGGATTCGATCGCTTTAGATTCTCTAAAACGATAAATACCACCGCATTGGTTGGTGTTCCAGGTTGAATACGGTCAAAAGAACGACTGTTGTTTTACGGCTCCCCTCTGCTTTTCGGATAGTATCCTCCTCCGACTCTTGGACTGAGGCATGGAATCTTTATGCGGGCTTTGCCGTATTCTATGCTACATTCAACTCTTCAAGTCTATGATCTTTGTCTCTATCTCCAAGGACTCCATACTCTCCAGTGTTCCTATCCGATGAGAAAAATCAGCTTCGATTGCGCCAGCAGAACCGGTACAGCCGAGTAGACTCCCCACCCGGCACCTCCTCTCCAACGCCCTCCCTACCTGCCCTCTCCTTTTGATATTGCCCAAATTATGCGCTTGAAACAACACAAGCAATAGGAAGCCCTCAACAATCATAGTCGGCGTATTACATAGTAACTGCCCTGTCTCACTCCACCGCAATCCAGTAGCGATAGCAATCAAAGACAGCACCACACCTAAAGATCCAATAACCGCAGATGGCATCGCGCAGATATATATCATTCCCTCTGAAATCCTTAACCCCAGGCTCTTCTTCCTCTCACCCTCTTCCTCACCACCGCCAAAACAAAACGGCAGACCAAGAAAAGTAAACACCTCCTGATCAGCAGCGACCAAGGCTTGAAGATGCCCTTCCAGGATGGCAGATTGTCTATAATAGACGTTCCGAAGAACGAACCCATCAATGAAGCCCACAAGGCCAGTGTAAGTACCGATAATTAGCCACCAGCTCGAATTCCACTTCAACATATGACCCAGTCCTAGCCACGTAATAACCACCACCGTCGTGAATGCGACGCCGACGCCTGAGCCTACGATGTAGGCGTAGACGTCAATAAGCCTCTCTGTCTTTGTCGTTTCCGGTGGTGCAATCACGATTTTGGGATTGGGGGCCGTGTCACAGGTTATTTCTCGCAGCCTAAGCTCGAGAGATGAGTCGAGAGTGCGGATCGAGGATAAAGTGCGGGAAAGGGTGTCAGAGTGCCGCCGCCGCACGTTTTGCAGAAACATGGAGGTAAAGGTTAGTTCCACGGCGACGGCAGTGTTGATGTAGAGCTGCCAGATGTTGCCCCATTTGAAGAGTGGCCCGAGACCCAGCCACACGAAGACACCGACCAAGTAGACGGTAAGGGCGGGGAGGGAACCAGTTGCGAGGGCTACGGCATCACATGCTCTATCGAAAAGATTGGCCTTCCCTTCTTTCCTGTTTTGATCACGGGTGAGAAGCGAAGAAGACTTCTTGAACTTGGATGTTTGCAAATCCTTGAGTTCCTGCAATTGGGAAGGCGACAGCGAGCGAACTATCCGAAGACAGCTGGCGGAACGTGACCTCATCTCCGCAATCGAGACGAGGAACGAATGCGTTGCGTTTGCTTGTTGTCGCATCAGCAGCGTATCGGAGACGTAGCATTGGATCGAGGATGCGTTTTGCATGACGATTTGCCAGACGTCTGTTGCGCCGAGCACGATGCCGAAGATCGTCCATACTAGCAGCAGTGCTAGGGTCCCGAGGAACACAAGCCGGGATCCAGCGACGTTCGTGACGCTATCTAATATTTCGAACGATCTTGCCTTTTGCAGAAGTTTTTGGAATCGAGAAGGTGACGGGGGTATTTGTGGTGGAGGTGGTGGTTTGTATTGCGGGAGGGAAAATGAGGAGGATCCCGAGGACCTGATTGGTGTGCTGTCACCGCTGCAGGTCGAGGACTCTGGAGGTATCTGGGAAGGTGCCGAGATTTCCATTGTTGAATGGAGAGGCGGACTCCATCTCGCTCTCCTCAGACGTAGGCATCGTTTCCTAAAACTATCCATCTCCCGCCCGCCCAACGTGATGCAATGGAGAAGCCGTAAATGAAAGCAGGCAAAAGCAGCTTCTCGCGCCAGCGAGAGAGAAGTAACGACACAATAAGATTATTTTAAATCAAAATAGTAACTGGAGAATCGAATATCAAAATTTGGAAGTGGCGTTGGCAAATTTATCGGTGAGAACGTGCAGGCGTTGAACCGGCGCGGGTACAACACGATTTATCAGATCCGGTGCAGCACTCGACCTGCAACCACAGATCGATACGGCAAATGTGGGAGAGGCGCCATCTGATATACAAGATGTCTCCTGAGTCTCCTCGTTGGCTTCTTTTCGCACCAAGAGGTCCCGGCCAATCGGCGTTGCGGAGTTTGTCATTACTAGCTTTCGCTGCGTTTTGGCTTGTCCGAAGTTTCGGTCCATCCTATTTTGGGTGACGCGCTGACTTCACGTCGGATGAAATACACAGGGAAAGTAGCGCGGATGCGGAGTGAACAGAAGTGTGTTGTGGGGGAAGCATTTGATTCGGCACTTCGGGAGCAAATATGAGTTTTTGTCGGAACTTGCTTACGTACATTGTTTCCGCCTCAATCTGACAATATGCGATGCTAGCAGGACCTCACGATGCATCAGATTGCACGGTCCTGTCCTTTCCTGTTCTCCCTCTGCCTCTTCTCCTTTGCAACAACCTTCCTTCGTTTCTTCCATGCTCGATTGACATCGCCTCTGTTCTCCCAAAACCATTTCTGGAAATCACTCTCTGGCTCAGCCTCCGTGTCCTTTTGTTTCCCTTTCGGTTCGCGGATTGGTGATCTTGCTTCTTCGTCGTCGTCCTCGTCATCATTATCCGTGGGCCACACAAATCTCTTGTTTGGATGGGCGGTGTCTGGAGTTGGGGCTGCGCTGCGGATACCACGGTACTCGAAATCTTTTTGTGTAAAAGGGGTGAGTGGGACTTGAAGATGAGTTTCTCCCGCAATGTCTTCTTCGTCGTTGTCTCCGAAGAAACTGAATGAGGGGCCGGCTTTGGGTTGTTCCTCGGGGTTTTGTTTGTAGAGAGCTTCCAGAGGGTGGACGGAGGATGCGATTGGGGTGGAGGTCATTGATTCTGGGATTTTGATGCTCAAGCCTGCGCCGGATGATGACTGTGGGCGGGATGTAATTGCGGATTGTAGTTCTTCGGGCTCGTCCACTGATTCTTCTTCTGATGACTCGGACGATGTGGAAGCTGCTTTGGTAGCTTGCGAAGTTGCTGTTACCTTGACGTGATCGCATTGCTCCTCTGATGAACTTTCCTCACTTGAACTTTCCTCGCTGCTTTCTTCGTCGACTTTGGTGCTTGACATGCTCGATTCCACGGCCTTAGAATCTAACTCCTCCTCAAACAAACTGTCGTCACTTGTGTTATCCTCGCTCTCATGCCCGACTTCGTTGGGTATCTTCAATTCAGCCTCCTTCTCATCAGCTTCTTCGTCTGAGCTCTCCTCCGAACTCTCTACCTCCAATTCCTCCTTCGCCGCAGGCTTTAATTCGACCTCCGCAGGCCCCTTCCGCATCTTCACAACCTCAACCACATTCCCATCCTCATCAACCCACCCTTTCCCTTCCACAAACTCCACCACACCCTTCGACTTCTTCCCACCCGGCGCCCTCAAAAACGTCGCGTACTTGACTGTCCGCTCAAACTCATGCACCAGCGTCTCCTTCCCTTTCTTCTTGTCCTTACTCTTCTTCAGTTTCCCCTTCGCATTCTCCACTTTATTCGGCGGCAGCACAGTCTTAAACAAGCACTCCGGGCCCGTCGTAAACTTGCTCTTCGCCACCTTCCCCTTCTCCTTCTCCTTCCCCTTTCCATTCCCCTTTCCATTCCCCTTTATCTCCGTGCTCGGTGTTGTCCACCCCCTCTTCACATGTCTTTCCCCAATATCAATCCCCGGCACTTCCAACTGATCTCTCTTCCGCTTCTTCCCCTCCTTCTTCACCCGCTCTGGCCCATCCTCCTCAACCACGTCCTCCTTCTCCGGGCGCGCCTTCTCAATCCGCACTTTTGTGCCTTTCAATATCGCGCCGTGAAGCTTTTTCTTTATCTTCTCTGCGTCTGCCATTGGAAGGTCGATGTAGCCGTAGGATTTCTCGGGGAAGGTTTGCAGGCTGTGGTAGCTAATGTTGCGGGCACTGGAGAGGATGGAGGCGGGGAGGATTGTCGTAAGGAGAGAGGGGCTAAAAGGTGTGATGTGTAGGCGGGTGTAACCGAGGTCTGGCTCTGAATTATACATCATTTAGCCCGCCATTTTGATGCCGTTGCTCAATTGTTGAGGGCGAAGCACCAGAAGCGGTTGTAAGCTTCTGGTAAAATTTGGAGGTCTTCGGCTAAACAGCGGTTGCACCTCAGCCCCAGCACCAGCCACAAATGGTTGAATTTTCAGCCAACTCCTGGCTGACTCGTGTAGATTGAAATAAGGACAAATTTGCAAATCGTTACTGATTTCAATGGGCGCTTGTACGTCTCACTCTCCACACTACATTTGATCGTCGAAACTAATTAATTGCAGGGTCTAGGGGTAGTAAGTTTAACTTGTGTCCGGTGGCCGCAGTTGGTCCTAACAAAGTCACCAGTGATTTTCGTTTCGCATGCTCTCCAGCATTTTCTATGAAAGGTCGTGGGTTCAATTCCCACAGCGTCCAAATTATTTGACTTTTTTTTGGATCTAATATCAGTTCCCCCCCTTTTTTCTAGGGGCGGCCGGCCCTGAACCGCATGTTAGCCGAGCTGAGCTATCCTCGCCCCGAGTTATTCCTCATTCACAAATTAATAAATTTTACCTCCTAGGCTAAGAGGATATGTCTTAAAGATGGAGATGCTTATAAGAAAAGCTAAATAGCTTTTGTTGCATGTCGTAAAGAAAATTTTATCCTTTTCACGGGTACAAGAAGTTCTAAAAGTTAGCCCGCGCTGGCCAACTTTTTCTCTAATCTGCCTACTACTTTCTGAAACTCCTTTATCTGCTTCGACAGAGCCTCCATAAGTCTTGTTGCACATCGCACGTCCTGATTTTCGATAAGAATGGTCATAAACCAGTGCAAGAATACCTGAAGCAGCGTTGAACTAGCCAACCTTTCCCTCGGCCCTGCTACCACCTTAATCCCTCATTCATCTACTGGGAAGGAATCTTCATAATTGTTGTTGCGCAACGAACATTGCAGTTTTTGGTAATGATTATGAACTAGTGTAAGAAAGGTTGTGTGGGCCCTCCAAATGGCCGAGCTTTCCCCTTAGCCAACTGCTATTACCTCAATCTCTCCTCTATCTGCATTACGCAGACGATAGAGATTCCCAAGGTCTCCAGAATTCTTTTGTTGCGTATCGTATTTTCAATTGCACCAGTTCCAAAGACCTACGGACTAGAGTGAGACCGGACCAGCTATTTCCTGCGAGTTATTCCTGCCTCGGCTTGTTGGTCAACTCTTTCCAAGGATTTCATACGAATATCTCACTTTCTGTGACATTCTTATATCAAATTCAGTGCATGAGAGTAACTGAATCATGAAGATTTGCATCTGAATCGAGTAGAAGGTTAAAAGAAGGTTCGGCCTTGGTCGAACCAGCACTTCCTAGGCGAGGATCAAGAGGTACCGCACAGTGAGTAGTTGGTCATCTGTGTTTCATTATAAGGTGTATAACTTATTCAAGCACTCCGAGTCTATAATTTGAAATCCTATGGCATCATGTGCTCGTAACAGGGATTCAAAACACGTGGCGAACTTCCTCACACTTTTCGTATCTCTCAACCAACTTTGAAGCTTCGCAGCCGTGGAGGATTGCTATAGCTACAGATACATAGCACTCATCTTAAGAGAGCTTGTAAACAGAAACGCGGAGGCACAGAAGATCTCTTTGGTAGTTCTGAGGTGCTACCACAGAACAGCAATTAGTCTCCCAAACCAACCGACTTGGGGTTCTCATGCTTTCTCTAGGTGAACATTGTCTTCACAAATGCTATATTGACTAGTGTACAGCCAGCTCTCGTACAATTGCGAATTATGCGACTTCGAGGAAATTTCCAAACAACTTGCTCTCCTGCTCTCCTTCTTAGAATCATACCATATAAAATAGCCAGTCCCATTTCGGAAGTTTGACATGAGCATTTCTATTTAAATCTTTGGACCTGAGTTGCTGCTGTTTTAGATTAAGTTGAGAGAGGGTAAACCTAAGCTAGGTTGAGCAAATAATTGCTTGGAACAGCTAGGCGGAAGAGGGCTTGAGTGCGGAGGGAAGCTATTTTGGCTCTTCGGTAGCCCGGTTACGATATTATATTAGAGGGGGATCTATATTAGGGTGTGGTTTGCTTAAGCAATATAGAAATTTATGCAGAGCAGGGCTGGGAAGACCTGTGGAGCTTTTGTGGTGGCAGGTTTCATACGTGATGTCGATCATTGCCGAACTTTGTTGCTGAGGCTGCACATAAAACACAGAATATCCGGGGTTGAGAAAAGTATACGGTCCGTAAACTTTGCGCAAACGCTCTCACTGACGAGTGACAGAACTGCGGACCAAAAGGGGCTGGCGGGGGGTTGTAAGAAGACATCCTGAATGAGGAAGGGAGGTGACACTTAAAATGACTGCCGAGAGCGCTTAGCTAGAGAGGGCATGTGTCACAGACTGATTCCTGACCAAATTACGCAGTCTGGAGCAACGTGCTGCCGCGTGGAAAGTTCAAAAGCACTATTTCGCCCCTTGTCCTTGTATCTTTGTCGTAAAGGGGGTGGACACATCGGAGCGAATTTCTGTACGTGCAGCTATATGTCGGAGACGGGTGTTGCTACAGTGAAAGCACGTGCACACCCTGTCTACTAAACTGTTAGGTGTAAAAGCCTCTATGGCAACAGCACAGCGACATATGATCACCTTACAGGAGTTCGCTCCGATGTGTCCACCCCCTTTACTCAAGAACTCCGCGTGTGTTCCCCGACGCCTTAGTTGCCAGTTACCGTGTGGCATATTAATTCATTGAAATCTGCTGCGCTCCCCCCAAACGAGTTTATGTAAGCAGGTAAGTCAGTGACTATTATAACTCGGCCTACGAATCCCATATTCCTCTATTTGCAGACATTAGCATTCAGCACTTTTTCACCACGACAGACACCAAAAACCACAGCCTCTACATCGGGAATGAAAGTATCCATTTCCGTCACTTGCGGGATATTAACCCAGGACATGTTGTAGTGCTGCTTGCTATTGGAGTAGAGGATGAGAAAGGAGATGCATGCTCGCTTAAGCCAGCCAAGGATATGCACATATGTATCCCGAAAGACCACAGCAAGCCCCAAAAATTTGAGGTGCTAATAATATATTAAAGACTGCATTAATCCTGCGGCCGTTAGGTTACCCTGGGGGCCCCTCTCAATTGACCGTGTCGAAGAAACATATGATTTTATTCATCGTCCCTTATTAGCATTCTGGAGAGATTTCAGTTCCGGTGCCGGAATAACCTGCATTCTTCGCAAGGAGTGAAGTAAAGCACCCTGGCAAGATAAATTACGTCGGAAATTTGAATGTCATCATACGGTGAGTGTTGGGTCTGCATGTGTGTCTGTTCAATTTTCTGCGACAACATCGCTGACGGTCAATTTACTCTGGATTGGTGGTATTTGGTGGATTCCCTGCGTCTGCATCTGCGTTCAAGCACCGGTTCTATGCTTGACAGTACTGGCGGGGATCCTTTTCAGCTGGGGACTGATATTTGGCAATTTATTTATCAATGGCACTGGATCATGGAGAGCTGTGTACTGGCTTGTTTCGCCATCTGCTGCTTTGATCTCGTTCTTATTATTGTTCTCTACGCCCATAAATTGTGGTACAGACGTGACATAGCCCAAGCGGATTAGCCTTAAAGATGTGGCAGATTATCCCGAGTACCTGCGTTCTGGAAAATTTGGGTGCATGATGGTTACGAAGTTACTTCCTCCCCTCAGCACAGCCTGCCTTCGCTTGTGGTCCGTTTTCATCAGGCCCATGATCCCATCATGATTCCAACCTTAATTATCAGTAAGAATTCAATCTGCACCTATAATTTACTTGTACTACCAAGCAGTGAAATCGCAGGATGTTAAGTTCCATGTGGTCTATTGGCGTTACGAAGATTGCGGCATAAAGTGACGGGATTACGATGGTACTCGGGGTAATAGATACCACCAAGCCTTCTAGCAAATCCTTCGAAACCAGGGAAATTGTCCAATGAGAATTGTGGATTTCGTGAATTATTACCTGCTTAAGTTAAGCGGCTCTGTGGTGGCTTTGGAACTATTACCCTGGAGTACGAGTACAGGGCATTTACGCTCGCGTAAGGGTCTTAGCAGACTCCAGGGTGTGGCTTAAGGTACTGCGCCCGCTATAAGCCTTGTAACTCTAGGCCTGAACTAGGGTGGCTACTTTACAGTAATTAAAAAGTAAATTATCGTTACCACCAGAGTGTAACGTGGAGAGTAAATTGCACCTTACAATACAGTCATGTGACGCACTAACCCGTTTTAGTAAAGAAAAGTGGAGAGCTAGGCCCGAAAAGGCCTAAAAGCTCTCCGGAGATCCACGTCCCAAGTCCGGGCTCAGAAAACCCGATTTTGAGGCCTGGAAGGCACTAAATCACCCCCTAAAAGAGGGCACGTGCTGTAACGAAAAAAGTAGATTACGATACGTAAAGATAAAGTAGATTACAATATTACGCGTAATGTTACAGTTCCACCACCCTAGCCTGAACCCTTAAAACAAGGGCTCTGAGACAATTACGAGGTGGTGGAAGTTCATCAAGGGTTATGGTGCTGCTGGCGGAGCAACTATAGCGCTCGGACGCTATGAGAGAGCTATTATAAGACCTTTTAGCGACTCTGCCCCTGTAAGTACAGGGGATATGCTTCTAAAGGTGTGGCACCATTGTTTATAGTTTATAGCGTGCTTACAGGAGAGTAGCCTAGAGATATAGGGGGCTTTAGTGGGTGAGTGTGGTAGAAAGTGGGTGAGTTGTAGAAAGTGGCCTGAAAGTGGACTTGCGGTACAAAGGCCCTGTAATTCCGTCACTTTATGCCGCAATCTTCGTAATGTTACTTTACTCCCTCTATTTGCAACCTCAAAACCAGTAGGTGGGTATGGCTTTAACGTTAAAGCCTTGGGTTTCTGTACCTGACACCCATCGTCGGTGTTCCTAAGGGAACTCTTCAACCATTTCTTCAACGACTTCTTCTCAAATCGATACATCTGAAAGCATCATGGAATCTTTATGCGCGAGGTACGACTCTGGACCAATTATGTTGCTACATCACAATCCCCGGCCTTACAATCGTTGACCAAGCAGTAGGGAAGCATCTCCCACTGCTCGACCATCGTCCTGGGATGGAGAATGTACGTTTTTGGAGTTATGCTAGCGTCTGTGGCCATTTCAACCTATGCTTTGGACTCATACCCAGCAAGATCTGGAAAAATTTCCTACTTCCTTAGCCTTGCTCGCGCTTGCAGAGGCTTCACTGTTGGGTACTTTCAGCAATCGTGGGATGAGAAGGATAGATTCGGTATTTCTTTCGGCGTTCAAGCTGTGTTTGGTGGCCATTGCATTGGCAAAATCTATCTCCACAAATATGAGCGAGCATGAGAGCAAAGGGTAGCTCTGTCGTTTAGTCTCAAACCCATTGTTCTTGCAGACCAGGTTTGTTAGTTTTATAATTATTCTTTTCCTGTGGTAACCATGATAAGGTGCAATCACCAACTGCTGGTTGAATTTGCCGGCTTGTCAACCTTTTATCATCATTGAAGGTCGCGTTGATACTCACTAATAGGTCGATATACTTGTGATAGTGGCTGTGTTGGTTAAGCCTAGAAGTGGGTCCTTCACAAACCACTGGCCCATCTGATTAAATTGCCCATTTGGTCTAGTTCCCATCGACCTCCGCAGTTGCGAGGAGACAATAATCATTTAGTTTAGACTAATCGTTCTTTTCGGTGATCGGGTGGCTGCAGAGATCTATGAATTTTTAGAAGTGTATTTCATCTCAACACCAAAAAATATTTTATCACCGAATTTGCTATTTACGGCAACAGGTAAAGTCCACTAATAGTGAACAGAAATTTCTGGGAGGAACCACTCCTGTACTCTTCTTTATGAGATTACTAGACCCAAAACTAACACTGGGCTGAGGGAGGGTGGTCCCGGATCTTGTCTGCTGATATCTCAAATGCAAACGGTCCGTGTTCTTCGCTTTCCCCCACCCCTCCGAATGCCCCAGGAGACACTTATAATGGCGCCAGTTGCCTTGGCACCTGGTTTGTGTAGTAGTTCTTATAAATCAACTTTTGATAACCCGAAATGTCATGCAAGGAGTTACCCCTCACACCCCGCACCAAGTTGCCGAACTCAGAGTAATGCAAGTCTGTGATTCAAAATAAAATGCCAAATTCTTAACGGAAACGGCAGAATTCTCGGCCAATTGAAAATCCACCAAGGGGTAAACACCACCAACTCGATACCTTCCAGGTACAAAGTACTTCGTATCTGCAATGTAGGGTCGGCATGTCTCTCTGTACAAAGGTAATAAAATGCCAATGAGCACTAACGAGTACTTAACTTCAAAGATGGAATAAAGCAAGTCCTTGGGAGGTGCTTGGTCTGCCTACCCTTGGAGAAACAGGGCTCAGGGGGTTATGTTCCAGGAAAACGGCGAGATGAAATGTTCATCGCACAAGCCGCTGTAATATAGGTATTAGAATTTTAGATTCTGTCACTTGAATACCGGTAGATTATCCTCCAGAGAGTGGCAAATAAAGGTGGACTTATCGGGCCGACTTGTTGGGAACAACAGGTCCAAGGTTCCCCACTTCCCCTCGTTCTCGCGGAACCTCCTGCGAATAACCAGCTTTCTACCCCAAGAACCACTTTTCAATTCACGAAGTTTACCCGAAGACCATCTCGATGTTGGCTGCACAGAAAGATCCTCTACCCGTCCACACACGCGGAATTGTTTTGCAAGAAAAGCCCCACTACACTTAAAACTTTTAACGAGTTTCTGAGGGAATACGGAATCTTCGCAGCTGGTATTTCACCAAAATATCACATCCAATTAAGCCATAGCTAAACATATGGACCTCGCCACCATGTGCACTTTTGTGGGCTATGTGGAGAAAAGATAGATCTCTGCAAAGATACAAAAAGGAGAAATCCCCCTCTTTGTTCCATCTCAGGCTTGCTCGACCAATCCCCCCGAGACCTTGATTTCGTTTACTCATCATGTTTTCAATCCGGATACTATCCTTGGCCACGACAGCCTTGGTTGCACTTGTTGGTGTCTCCAATACGCAGAATATCACAAGTGATACGTTTTTCTACGGCCAATCCCCTCCTGTGTACCCAAGTCGTAAGCCCACACTTTTACCTGCCTTTATTAAAAGTTGCCAATACTCATTGAATTTTCCAACAGCTATCGGAACTGGAACCGGCAACTGGTCCGAGGCATACAAGAAGGCTGAAGCTATGGTAGCGCAGATGACTTTGGATGAGAAGGTACGAAACTATATTAATATCAGCGAGGAATGAAAGCTAAAAAAAAAAAAATCATAGTCGAATCTCACCTTTGGAATCAGCAGTAAAACCAATGGCTGCTCAGGAAATATTCCGGCTATTGAACGCTTAGGATTCCCGGGGCTCTGCCTACAAGATGCTGGTAACGGTGTCAGAGCTACTGATTTTGTTAACGGGTATCCCAGCGGTCTTCATGTCGGTGCAAGGTGAGAATCCCAAGTGTTAACCAGAATACCTGCGCATGGATTCTGATCCAATGGCACAGCTGGAACAAAGATCTTGCGTACAAACGAGCTCTAGCTATGGGTGGCGAATTCCGCTCTAAAGGGGTTAATATCGTTCTTGGGCCGGGTACCATTTATCTCTTCATATGCTTCCAAACTTCGCTAACCACACTAGTTGTCGGGCCACTTGGGCGTGTTAGTCAAGGTGGACGTAACTGGGAAGGTAGGCTGCCCAATCAATTGTTCGCTATCCGGATCTGACATTAATGAATTTCTATAGGATTTTCAAACGATCCCTATCTCAGTGGTTCTCTCGTGTTCGAGACTGTGCGTGGCATACAGGAGAACGGAGTAATAACTAGTACAAAGGTATCTCTCCATTGTATTTGCTTTCTAAAACCGACTATCTACTGATGGTTTAATCATAGCACTTCATCGGAAACGAGCAGGAGACAAACAGAAACCCAATCACTAACGTTGCGGGTCAGTATGTTGAATCAATTTCAGCAAATATTGACGATAAATCTATGCACGAGCTCTATCTTTGGCCTTTCCAAGGTATATTGTCTCCGTATCCGAAGTCACATAGCAATGCTGATTTGTCCCCAAGATGCTGTGCACGCAGGCACCGGTAACATAATGTGCTCATATAATAGGCTGAACAACTCACATGGCTGTGCTAATAGCAAGACTCTGAATGGTCTACTGAAGACTGAGCTTGGCTTCAATGGCTTCGTTGTCTCCGATTGGTTTGCTCAGCATTCCGGTGTTAGTAGTGCACTTGCTGGTTTAGATATGGCTATGCCGGGTATGTTCTGAGAAGTTATTCAAAGAAATAGACACTAACTATTTTCCAAGATAGTGAAGGCTTCTGGGGTTCGAATCTCACTACCGCTATTCGGAATGGTTCTGTTCCTATGTCAAGGTTAAATGATATGGCCACTAGGTATTTTCAACCACTCAAAATATCGTTCATCCCGCTGACGGTAATTTCCTAGAATTATCGCCTCTTGGTATCAAATGGGTCAAGACAATGGTTACCCAACTCCTGGCATCGGCATGCCCGTTGATGTCCTTGCTTCGCATAAAGCCGTGAATGCCAGGAATCCATCCTCAAAGCAAGTCATCCTCGACGCTGCTATCGAGGGACATGTTCTCGTCAAAAACGTCAACAACGCCCTTCCTTTAAAATCACCAAAGCTTCTCTCACTCTTTGGTTATGACGCTAAAGCTCCTGACCAGAACGACCCCGCCGCCGGATTTGGTTCATGGGTACTGGGGTTTGAGAGCGGGAACGTCAACGAGGCAATTCCTGGTTTTCTTGGGACTCCTCAAATTATACCGATCTCTCAGATCGCTATCAATGGCACCATAATTAGTGGAGGTGGATCTGGTGCGAATAGTCCTGCTTATATCAGTGCTCCATTCGATGCGTTGCAAGAAAAGGCGTACCAAGCTGATACTACTATTCTCTGGGACTTTATCAATGTCAACGCCACAGCCAATGTAGACGGAGCATCAGACGCCTGTCTCGTATTCATCAACGCATTTGCGTCTGAGGGTTTTGACCGTGTTGGGCTCCATGACGACTTCTCAGATGCGTTGGTAAACAATGTCCGTACAACGGCCAAGACTCGCGCTGCAATTGCTAAAAGTCGTCTAGATTGCAGACCAATGCAGCAACACCATTGTGGTTATCCACAACGCAGGTGTCAGATTGGTTGACCAATTCATTGACCACCCTAACGTTACAGCTGTTATCTTTGCTCACCTGCCAGGTTAGTTGGGCATGCATTCCCACCTCTCCACAAACCGTCGAAAATCTCAGAGTCGTACTAACTCTTATCGAAACAACAGGCCAAGATTCGGGCCGCGCCCTCGTTTCTCTCCTCTATGGCGACTTCTCTCCCTCCGGAAAACTGCCTTACAGTGTTCCAATGAATGAGAGCGCTTTCGGCGCCCTTCTCAGCCCTGCTCTCCCTGCAGCCCCTTACACCCTGTTCCCACAAGATGACTTCACCGAAGGTATCTACATCGACTATCGTGCATTTGATGCCCAGAATATCACGCCACGCTACGAATTCGGTTTCGGACTCTCCTACACCACGTTTGGCTACTTAAACCTAAGAATACTGGCACGTAGCGGTGTCTCTCGCAACACCTATCCTACGGGTTTGATTAGAGAAGGTGGCGCAGAGGATCTCTGGGATGTCATTACGACGGTCACCGCTGATGTGAAAAACACCGGTGCCGTAGACGGTGCGGAAGTCGCGCAACTTTACGTGGGAATCCCCGGGGGCCCGATCAGGCAGTTGCGGGGCTTTAGCAAAGTCCATATTCAGGCTGGGCATACAGCCACAGTGAGCTTTGATTTGACGAGAAGGGATTTGAGTGTGTGGGATGTGGTAGTGCAGCAATGGAAGCTGCAGAGTGGCAAGTATTACATATATGTGGGGACCAGTAGTCGGATTTTGCACCTCGATGGGACACTGACAATCTGAGAGGGTGATGATATCCATGCGAGAAGGTGGAAATGGAGAAGGAGAGAAAGGTGCTATGAATTATGAATTTTGGATGCTAAAGTAATTACCTCATAGCAATATTTCTCATCCTATTTACCCCTCCTGCTTCTGAGGTCCTGTTTTTGCAGTAGTAGTAGTAGTAGTAGTAGTAGTAGATCTTCCCAAGAAGAAAGCATTACTATTCAAGTTTAATTTGAGGCTTTTATATAGCAGGGCAAATGAGATGTCTAATTATTCTTCTTTTGCGGAGAAAATATAAAATAATATTACCAGGTATTAATCAGGGTAATAATGACTTATAATTAGCTATTTAAGCTTTTTAAAGACTTTAAATTGAACTTGTATAAAATAATATATATAAAATTAATAAAATTAAAAGAATTAATTAAAGTAAAGTATTTCTTTATTTACTAAAACATTGCTATATTAGCGGCCGCATATAAATATCCCTAATTCGGCCGAAATATAATTCTAATTAGGGGTATTTATGTGAGGTGTTTGTTGGTAGGCAATAAGACAATAGAATGAATCAGTGTGTTGTGAAACCACAGTGTTAAATTCAGTACAGAACTAATCTCTGTCCCTCCTGTGAGGTCCAGGGAAGCCCCCTCTAAATAGGAGGCCCCGATGGCATACATACAATTAGTGATTTATAAGCCTAATGCATATGATGTAAACAGTGGTTGGTTGGGATATCGAAGGGCTGCTGATCTCCCTGATCGACACCCGCGACATCCGAGGTTCGTCACATGCCCTTAAGTCACGTGCGACCCTGCACACATCACAATTTATATGCGACTACTAATATAGTAATGTTTTAGTAAATAAAGAAATAAATGCTTTAAAATATATAAAGAATAAACTTAGTTAAATAAAGTAATTGCGCTATATCTAATTAAGAGATTGCAATTATAATATTATATTATTTCTTTAACCGGTAAGAGTATATTAGTACAAGCCAATATTTTACTAAATAAAGAAATAATAAAATAAGTATTAATATAATTATTTGCTCTCAGATTTAAGCCCTATTATATATACTTAGGAATTTAATTTTATAATTACAAGTATTACTTATTAGGGATACTAAAATTATATAATTTAGGACTTAAATACGTAATATCGTAAAAGAATTACTCCGACGTAACTAACCCTTCGCCTGGTGAGACATTGCCACCTTAGCGGCCGCACGCAATTATCCCCTATTAGGCCAGAATACAAATCGCTTACTTCAATTATGCTATCTAAATTCATGCGGCCGCTAAGGTGACAATATATCACCAGGCGAAGGGATAGTAATATTATTATGCAGATGTGACCTGTGGCCAATCAGAAGGCTCCATGTAACAACTAGTGCACTTTCGTGCTCCTCTCCAACAATTATTTATTAATTTACTCCCTTCCACATAATGAATATGCACGATTTACGCGCTCATTTATGCAGTGCTTAATGCAATACATATTTGGCGAGTTGATTATTATAATCGTAATAATTACAAATCATGCATCCTTATCCCTAATTCAAGATCATCCCGTCGCAGGCCGCCCGCTCGTCCAAGTTAGGGAGTTCCGTGTATTTTTAGCGACTTTATGCTGCATCGGGCTGGTAGAAACGCCCGTTACAGGGGCAATTATCCCGCGTTTTGACGAGGTCGCAACACTAAAAAAACAAAAGCGTACATTTCTGTCTCATTGCAATTTTCATTCGTATTGAAATGCTCCACAATCCCCCGCCAGCACTTCGTACAAGTACGTGAACATTTCCAGTCGCCCACGTCGGTGTTAGCCATTCATTTCCGTCTCGGTCGTCAATTCTGTCACAAATTCACAATCATCTTTACCATGGCGTCCCAATTCTTGACAATTATTGCCTGTACGCTGTTTGCATTATATTCCATGGCGCTGGGCCAAACGAATTTGTTGCAAACAAACTTCACAACAAATTGGAATCCGACGGGAGAAGGTTGCGTGGACACGGCGGGGTTCCTCTCCTGTTACGCAAACCAGGGCACCACAGCAAATTCTTGCGCAGATGCTTGCAGCGCCAGTAACAAGAAAGGAAGCGCACCGTACAATACCTGTATTACTGCTTGTAATGAACTGTGGTATGCAGGGAACATAGGTTGCTGGCTCCAGAGCTGTTGGAATCAGGTTGGTTTGTTTATTCCCTATTCATTCGGAGCTTAAACCGCTAACCGATGGATACAAGGTCTACTCTTGCGGGTATCAACTCGCTGCTATATACTACTTTGATGGCACTGGTCTGCCCCAAAATTCGGATGTCCCGTTCTACCCTCCACCCAACGACGCTTCTGCGGGTACTTGCTGTCAGTTGTACACCTTTAAATATCTACAAGCCGACTGACAGATCTCCAGCATGCAATCTCGGCTACGTTTATGGAAACGTATCAGCAGTCTCGACATCGATGCAAGGTTCTAGTTGCGGGGTGATTGCGGGTGGCGACAACGTTACTCTCTATGAGTGCGAATGTTGCGAGCTCTCCTGGCCAATCTCCAAGTGAGTTCATCGATCAT
Organism: Hyaloscypha bicolor E; assembly: GCF_002865645.1. NCBI lineage: Eukaryota > Fungi > Ascomycota > Leotiomycetes > Helotiales > Hyaloscyphaceae > Hyaloscypha > Hyaloscypha bicolor. The sequence goes on along the minus strand of NW_020194563.1, from coordinate 212,577 downwards.
TTGCCTGACACCTGTTAATTCTTCTAGTATCTTGACCGCCTGCCCCAAGTCCGATCTCTCTATAATCAGCTTCCAAACATTTATTACAGAAGTCGAGAAGACTTTGGCCCCATCCACCGATAAATGTGCCATTCTGAACAACGGCTCCGAGATCTGTGTCAAAGATTACAACTTCCCGTGGGCTGGAACGATGGCTTACAATCCTCTAAGCTTGCCTGCAGGGGAGCCGGGCACCGCGGCCTTGTCCAACACGGCTGGAAATGCTTTCACCGTGTTCCCATCGACTGCTGTCGTTACGTTAACGTTGCTCTCTTCATATACGAGTACCATCACGCCCGCATCTTTCGTCGCAACCGCCGCTGCGAACAAGCTATCGATCTCCGGGACTTCTCTTCTAGGTCTTCCCACTTCGACTAGGAGTATAAGTATTGCGACTACAAGCACAGCTGCAGCTTTCACGACTACTACTACGAAAGCTAGTTCTGGGACGAAGACGAAAGGGAATCGACTGCTCCTATTGCTTGCAGTGGTTTTGGTTATTATTGGAGTGTTATAAGAGGTTGACAGAAATGCTATTCTGAGTTTTCATGATTCGTTCCTCGATGATTCCTAATAATTACCGAGTAAGCTACCTGAATCCTGATCGTGCAAATGTATTAGAACCCGCACGTCCGAATACTTCCTTGCTGCTTCCAGCGTTCAAAGAGCCAAAATTATTTAGTTAATAGTTATTTTACGTCTATGGGCTATAGTAGGCTAACCTCTCAAAGGATATAGAAATGTACTAAGATAAGGATTTAATACAAAGTCTTATTTATATAAAATAATTAAAACTATAAAGAGAAAAAGAGTATTCTTTATAGTAAATAACTATAAATCCTTAATCCCGCAGTATTATAATACTTTTATAACCCTAAAAAGTATTTTAAATATAAGCAAATATATTAAAAGTCTTATAACTACAAATCTCTAATATTTATTTAAGTAAATACTAGATATTATATTCTTTTATTAAGAGATATTTAAATCCTTTCAAGTTCGAATTTAAATATAATTAGTTTAATTCAAGAACTAATAAATTAATTGCCCCTTTTATACTTATTATAACCTTTTAACTAAAAATTTATTATATAATTATAAAATAGAAGTTTATAAATAATATATATTAATTAGATTTCTTATAAAAGGCGTGAGTATTATATAATTAAAGGTTAAAATATATAAATCTTTTTTTTAATTATATAAAGCGCGAAAATATTTTAAGAAAATTATAATATCCTTCACGCGGATTCGACAAACGACTCCCCCAGGGCTCGCCATCCTTATGTTTATATATATGTTCAATGGTTGGCAAGAGGTAGGGATATGGTAGCAGGATCGAAATCGTGAGGTTGATAAGGGGAAACCTCTTCATGTCGCTCGTTTCGTGATTTAGTCTTAGCCCAAGAGCATGAAAACCCTTGGTATCCAGCCTGCATACATGGATGTGCTGAATCGTCGCAGGTCGTTAGAACAACCATATGTCGGAAGAAGATATGATTATTGAAGCCCAAGGATCGTGGAGGCGATACAGTAATGGATGAAGTTTTTTCAAGACACAACGACTTCTTCGAGAAGAGAGCTGCCCAAAGAAGATAATTCCAACTCACTTGACGCGTTTCAGCTGGTCCTGCCGAGGATGAAGATGTATACCTGCTTCCCCGTACAATGGGGCTTAGAAACCGAGGTCCGAGAACCGTATCTTTGTTCCGGTTTATCTTAGCGACTACGATCTCATCTCTTTGATGAATATATCTCGCGCTCGTGATGCTGGAGTAGCTTGGGACCAAGGAGATAGCCCAATTCTCGTTATTCCACATCGGAATCATAGCTTCTCAGTTCACATTGTACTGAAGGATTAAGGACATTTAAATTTCGTCGTCTCTCATCCGAATTCATTGATTGTACTACTCCTAACACAAACATTCAAAGTTCAGTGCTATCCCCATTGTCCCTCCCCTTTATGTACATTCAAATTTGTCCCAGCTCTCCCTAAACTAGCTCGTCATTCTACCATCCGAGTGCGGAATATCGAGGGCGAGGCGGGAGGAGATAAGCCGGTTCTGGGCGTTGAGGTAGGAGAGATCGGTCAGATGCATCCGAGGGACGAGCAGGTTGTTCCACGCCCTGTTGTGCAATGCCACCCATATCAGCCAACTCAATATCACCGCTACGTTCCGTTCGAAGCCTGTCACCCATAGTATACCTCGGATAGCCCATGCACAATCGAAGATAGCCCTTACGATTCATCCAGATGACAACGAACCAGATTCCACCGATGAGAAAGATGACCGTGCCAATGTTGACTTGTAGGAGGGAGGAGTTGGACGAGGAAGTATCTTCTCCATGCTCTTTGCGTTGACTGAGGAGGCCGCTGCCGGTGAGAGTGATGGTGAAGCCTGTGATGACGAGGGTCAGGGCAAGCTTGTCGGGTAGGTATTGGTCGTTGCGGAGGCAGGCGAAGCGTGCTGGGTTACGGCTGGCCATCTCGGCTTTGTGAAATGTAGATGTAGATGAAGGTTGGCTGTGTGCTCGAAAAGGAAGGCAACCGTGGTATGTAAGGTGGTGGCTTGGGGGAAGAGATCGGAGACGTGGAGGAGGTTAGGGTAGAGCTCTTCGATAGAGGTGTAATTCGTAGAGACGAGGCGTCCCAATTGGGTAAGGCAGATGTAGACGCGAAGTACGCTCGATTGCGCGGGTTTGACTGGCACGATGCCGGTTATGGTACTGGTCGCTGAAGGGAAGCGCGGATGGTCGTGGTTGAGGAGGAGTAGGAATTTCCAGTCCCACGCTTTGGTGGTGTTTCGAAATTTTGGCGTGAGGCTTCGGCCTCGGATAATAGATTTCCCATTAGTATTTCCTAGACTCTAGGCGTGCGAGCCGCTTAGAAGGTTGATTTCAAAGTAGATCATGCGAGATGATGTCGTTGAGGAACGTGGTTGTTCCGGAAGCTCTTGCGTCGGCTGCAAAACCGAGCCGAAGGCTGTGAACCACAAGCCGGTAAATGACTATAAATGGCCCTAATAAGGATAAAGATGCTTGGGAGGTGTTTTAAAGTGTAATAAAATAGATTGTAGATAATATTATTGAGGATTGGGAGCGTGCCGGAAGTGCTACTGTCGAGGGCAAAACCGACCTGCTAACCTGTGAATCACCAATTGGGAAGTGACTAGGAGCGAGCTCACTGAGGATGGAGAGGTGTGAAAGACGCTCTGAAAAGCAATGTCATAGATCTTAAAGAATAATGTAATTGAGCGCTGTGAAACGTGCTGGGAATCCGGAGTATAAGGCCAAGCAGAGACTGTGAATCACGATCTAGGAAGGGAGCAGGAGTAATCTATGAGAACTAAGACAGAGAAGTGCAATGGTAATTTCAAGACTGCATTTCCGGGTGAACAACTTCGAATTATTTGCGCAAGTTGGCAATACTTAGTCGAATATAGGATTCAGGGGCTTAAGCGAGGTAAGGTCACAAGCCACATCAATGTGCTCAAGTGCTATTCCTTCAAAACACAAATAATAGACATGCGTGGTCTTTCATGTTGTAATATTTGACAAGGGTTTGTCTATTTTAAGGTAAATTTTTTTGGTAATGCTATGAGTAATTGCAGTGCTTTGATATAGGAGCTCAGCAAGGTGAAGACTGAATCATACTGATACCCCCTGCCATCGTTCTCAAATACTCCCAGATTCAGCAAAAATTCTAAAACACAATACTGCACTTATCTAACTCAAGGAAGTGTTGTGGCCAGGGGAATTACACCATAGAATGAAGCGATATTGTCTTGTGCATTACTGCCTCCCAGCTAGAGCAACTCAGGTTGCAACAAATTTGAAGCTCTTCAAGGCTTCATGTCGAAATGAATTGGGGGACAAATGGTCAAGTTTTACAGTACCCTGTTTCAAGGTCCCGAGGAAATTAATAGTGAGTAATCTTTCTCATTTCTTACTGATTCACGGAACAGGAAGAGTGAATAACAGACAATGATACACTTTCTTTGTATATATGCAGGGTGGGCTTTGACTGCTTTGGTGTACTCTTGAGGCCGAATGACTCTTACACTCTGGGGAGTTATCTTGCTTGACCCTTCTTTAAAATTCGCGGCTGGTGAGCCAAAGTTTTGAGGCGCATCTCATTGACCCTTGTCAGCTACTGTCGGCCGCGGCACTGGGGGCTTTTCTTGTTGAATATCGCAGGTAGAAAGTATGGTATTATGAACCTTGTTGATAACTCGTGGATTGCACGTGGCAGATAGCAAGCACACTCCATGCCAAACATGTGCATACTATCACAACCCTCGGCTTCCCGGGCAAGCTCATCAACTCAGGATTTTTTCACTACCACAAGGCTCCCGCGTATCCTAAGTCCCAATCACAAAGAGGGACAGGACTCGAAGAACATTCTAAATCACGCAAAACCAAGTTGATAAAGAGATGCTTCACTGGAAGAGGGCGCCAAGGAAGGGACTCAAATGGAGAGCACAAGCCATAGACCGCACAACTCGTCGGAACTCTGGCAGGACTTGATCAGAGGAGAGGAACAATGCCATGTGTGTATCTACGATCTAGGTCTTTAAACGCCACCCATGCCAAACCTATTCAAAACGCGAAATCACACCACCCATCTATACATTCGGGCTCAAAAGATCATATTTCACACATCGCTCAACCTAGACTATGTCAGCTACAGCTCCCCAGCACACCAGAAAGGAAATTAGAAATACTCACATCCTCAATACTAGCCTGCAAGAATTTCCTCGCCTCGAGACCCGCCCAAACCTTCAACATCGAGAAATCACCCTGTCTCAACATCCCGCCCCCACTCTGCGCACCCAGCTGTCTAAGGATTGGCAGTGCGCTGGATAGAAGGTCGATATCCGGGTTCAGGGACCTGCCTATTCCCTCTAGCAGCAGGATACTGATAACCACGTTCACGAAATCGCCTTCCATTCTCACATGATGCGTGCGAACCATGCTGAGAACTTCGTTGAGGATGTCTCCTATTTTCATGTTCCCCAGTGCCAAGGTGCGAGATTTTACGCCGAGGACGAGATGTTGCATCTTCAGGGCGAAAATCTCCTTCTCGATTACAGCGTCTGGCTGTCTGCAGCGCTCGCACATCAGTAGACCGGCCTTATACCCGTCGAATTCGGCAATTGCTTTGAAGAGATCAAGGAAATTCCTTCGGTTCGTGGCATTCAGTTCAGTCACGAGTCCTGTATCGATGAAGATTAGCTGTGGTCTGAAGCCTTCTCTATCGATTTTCTCGAGCTCGGCGACCCAGGCTTTGGTATCTGTTTTATGGCGATAAGGACGCAGACGAGCAAGGACCTGCTCTGTAACATCGGGCTGAGCTTTTGGGTCTTCGTCGGCGTGTTGCCTGAATGAGAGGTGTGGTAACTGCGGTTTGGAGGATTGGTAGAAGCGGACCATGATATTGCCTGGGTGGAGATCCGCGTGGATGAAGTTGTCAAGAAGCAGCATTCTGAGGAAAGCGTCTAAACCTTCATCGGCAATTTCTTGCTGGAAGATGCCCCCGCCATTCTCCATGAAGTCGGAAAGCGGGATCCCCTGGGCGAACTCTTCGACGAGAACTTGGCGGGTTGTGAACTCGGTGTATGGATAGGGAAACCATGCTGTTGTTCGCTCTTTGAATTTCCGCCGGAAGATTGTGAGATTTGCGGCCTCTATTCGGAGATCCAGCTGTAGTCTCATCATCTCCCCAAATTGTTGGACTTCATCTGGTAGAGATAACCACTCGATGGTTGGAATGGCATTCAAGACTGAAGCAAAGAAGCCCATGATTCTGAGATCTTGTCGAACAATCCTCTCAACTCCCGGATGCAGGACCTTGATTGCGACGTATGAGGATGGCACTCGCTGAGGCGTGCTCTTGATCAACGTATCCACATTCTTCCAAACATTTTTTCGCAGGTTCGGCCGCTCTTCCAAGTCTGGATCTCCTGGCACAGCAAGGTCATGCTTTAGCTTCGCCTTGTAGACCTGTGCAATAGCTCCCACTCCCAGCGGCTTCTCATCAAACTCCACAAATATCTCCTCAAATGGTCTACCGTCAAATGCTCTTCTTATAATTCGTTTCGTTTCGTGCAGAGAGTGTGCCGGTGCATTCGAATGTAATTGAGACATGACCTCGCACATTTCTGTGGGGAAGATGTCGGATCTCGAGGCTGCCCATTGTCCTAGCTAGAAACATCAGTACGGGTTCCCGCATCCTGCTTCACAACTCACCTTGATAAAAGCCGGCCCAGCCCTCTCCATCGACCTCACAAGAAACGAATACCACCACAGCGTCCCTGTTCTCTCGTCTCCTCTTGTCTTATCTCTGCTCCCAACCCAGATGGCCGGGACACAGGCCAAGACCGGCACAAAAATAACCACCAGATGCAGGAATCGCAGCCCGGTACATATCGGCTCCCAAATATACAGATCCACAAGGACTGTACAGTGGTCTCTGAACCGTCGCCAACCGCGGGCATCACTGCTGACTTCCTTCTTTATCTCATCCCGGGACGCTTGCAGCATTCGGCCCTCAGCCGTCAGCTCAGTGTCCCCATTGTCTTTCTCGGAGATCTGCACAAAAGCCAGTGGACTTAATCCCACAGCTGCAGCGAAAAGCAAGCCATCCCGTTTGGGAGGCACCTTCCAATACCCTCTCCATCCCGCTGAATTCCATCCTCGGAAACCGCTCTGGAGATGTGATTGTCGGATTGCCGGTCGCACTTGGGGGAGTTGCTGTCGCAGGCATGTTCGGCCAAAGCGGGATGCCGACTGCATCATCCTCAGATGACTGTCGGTTGAGGGCAATGCTATCGGTGCTCCATTGAAGGATGCGGATTTGGCGATGGTGTTTTCAAGCTTGTGATCCGTCGGCGGTCGGAATTCGAATCCGCTGACGTCAGGCCAAAACGGCTAGAACTTCAGGCGAGACTTCAATTAATTGCCCCTATCTCCGCTGCTCTTTATTGTTTACTACCCCTTTTCTGACCAAAATTCAAGGATGTGCTAGTAGAGCGATTTAAAGGCCGCACCCTCACTTGTTAGACATCTAAACCCGTGTTCTCTTCTCCTCTAGCGGGACCTTGGAATGCCCCTGGATAGCAAATATTACATTTTACAGCCTGCAGCTTGAAGGGTGTCTCAGACACACCCGCGTGCCCAGGAACCTGGGACAGCACTAAACGAGGAGGAAAGGGACTGCCTGTGGACTCGTGCTTATTATTGTTTTGAGGCTACTGTAAGGCGCATTAGTATGTCCGACTGTAGGTAGGGAACAGAAATTCGAGAGCCAAAAGTGGCATTTTTAGTTAGAACTGAACTTTGTTGTTGTATAATCGTGTTCTCTGCCTTTTTATTAGGGTAAAATTATGTATGTGTAATCCTTTTTCCAGCCCATTCATTCTCAGATCGAGTCTCAAAACAAAGCAGCAACTAACCCAAGCATCCCCGCGAGTCCAGCAAGTGAAGCCGCTTGTACGCGATCCGCTGCTCCCGTGACCTGAGCAGGTGGTGTAGACGAGCTGGTAGAAGTATATCCAATAGTTGGGACACTGCCCGTGAGGTTGATGGTTTTACCTGTTGCGGTACTACCTGCTGCTGTGCTGAGCTCTGTAGAACCTAGTGTAGTAGTGGGCTTAGACGTGGGTACAGAACCTGTTGTTGTGTAAGTTAGTGTGCAGGGGCAGTTCGTGATTGTGAGAGTGGTGGGCTATGTGAGTCAGTCTGTTTTCGTGTGCTGGATTTGGGAATGGATGTGAGAACTGACAGCTGTGACAGTATAGGTAGAATTTCCTTGAGTAAAAGTCGTGGCAGAGGGACAATAAGTTGTGTATGCCGTGACTGTCTGCGTTGTCACGTATGTAGTGCTTGAAGGAGCAACAGAAGAGATGGTGCTGTTTCCGCCTCCTGAGCTACCTGGCTTCTTAAGCAGCATGAGCTCGTCCCCGATAATCCCACCATCACCACGCACGAATGACCACTTCAGAGCGGTAGAGTTGAGAACGGTGAGCTTGCTGAAGCCGTAGTGTGTTTGGTCGAGGACGGCGGTAATGTTTAAGATGCCTCCAGAAAGTGTGCTGTGGCTTTCGATGTTACCTGCCATGCCGTTGATGAGATGGGTCATCGAGACGCCGGGATTGGTGTAGTAAGTGTTGTTGTTGATAATTGAGGCTTTATCGATCGTAGAATTGACTCCCAGTGGGAACAGGCGTTCATACCAGTGGATGTGACTACATAGATTGTCAGTTTTGGCCGCAAGATAAAGGAAGCACCTACCCAGACAAATACGCATCAACACCATTTTCAAGCAACAACTCTTCAAATGCAGCACGCAAATTCTTCTGATACGACGAAACCATCGAGCTGTACATAGGACGATGAGACATGGCAATAACCCAAGGAGTCTTCGTTCGATCGACGCTGGCCAGATCCTTGGCCAGCCACTGATACTGTTCATAAGCCTTGGTATTTTTGTAGCTGCCGTTGATTGTACCAAAAGGCCCGGAGTCAGTGACATAAGTCTCGTTTGCCTTGGGCGAAGTCTCGTTCCCTGTAAGGTCGGCGGCGAATGGATACTCGGGACTATTGGCGAAGTCGGTCTCCCCGTCGAGAGAGACAAAATGTGCAAGACCGTAGTCGAAAGAGTACCAGAAGTTGCCTACTCCTCCGGTCTCCGCGCCGGGCATGCGGAAACGATTTTGGTAGGCGGTAAAGTTCCTACATCTGTCAGACAAATGCTTATTTTGAATTTCGGAGTCCTTACCTTTGGGATGGCGGGCAGCTGAAGTATGTGAGCGCCGATTTGGCCGCCGTTCCATTGGTGACATTGTTGTTCAGGTAAGCAGTCAGAATATTACCAGGACCATCAAATTCGCTGCAGGTTGCTTCATGGTTACCTGGAAGGACCATGTAGGGAATATTGGCAGTAATGTTGTTCATCCACTGCTGCCAAAGATCCCAATTGGACTCGTACAGTACACTCATGTCCCCGCCTAACGGGCCACCTTGGTTGGCAATCTCTCCAGCTGGTAGTGGAGTCAAATAATCTGAAGGCGTGGGCGGTGGGATCTCAGTAGAAGTGCCGTTGTAGCACACAGGCCAATCATCTTCGCAGGGAAGAATGCCGGAATACCAATCATCTGCGTAGCTGATATCTCCTCCGTGCCAGGCGAAAGCAACTCCTTCTCCAACGGCCTTGAGTAGCTGCTGGTACGTTCCGCCTGCATTCGTGTACCCCATGTCATTCAAGACAGCAATAGTGAACCCTGTCGGGTCTCCAGCAGCACGCGAAGTTGTGAAACTGAGGACATCTGAAGCTGTTGTTCCATTGGCTGCAGGAATTTGGTAATAATAAGTTGCATCTGACTTCAGGCCGGAGATCTGGACCTCGTGGTAAAACTGGCTGCACTGTGTTACCGATACTTCTGAACATGGCGGGGTACGATCATAGCTACAAGTAAGTTAGTACGTTGCCTCACATCAGAAATTGGGTCATTTGGTGTGCTCACGTGTGAGAACTACCAATGGCTTTGGAGTCTAAGGCCGTGGCACTGATACCCCATTTGACCGATGGTGCTATACCCAAGCCGAACGGAGTTTGGTAGTGGATATTGATACCCTGCGGAATATATGATAAAGCGATAACATTGATGTTGTTGGTGGGCTTGCTTGATGAGGGAACGACTGCAGGGGGTTCAACTAGACGAGGAAACCCCTCCCCATTGCCGTTGATGGTAGGATCAATCCAATCGCCTATAGGGACCGCAGGTCCGGTATAGGGGTAGGACTCATCGACTGTAGGGATAGCACCACTGATGTGAATGCAGAATGCAGTATATACTCCAAGCAGAAGGGTCGGAGTAGTTGACTTCATGCTGCAAGTCTGGACAACGAATGACAGACGAGACGAAAGCAGGCACCGAGCTTGAACGAGAGCTGCGCAGACTTGGCGCGCAGAACAAGCTTTAGGAACAAAACAGCCTGCCTGCAAGTTCCACGCAGAATGAAACGGGTCTTGGCTGTTTATGTACCCTCATAGATTCCGTAGACGCAAGCAAGGATCAATTCTTATTATGGGGCAGGAGGTTAATCTGCCCCGGACAATCCGTCCCTCTCACAGAAGATCGTCGGAGCTACAGTCGGTCCGACCCAAACACGACAAAACGGTCGCTCTTTTACGCCCATAATAACTTTTCAACCACAACCTTCATTAATTTATACTAAGTAATGCGATTATAGAATAGAACCAGGCGAAAAATACCTATTAATCAGATTTTTGATATAATTTGTGGTTCATTAATAATTAAGGCCTAAAGTACACGGACCCTTTTTACTTTTTTGATTTTTCGTCATACAAAGCGCAAAAATTGTTGAAATTAGGGGCCTGAGGCCCCTAATAGGCTTAGTAAGCCCTGGAACCGAACGCCATGGGGCTGTGCACTAGCTTAATACCCTGTCCAGCTGGAATACCCTGTATAGCTGGAATACCCTGTACGGCTGGAATACCCTGTATAGCTGGAATACCCTGTACGGCTGGAATACCCTGTATAGCTGGAATACCCTGTACAGCTGGAATACCCTGTATAGCTGTAATCGGTTCAGTTGGCATAGGGATTTAGTACATGTGACTTAGGGGGTTCAGGGCTATATATACGGGCTACTTACCACTGTAGAACAGCAGTCAATTCAGTACGTTTTACTTGGTTTACATTGCAAGCACGTGACCCTAGCTTTGCTTTAGCTAGTTCAACAAAAATATTTGCTCGCTAAGGTCACGTGAGCCCGGACTTCAGGGAGAGATTAGGGCATCTCACCAGCCTTATTATTAATAAAATAATAATAATTAAGCCCTATAATCTTAATTGAACCTTCCTAAGTACTAAATATAGCTTTTTCTAGTACCATATATATTATATATATGGTGGGACTATAATTAAATAGGTTTCAAGCTTACTTTTAGCTAAACTAAATCCATAAACTTAGCTTCTTATTTAGCTACCTTCTTTCCCTTCCTTTTGCATATTATCCCATTCGTCTATTACCTTTTTAGATATCGTTCTATGGCGTTTTTGCTTCTTTACGCACCAAGCAGCTTGTTTAATACTTAATCCCTTCCGATATACATCCATCCAGCGGAACGTACGGTTGCAAAACCTCCGTATAGTCTCAATCGAACAAGCTTCAAGTGCCTCTACTACCTTAACCTTAGCATCTAGGAAGCTAACCTTCTTTACTTGACGAAATCGAGTTTTGCTATACCCCCAGTACATCTCAATTGGATTGATTTCGCAGTGGAACTTCGGTAGAAATACAGCCTTATGTCCCCGCTCTGTAATAAGCTCTTCAATTTGACTCTTCTCCTCAAAGAAGTCTTTGTAATTCGAGAGTATACGAGCTAAACAGTACGTTTGTTCGATAGCGGGAGGGTATTCAAGGGGTATAGTATACTTAGTACCCTTTGGATACTTAAATCTTAAGCCAGGGATATTGTACCCTCGCTCAATAAGAATCTGTTCCACGCCCTTAGGCTCTCTTTCTCTATTCGGATTAAGTTGCCAAAGAACTTGTATAGTACCCTGTAACCCCGGAATCGTATACTCCGGTGGGAAATACGTATCCCTCCTATAGGGCTTGATATTACCCTTTTCAATCCCTCCTGGTATCTTGTTTATACCAAAGGCGTTCAGTATACCTTCGCCATGCGAAGCGTATACAGAAGACTGATCAAATATTAGAACAGCTATGTAATTTGGGTACTTCTGTTCAAATATATCAAGCGTCCTAGCAACCTGTACTAGTAGCTGTTTTGTATCCCACCAGGGATCTCCATTTGAGCCTGGATATATAATTTGACGGGCATCCAAATCGGGGTCGTCCGGAATAAAAATGCCTTTATTATTCGGTACCCTAATATGCCCCTCAGGCCCTATAAATTCAGAATCGTGAATTAGCCTCCCTTTGCTCTTTCCTGGCATTTTTTGCTGACTATCTGCTAGCCAGAGGCTCTTTTTATAGTCAAAACCATAGAAACAGCTCTTATCGTAGAAGTACATTACATATACCTGAACTCCAATTGGGAGTGAAGGTTGAATCGTATGCCATATACCAGCTTTATCCTCCTCGTACTGGACTGTATACGATAAAAGCTCGTTTATTAATGGTAAAAACACCTCTTGACGATACTGAATCACATCAGATCGTTCGTATCCATCTACATAAAGCCCTTTCTTAGTCTCATGGCGATAAAAGCCGAGCCTAGGAAGCCATAAGTAAGCTGTACTACGAGCGATTGGCCTTTCGATTATCGATAATAATCGAGGTAAAATCTCCTGATTAACGGCATTCAGGAAATCGTTTGGTAATATTGTTCCAAGCTCTTGATTAATCAACCAAGTACGGCAAGCTAAAAAGATGTTCTCATTATCCAGATAGGAGATACCATCCCTTTTACTACCCCTAGCCTCCAGTAGAATGCCATGCCACTGTCGATAGTAATTAAATAACCCCCTAATTCGCCGAGCTAGTATCTTTCCATCGTTAAAGCGGTGATTACTGGAAGCTACTAAGAGTGATGCATCGATTCTCCCTAGTCGATACTGCCCTGGTTTCAGGAGCTGTTGGGTATATTGCCGGAGTAGGTATAAGTCAGCGACTATATATAGAGTATATAAGTCTTTTATCTGTGCTAGCTTTATATCCACATCGTCAAGGACTTCCTGATAAGTCATTCGTACGTCTAGAGCTTCGTTATCTCCGCAAGCGTTTCCAATAAGGGCATCCAAAAGTAGCTCGTTTGTTCTATTGTCTTTATCCTCAAGCCTTTGCTCTTTTCTTAATTGCACATCCCTAGGGATATTAATTGGCCTCTCAATAATGCCGAATTGTAGCTTCTTTTGTTTAAAAGACGGTACGATTATAGGGGTCTTGAGCCTAGCGACTTGAGTATCTTTTGCCCTCTGATCGTATATATGCTTTTGTTGAGTTCTCAATGGCTTTGCTGATTCCTTTATTAATTTGGAGACGTACGAGCCTCTGGAAGCTAGAAATAGTATTAGTATACTTATATTATAATATAAAGATAAGAAACTTACTAGTCTGTACCGTAAGTCTTTGCTCTTGCTGTGCGAATATAGGCTTCTCCAAAATAATCGTCTCATTACCACCAATAATAAGCTTCCGCTGAACCCAAAAGAGAGTTGAATCTTCAAGCTCTAATTGATCGCCTTGTTCAATATCTGAACCATCAGAATCGTCCTCTATATTAGAGGGTTTCCCATGCCGTTCGTCAAGAGTTGCTTGGATTGCAGCTTCTTCAGCTAGAGTGAGAACTGTAATTGAATCAAGAGTTGAATCAGCTCGCTTGCGCTTCTGAAGGCTTACAGAGGTAGCCATTGGAAGTATTCAAAAGGGGCACTTGATTGGGTTTGTGGTTGTTGAGATATTAATATAATTATGGAAGAGCGGTCAATCTGGGGGGGCAGTCACGTGACAGCCAAAGTTAAAAAATGACCATACAAAGCGCAAAAATATTTGCTCGCTTAATTACATATATTATAACTCCCTTAATAATAAAGATATTATAATTTTGAGACTATAGAATTGATTCCTAGCGTATATAGTATAGTTTTAATTAATACGATTTATATCAATTAGTATTATGGTGGTTTTTTTTTTTTTTTGTCGTGTTTGGGTCGGACCGACTGTACCCTGTACTTCGGAAGTTCGCGAACTGGGTACGGCTGGTTGAATCTCGCTAAGCCGAACAAGGAAGGCAATACTGGAATTATACCAATTCAGAAGGCAGCAAAGTTGCAAATCAAACAGTTTCGATATGTTCCTAGCTCCCGATTGGTTGGGTTCCCAAGGCTGATAGCGAATCTAGAATGATTGAGCTTGCTTTAAGCTTCGTTTCTCGCGCCAAAGAACTTCGTGTTCTGAGGATTTTTGCATTCTGTGATGGGACGGAAAGAGGGGCAGATTAAGGAAGGCCCCACTCATGTGCATGCATTGATCGGGGATCATCAGGAAACGAATTAAAATTCCCAGCAATCCACGTGGCCAAGACTTCACGGCACATAGGGTCATAAAGTTTGGAGGATGTAATTTCGATAGCGACTCGTCAATGAGAACAGCACTGTATATTCGCCTCCCATTGAAAAGAGATGCCAATTCCGAGACCACTTCGTAGATGTTTGCCGAGTTCACGATTCTCTGGTGAGAGTTGGCCGCGACTGCTGTAAATTTAGGTGAGCTTTGCATTTACCCCTGAAGCCACCAGAAAGCACGTCGCTTCCGCACAGCTGCTTCAAATCGCCCAAAATACTTCAAAATTCCAATCTGTCATTAGAAAGAACTCCTCTTGCCTACCTCTATCCGTAGATACATTTTTTCTATTGTATCTTTTTGGACATTTCTCTTCGTAAATTAATTCAGTATTTAAATTTATTGAGGTGTTCTTGGACATGGCCTACCTTGTTCAGTACAACTCTGGGAGCCCATTTCTCGTCTTCAAGTCTTAAAAACAACCAACCAACTCATTATAACAGCCGACCAACAGCAAGGTATCTGTTCAAGAAAACACACAGCCCTTATCCCCTTCTTTTGGGATCGAGACTGGCTTCCTTCATTATTCCTGAAGCTGTCTTTCTCCTTCACGTTTATCCCCCCCTCCCATACCTGTTATTCCGCTAGCATAGCTTCTTCTTGTCTTTCCCCTCCGCTCGAACCGCTCGTATGTCGAATGCATCCTTTCTATCGGTCTCAGCTAACCTGCGTTGGTGCTGCATGCTGTCGTCCAGTTTGATAATATAGACCACGTTTTTGGCTTCCAAGATGGCGTCCCAATCCTTGTCGCCCATTCTGCATTCTTCGTTGGGTTCGATTTATACGCCAGAAGATGAGCCTGCTTGCTATTCTTATTAGGCAATCATATATCGCTGATTTTGGGATAGAGGAAATCATTTGTGTTGGCGTGGTCTGATTTGAACTTAAATTGCGCGGTAGCGGCGCAAGTGAAATTGATATCTATTTTTGAGCTCCTAAAGACGATATTATCTTGACTGTTTGGTGTGAGGAACGGCCAATATTATGCACTAAGGGAAATGTTTGCTCTTAGTAGATGTTGGCCAGTGTAAAAGGGAACGGGTCTCTGATTATTGGCTCACAATTGACAACGATGCTTTGCTCCAGCCTTACAGTTACAAATGTGGCTTTATGCGATATCCGATTGTCAGTTATAGGTGAGCTCATACATGCGGTAGTATTTAGCCGGATCTCATGTCACGCCAACACACGTTCCTCTCCCCAAACTAAACCAACCAATTTTAAAACACAAGAGCAGGCCAGTCCCCCTATCTCTCCTCAAACATGAAAACGGAACTGCAAGAACGACGACGGCGACCCATAGAAATGCAACCCAGAGACTAAAATCTTGAAAAAATTATAAAGCGGAGATGAGGGATGGATATGGAGCGGAGGCCAGGGAAGCGGATGAGGCTACCTTACAACACAGACGGGAGTTAGACGTTATCAAGAATGAGCATGACGAGAAGATGAAAGCGCTCGATGCGGATTTCAAAGAACAAGTTGAGGCCGCATTCGCGAAACATGGCGCATGGTTGGGAGAAGTTTCGGCGAGGCAGAAGAAGGATCGAGGTGTGTGGTTTCGTGAAAGTCGGGATAGTTTCTGAGCCCACTCGTTTATGTTGGAACTATTGAAATGGGAGCAGTTTGTAGAGGTTGTATTACTTTGGTAGGCTGCGAATCAGGAATCCGGATATGGAACCGTCCGAAATCGAGCCGTTTACCCCCCTGATTTCAGCCACTTTACGGCTAATGTTGTCAATAAATATCCATTCCAAGCAGAACAATGGGAGTAAAGGTATATGCCTTGATCGAGTCATGGACTGATAGGTCAGGCTGATTTGTTTGGGTTTTCGGTGAGCTGGGAAGAGACGCTGACGATTCTTACCACTTGGGTTTGACTCTCACCTTTCAGAGCGGAACAGAAATCTAGAGGTTTCGGCGAATTGCTCTCATACTTCGACTTTCCCAGATCGATGAGAACAATGATGTGGAATTGTTCGCGAGTAGTACCTCATATTCTTTATTGTTGCCTAAATATCTACATTCCAGTCTTGATGAATTACGCTTCATAGTTCGAGGTCTTACTTCTCTCTTTCAGCACTAATCTAAGAGCTAAGCCTCTCTTTCTTGGCTTTCCACATTCCCGTTAGCCAAGGCCATTGCACAGCCCTGCGAACGCCTTCTGCCAACAACAGAAAAATGCCAAGATCCTGTACGAAGGAGTGCATATACGCGATACATGGTCTCGGGCCCAAGTACTTGGGCGCACGATGCATCTTTCCTCGCAGATTCCGATAGACTGGGAGCTTTGCTGAATCTCCTGTATCTCAACATTCTTTTACTGTCACAATTTTCTCCGACTCTAATGTCCAAGCATCTGGCACTTTGGACTCGAATATTTGTCAACGTATCGCCTCACAAGCACACTTCACAATGCCAAGGTGGTGCTTAAAGAGGTGTGCGAGCACGGCGCCTTCTGGCTTTCTACACCAAGTAGCGCGAATCACAGACTGCGCCTCCGCCATGAAAAGTATTTGATCCTTTTTGAAATATTGTGTCGATTGTCTGCAACGGAACTAATATTTTAGAAGACTTGCCCCATCCTCCACTACCCGAGCTCACAGATGTCTCATTTCAAGCTTTTGTATTTATAGAACCCTCGTGACTCCATTGGCAGCACTGCATTCGATGTCCCAGCTCCGAGATATAACATTCGGGTGCGCCTTTCAGTCTTGAACTGAAGACTGTTGGTCGTACTCTTCTTTTCGAGTTTTTTTTTGGTTCAAAATGAAAATACCATCCACTGTCCAGTTTGCCTGCCTCATGCACCTTTCAGGTCGAGTCCAGGCCCAGGAAAAAATACCTGGCTGCAATGGTAATAATCTTGAAAATTGCTTTCAACGAAGCACCGCGATTGCTATCCCCTTTTGCTCGAAGATTCTAGGAACATTTCAATCCCGACAGTAGCTGTAACCTCTACTCATCAAGTGTAAATCGAACAGTCTTTTCTCGTGTTGTGGCTGACACGGGATCAGCACAGAGACCATAATCCACACAGACACGAAAGTAACGACCAGCGTCATCAGCAAAGTCGCGACTTCGGTCATAATAGCCTACACTACGTCGACAACGCTCGCTCCTGCTGCAGCCGCGGGAAATCCAGTTGCCTCGGTCGTCACTCCTAAATGTGCTACACGGAAATCGTACGCTGCCACGAGCATATCAGCAGCATGCGCTTGCTTCAGCGCCTCAATCGCAGCATTACACCCTTCTAAAGTAACCAGAACAGTAACTGATACCAAAACTATGGTTAAAGAAACCACCACGACGTAAGCACAGTACTTAAATGGATAATTCGTGCTTACAGGCTTTCTTGCAGCTCCACCACTTTCACAACACACACATCAGGAACCGGCACTACGACGACAAGTGTTACGACTGTGACAACCTTGTAAGACCTGCTATATCTCCCAAATCTGGGCATCTTGGCTAATGCAGAACAGTCCAGCGGGGCCGATATGCAACTATCTCGTTACAAGCCTCGACTGCTTCAACGGCCAGTATAATCTATCATCCAGTCTTCAGATAAGCCAAGATGCTTGCTACATTGCATGTCAGGGCAATTGGCGTTGCCAGAGTTATAGTTGGGAGGCAACGAAGTCGACTTGTACGCTTTATACGGAAGGCGTAGACGCAATGGACTTGCCCTCGACGGGTGGCACGATATCCTTCTCAGACATATCATGTCTAGCACCCCCTCCAGCACCAACCTGCCAGCATAACGCCCAAGAGATCGACCTCGGGATCACGTATCATGATATTATCGACGACCAGTGATGCGCCATACAATGCTTTGCTACCCCTTCGTGCCGAACCTGGAGCCACGATGGCGGCGCGGTCGGTATTGATCCCAAATACCGTTTCTGCCACCTCTTTATCCAGAGCGTGGCACAGCTTGGCCCTCCTGTCTCTAGCACCAAGGCGCTAAACAACTTTCAATATTGGGATATGAGTTGCCACTGTGGTGCCATGACCAGCGCACCACCAACTACTTTGCGCAGCCCTATATCTACTACCACTCAACCATCAAGGGCGGCTTGCAAAGCGCTATGTGGAGCTGATCTTTACTGCCAATCCTATAGTTATAATAGTGTGGGTGGAGTGTGTCTCTTTTGGAACTGGAGTTTGTTCAATGCGGCGACGCTGGTTTGGGATGCGACGGGAACTTGGACGAGTTATGATCACAATTGTCCTTGAAATAACTTGCACATGTACCTGCAAGTTTTGAGGCCTCAGTTATGTTCTAAATGCCAATTTTTCATTCGTACAAAGACTTTCAGGGTTAGTGGTGATTATCTTGGGAGATGATCGAGTTTAAGAGATAAACCACGTTAAGCACGTTCAATCCGGCGGCTATCGCCCCTAAATCTTGCATTTTACTATCAAAATCAACTAATAAAATAACCCCATCCTTTAATAATTCCACAAAATGCATTTAACATATCTCACATCTCAAGAGCTGGAAGAGAACGACTATAAGAGAGGAGGAATCCATGGTTATTTTGGAAGCTGAAGACTCATGGAGAGTAAGAAGTGAAGTACGAAGCATTCTGGGGTAGTGTGACAAAAGCGCTTCCTCGCTCCTTCCCCTACATACTAGCGATGCTGTTAGCTCCTTCTTTCGAATGAAAATTTACTCGCACATTCACAGTGTGACAAGTGCTGACTCAACTCCGTAATTCAGAAGTACATATATCCTCTGTGGTTGATATCGCCACTTCCAGCAGAAGATCCAAACACATCGAAAGACGCCCAAGATGATACTTCACAGCATGAGTATTACTCCCAGCATAGTAGGTTTTGTGAGCAGACACGGTTTGAAGGATGGCAATGGGGTCTTGCTATTCTTCCTTGGGTATGTTGCTTTGATGATTTTCGCATACCTCGCCGTCGGCTTCATTCTGCGTCCACGCAAATTCAGGGACTTCCCGATTGTGGGAAAACATAAAGACCTCCATGGAGGACTTATTGAAGGAACACGAAAGGCAAAGATCTCAAACTTCCCGTGTCCGGGGAGGAGAGTACGTGGACTGACATAAGAATAGTACCCCAACTCAGCTTTCGCGATCCCGACGTCTCCACCGACGGTTATCCTTCCCGTACCAATGATTGATGAGATCAAATCGCTACCAGAGACGAAGGTGTCATCAGCACGAGAGCTTTATAGACGTGCAGCCGGAAAATACAGCAAAACGGGGACGAACGCCATAGCAGCAGTTCGAGCTCTTCGTATTGACCTGAATCGAAGCGGAAGCATTATCCCAGCTCTTTGCGAAGAGACCGACTTCGCTTTCTCACAAGTCATCGGGGAGTACACTGATTGGGCTCCAGTGGCCGTTTATCCCAAGATCAATCATATCGTGGCCATGGTCAGCGGCCGAGTTTTCGTGGGCACCCCACTCTGTAGGGAGGCGGAATGGGTGGCTTTGACGACAGCCTGGGCGAGAGATGTCTTCGCATTGGTGACTAAAACAGCGAAATATCCAACCTGGATACGTCCTTGGATTGTTCCGTACTTATCGGAGACAAGGAAGGTGCTCGGACTGAGAGCAAGGGCGAAGGCATTTCTCTCCCCTGCATTTTCGGAACAACTTGAAGCGAGAACAAATTATGAGCTACCACCTGAAAAGATGCGAGATACACTGGTGAGCTGGATGATGAAATATGTGGCTCCAAGGCACATGAATGTGGAGAGCTTGGTACGTCACCAGCTTGGGATATCATTGGCTTCGACACACACAACGACTCATGCTGTGAGCAACATTCTCTTTGACTTGGCCGCACAGCCAGAATACCAGAATGGATTACGCGAGGAGTTGGAAGCCGTCTTGGAAGAATGCGGAGGAGAATTAACCCAACTCGATCTGGTACGACTGAGAAAAATGGACAGCTTCATGAAGGAGAGCCAGAGATTCAGCCCAGCAACCATCCTTTCTCCCATGCGGCTTACAATCCAACCGTTGACACTCTCAACAGGCCAAATTATCCCAGCCGGAACACCAATCGGTTTCTTCAGTATGTCGATCAACCAATCGGATTCGATCTATAAATTCCCGCCAGCAGACATTTTTGACGGATATCGCTTCGCCAGGGAGCGAGAGAAGAAAGGGAACGAAAACAAGCACCAGTTTGGCTCCACAGGTCCGGCGGAAACGTTCGACTTTGGTCATGGCATACATGCGTGTCCAGTAAGACCTCTCTCTCTTTGGCGCAAGTTGTGACTAATTTATCGTAGGGTCGTTTCCTCGCCGTAGCAGAGATCAAAATTATGCTCACGTATGTCCTTCAAAATTATGATTTGAAATTGGAACCAGAGGCTACCAGACTTGCGAATTCGCTGAAAGAGGTCTATTTCATGGCGGACCAGAAGGCTAGAGTGCTTCTGAGAAGCAGAAAGGCCTGGTGAGAGATTCTTAGGCGTTGATTTAGTTAGCAAAATGATAGAAATCAAATCGAAGTTTACCGTTCACATGATTTGCTTCATTATGAACTTGAATTGGCGCCACATGTGTGAAAGGAAGCTCCGGGCATCTATTACCCCTCGAGTCCTCGAGAACTCTGGGCCTGGGGGGATGCTGAGATGCAGTTCCCAAGTCTAGAACAATCTCAAAAGCACTGGGAGGTGGAATTAGCGTGAAGAATCGCAGTGGGCATGTCGCTGCGAATTGAGGTCGGGAGAAACGCGAACGGAACAAGGGAGACAAGAAGAGCCAGTCCGAGAACAAGGAAAAGTGGGTCGGTCACGTGAAAAGTCTAAAAGTCTGTCTCACATTCTGTTATCCTTCTCCTTTCCTTCTCTCGTCTCTCAAGTCTCAACAGCGCTCTCCCAATTTCGAGCCGCGAAAACCCAACACCACGATATCATCTGTCTGGCAGAAATCAAGTGACATCTGCAAACTCTTCTCGAGGACTTCGTTGCAGCCGTCAGCGGACGCGTGCCTTCCAAAAATGGCCCACACCTTCAACGCATCGCGAGTCGCGACTGCGCTCAATCGAGAACTCTACCACGAGCCACGCAGGGTAATCCCCTCTTCCATCTTCTCCCTTTTCTTCCTTCACTGTATGATATGACCGGGCTGGTCTCGGAATATCGATATCACAACCTTCGTTTCCTTTGTCCTAACTTTTCCTAAAATGGCTTCACAAAATCCTCTTCAAGTTCCTGAAATCCATACCATTCCATCTCCAAACAGGAAATCCAGTCCACGAGGAGGAAGACATCCGAGCCCGGAGAGCAGCTGCTTCTCGCTACGTGCTCCTGTACATCATCGATCTTCCCCTCCCGGAGAGTTTCCTGGATCTCCAGCACCGATACATCGAACCGACACCGGCAACTCCAGCAGATTGACGCCTCCAGCGCCAGAGTTGCAGTCAGGGCAAGATTCGTCCTACTTCTCTACACCACAGCGTTCCCAGACCCGACAAACTCGAACAACCTCGCCCTCGGAGCGCTTGTCGAATCCAACATGCCTCAGCCCGGACGTATCATCCAATGGATCCTTCCACTCCTCCGAGTTTGGTCACAGTCCATGCAGTCACAGCAGTGGTACGAGCGATTTTTTGACCCCACCTCAAGAACTGCCCGATACCGATAATCCTCCGTATAAAGCGCGCCGGGAGAGCTCGGGGAGTTTGACAATGGTCAGAAAGCTGCGAAGGGCCAACACGATGCCGTATGACAAGGAACAAAAGAGGAGAAAGCGGCACCGGAAACACCACAAGTGCGACCACAAATGCGGGCAAAAGAAGATCAAGTTGTACGAACATCAGAATCGTTCATATTGGTGGCTCCCTTCTAGCTGTCAAGTTGCTCCAACGGCTCCCCGCGGTCAGAAACAACTCTGCGAGGACCACGCGGGACACTATACGCCGAAGAAGACGCGGTATGGCAGTATTGATACATATGGAAAACTCCCTCCTGAATTTAGGTCGAAACCAGCACCTGCGGTGGTCACAAGACGGTGGAGCTCTGTTGAAATCGGGGCACACCAAGTCGTCCTAGAATCAACTTTTCCTCTCAAACCCACTGCTCCTCAAGTAACATCCGGCTCTCCTGTTAACAATTTCGTCCCGAAGATGCTCAGCAAGCCTTACCGAAGCTCTACCTTCACTCGTGGGGCAATAGATCACAATAGTGATCATGATATGTTTCACACCATTGGCAAAAAGTTGGCACTTCACAAAATCCCTGACGAAAAGCTGGTGATTCCCGAATCAATCACATTGCGGAGAGCGAGTGGAGGAAGTCCCGAAGCACAGCAGAGCAACGACACAAGCGAAGCCACCCCACGGGCTCGTCCCATCAACGCGGGTCAAAAACGACATTCTGTGCCATACTTGATCACCACCGAAGAAATCGATTCTATCCCTGAATTGATCGAGGCGAATCTCAGGAGGAACTACGATGCATATGGCCGTTATGATCGGCATACTTGCAGCTCACGTCCATCGCAGCGGACAACGCCGAGTTCGAGCATCACGGGCACAGCCCTAGTGCCTTCCAAAGGCTACTTTACCCAGCCCTCCGTCGCAGTCACCGAAGTCCAACCAGTCAATTCAAGGCCTCGCAGTCCCCTGAATTATCTTCAGGTTGCCCCACAGCGTAAGACCAAGACCGATGCGATTTCACGATCCGATTCGCAGAAAAGCGTTCACGAAGTCATATGGGAAAGCGGTGCATCTCCACTGAGCCTAGGTGAACTTACAGACGAAGACGATTCGAGGCGTTCTGGCCCTTGTAGCGCGGAACCATCAACCCCAAATCCAATAAACCTTCAGATGCCAGGAGCCTTGAGAGTTGACAAGGGTGACGCTTTTGATCCTCAAAATGCAAATGCTTCGATCAACGAGTGGTCTTGGAGATGTCCTCAAAACGAGATCGCGGTTGTCTTAACTTCGTCCGACTCTGATTCTAACGATGTCTTACTAGAGGGCAGCAACGATCCTCGGAGGCCTGATTTCGAAGACGAGATTCCGCCTCCTAAAGCAGCTACGAGAGCTAGAGATCGACCACTATTGAGATCTGCGGTTTCGCAGACCAAGTTACAAGATGTTGTATCTTTCCCACCTTTGGCACCTAGAAAGAAGACCAATGATTGGTACTCTCCCCTTCCCCCAATTGAGGCGCAGATGATGTCGCCACCTCTGGCAACTTCGCGGTCGCTCTATGACATCGGGATTGATGTGTCTTTTGGGCCCTCGAGCTCCAAAACGGTAACCCCAAGATCATCTCAAACATCTTGGGTACGCTCCACCGAGGTCTCCCCTACTCGCAGCTCCGAATTTGATCCGAATTATGAGATACGCTGCAAGAGCCCAGAATCATATCTCGAGGACCCTATCCACAGGAAATGTGTGATCAAGGCACATCCTAATGCTTCTGCTCGTACGGGCGAATTCTCAACTATCGGTTCCTCTCTTGGGGCAAGCTCACACGAGAAAAGAAAGAGCTCAACGCCCAGCGTCCAACGGCCGCGCTCGCCACGGATCTGCGAGTCGGCTACAGAGGGAGTCTTGATCCAAAGCGAGAGACGAAGCCTGCCTTCACAGATCCACCGTACAGAAACATCACAGCCTACGAACAGTGCCACAATGAAACCAACCGGTTGCGTCAATATGGGGGGGAGAAATAGTTCGCCCGCCCTTCGAGCCCTACTGGAATTTTCCCCTCCTCGCTCTGAGCGTACCAAAGAAAGATCCTCGGAAGCTTCACATCCAGACGAAAAGGAAATCAACTCACCGCCTCGACTCCCTCGTGTTCGAACGGTTGATAACGCCCACAAAGGAGAACATGAAGTCCCACCCACCAAATGGCGAGCACCGTCTCCATGCCCCACACCAAGATCTCGTGGCCCTTCCGAGGACACATCAGAATACGAAGATTCGAGGGACTCACTTTCAGGTAGCCCGGGCCCCTCCACAACAACACCACAGGTCAGACGTGCTTGGATTGATCGTCTGAGTTTGCTCAGATCAAGGAGTCCGCCCCTGCCTGCCGTCGATCGCGTTGGAATCTATGGCCGAATGTCAGGTAGTCAGAGGAGGTCGAGAGGTGATCCGTGGGGAGAAACGTCGAGAAGTGAGCCGCATGTCTGTGATGATTGCCCCAAGCCTTCGGAACCGCACATTTGTGATGACTGTGCGAAAGATCCGAGAGTGCCGAGTATAGATTGGATTGGGTAAGGATGTGTCGAGTTGGAGATATGAGAGTCTGAGGAGCGGTCGAGACAGATTGGACAAAAGCTCAAGATGCAAGGACACGTAGGACCGAGGATCTTTTATGTTATCACAAGACGACAACTTATTCAATCATGAGTTTGTTGCGTCTCGTCATGAGCAACCTCGATTTCTTATGCCCTCCTTCATTTCCCCGGCTGCTGCTTGTGAGACTTGTCAAGTGTGGGGCATCAGGTGCATGTCGGGGTAGCATTGGGCGCCGGAAACCTCGTGGCAGCTTGCTCCTTTCTTTAGTTTTGGACCCGGAGATCGTCTTCATAAGGAGCAGTTGACTTCATATCCGGTTTAAGAACTTCTCTGCCAAGCAGTAAATGCTATCTATTGGCTTGCATCTCAGTCTGTCAAACTATCTTTGTGGCGTCTTGGCTTTCGAGGTCTGGATCTGCGGATGTCTTCTCATTGGGAGACCGCCATGCACGACGTTGCTGTGGCTTCACGACATCGGCAAGCGCCGTTCAGCTGAACTTCTTCTCAACCCCACTTCTTCGTCCTCCTGAACGAAGTACATAACTTGACACTCTCCCTGAAGTCCATACCGTTTCTTCCTATTTGCAAAGTATTGCGCATTGTAGCTCATCCATTTCCACGCCTTTCCCCTTCCCACAGACCTCCTCGTAACAAGATTCAAACCTATCGAAGCAAATATCAAGCAATGTCTGGCATTGAGATCGTCGCAGGCGTGGCCGCCATTGTGACTGCATTCAATGGATCTGTCAAGTTGTATAGGTCTTGGAGGGAGAAACAAAGAGAGCGCTTGGAGCCCAAGGAGAACCAGAATCTTGAACGGTCTTTGACGATTGGTGGGACGACTGTTCAGCGGGAATATGATTGTCATTTCGCGAAGCTGGGGCCTGAGTTTGCTGTTGGCGATGGTGAGTTCTCCGTTCATACTTGAAACTAGAAAAGAGTGCGTGCTGATCTTTGTGACCAGATCGAGCGAGGGCTGAGCTGGCTGGTTACGTGATCAAGCTGCAGCATACAATCATCACATTGATGACGGAGTCAAACTCCTCTAATAACCTCGTCTTGCCGAGTCTGCCTGCAATATATTCCACTTCTGAGGATACGAGGAAGGGAGTCGTGTCTGCCATGGCACAGCAGTATCAACGAATGGTTCAAGCTAAGCCTCTGAGTGGCTCGTATCTGACCAAAATACTCTCTGGTTCCAGGCAAGCGATTACTTGGGGCACATCGTCTGCCAGCTCTTTGCCTCCACTCTTCCGTATTTGCACAGAACTTGACCTCAACTACAATCAGAAATATAGGCAGCAACGTCGGGTCTGCTGTTGTGGGTTTGCAGCAGACTGCTGGGGACACGACGCTGGCTGGGCTGGCCTCCTATGGGTCAGACCCATGGGAGAAGGAATCGACTGCAAGGTAGCGATTGAGCATCAGGGGCTCTGCCAGTATCATTTTCGGCCCAATGACCGAAACCCGCGACGACGTTCCGAACACCTCTTATACTACCTTCTCTGCTATGAATCGTCATCTGGAGAGGAGGATGTCGAGAGATACACGAGGGAGCAGATGCAGTCTCACTTTGAGGACAAACACACGCTTTCCGAGCTCAGGAGCAAGAATTTGGTGTACTACGTCTTGAGTGAAGAGTCATAGAGTTATTTTGATTCCTTGACTGCAGAACATAGTTGCTACCATGTACTGGGCCACACATCCACGCCAAGTGGGAAGGAAAGATATTTCGTGTTTGAAGAAAGGGAAACATAGTCCGAGACCTTGGAACCGCCTCAGCGGGTCTCAATATCGACGAACAAAAAGGACTGAGGACACGAGACATCACAACAACACGGCAGCCAAAAGCGTACCAGCGAAAATTATTCCTGCAACCATAAGCGGGGAGTTATGTTCAACAGTAGCTCCAGCATTGGGCTTGGTCGTCGAGGTAGAAGACGAACCCGCACCCGAACTCGTATCCGATCCAGTCTGTCCCGCTGCAGGGGAAGAAGACGTCTGAGCAGTTGTGCCCTTCAATGTCTGAGCAGCTCCGGACGTCGAGACTCCAGGAGGGACAGTTCCGCCTGGCCAGTTGGTGGGAGGAGAAGCCGTGTTGGCTTGAACGACCTGTAGTCGACAAGAATCAGCCCCGAGCTTTTCAACACAAAAAGCCGTGAGGATTGAGAACTTACGGTGCTTGCATAGTTCCCTGTATAGGTCAAGCTTGCTGGCTCGCAATGGCCATCACCAAGCGCTAGGCCGACAAAACCAGGAGCACAGCACCAATCAAACGCGTCTTGGTAGAGGGTCCAGCTTGGATCTGCACAGGTGAGACCTGCGTTGACGACGGTACCGCAGTCATCGGCTAGGGAGAACAAGTAAGCCTTCCAACAACAAATAGATCAAATGGGGCTGCGCAAGACTTACACGTGGGACAACAATAAGGACCAAGTTGAAACGGCCCACAGAATGTGAAATTTGGGCAGCAGAAGGTGAAGACTTGGTTGCTGCAAGTCAAGGTTCCAGAGGGACAGCCGTGAACTGCTCCATCTTCTGGCGTGCCTGGAAGCGCGAAGCCGCCATAGTATGGGTTTCGAGTTTGGAGGAGGCCTTGAGCGCTGGTGGTTGCGAAAGCAAGGAAGGCTGCGGAAAGGAAGGTGAGGTGAGCCATTGTGGAGAAGTGGAAACCTTTCTTGATGTTTTTGATTCCCTAGGCTGAGAGAAAACTTGAATTGGGAAGTTTCGAAAAGAGAAAAACTTCGAAGCGGAAGAGATTGGGGGTCTGCACACCTTATTCTAGTAAGTTATAGAAGGGTGTGCGGGATACGAGACGCATATCTCGCATTCACTAAAGGTCAAAGTAGATTTCCAACGTAATAAGCCTCGAACCGTCCAATTGAGGCAGCATGGCGCGGAGGTCCCCTTCTGTGCGTTTGAGGGAAAATACCCAGTCCCCAAAGAACCTGAGGAGAGCCTTGCCCTGATCAATTTCACAGCCCCGGTCATCAACAGCCCGTTAAATGCTCACCAATGAGAGCTTGATAATCTGTCCCTCACCAGGCATGACCCGATATCATGAAGCTTCAAACAGACGGAAAAGGAAATTTCGTTGGTTGTGGCTGTGGCACCCTGAGTTTATATTTCTTAAATCCGATGGCTTGCAGAGGATGTTGGAGGCTGATGGTCCAGATTACCGAGGTTTCCTTGCAATGTAACGGCAAGCTCGATGTAGTCTGTAGGAAAGAAGATTTGCTGCAAGTTCATGGAGTTAAGCTTTTCGTGCAACGTGAGTGGTGGTTGTATTTTTGGAGCCACCTCGGTAAAAGGAAAATAGGGGTTGGTCACGTGTCATCCCACCATCCACCTCGAGAAAAAAATTCTACCACAGATCATGGGAGTCAATCAAAAAGGAAATATAAAACTCCATATCTAAGTGGAAATCTTGTGGGCTACGAGCGGGGAGGACTATGAGAAACTGCAATGTCAATGTTTTTGATTCATTCACTACGACATCGAACTTCAAGCTCGCAGGTTCCCTGGGAAGGTTCGGAGGGCAAAGTATCATCTCACTTCGTTATCAATTAGTATAGAAGCTTCCCAGATGCAAATTTCCTCATCCAAATCGAATGAGAAAGGCTCACTTTTGGCAAGTGATAAGTTGCAAGGCCGGAGCTGGGCATTCACTGCCCCATCCCTCAGTTAGCGACTCTTCTCCGGAATAAACATAGAAGATCTCTTACCTATCCTTCATTGCCGTGATTGAAAAATATTGTCCTCTAGGTCGATACTCTTGATAGCGGGAACATCTTTCTCCATCGGAATCTCTTCCCTCTGCACAATCCGACAGACGAAAATCGGGCCCTGGTGTCTATTGCACCTCAACTTCAAATGTCTCATCGAGTATCTCCATCCCCATTTCTCTTTCTCCAAACTCCGCACCACCAGTCCCTCCTCAATTTCGATGAATTTTTGCTCCGTTGGCAGTGGCATAAAATACCGCGTCCCCGAAATCTCTCCGTACAAGAACTTCTGGTATTTGATGAGGTACACTGCGTCCTTAACAAAAGCTGTGGTGTTGTCGCCAGAGTATGAGGATAAATTGAAGGAACAGGCGAGTTGAGTCATATGGATTGCGAACTGGAGGATCGCCTCGTCGTGGATGCCGTGAGGTGTGCTCATTGGGTAGAGGTCCAAGCAGCAGAAGCAGCGAACACTTGACGATGGCGGACTGATTGAAAGTTGTCAGAGGGTGGTTCTAATTGGAGCTATTGGTCTTTAATTACCTATCCCCAATGTCTGAGTGGGTTCTCTTGGGGGACGCCATGTTTGTAATTTCTGGTGGTGCTTGAGCGTGTTGAAGATCTGGATGTGGATTTGGAAGGTTTTTTTTTGGCGCGCCTTCCTCTTCTATCTTTGAGTATTTATAATTCCGGAACAGTGAATAAAACTCAAAATACGTACAAAAATTCTATGAACAGTTCTTCGCCATTTCCTGTATTGTCTCGTTCGGTGGACTTTCTTGGCAAATTCAGCAAGCGAAGATTTATTATTTACCAGGCCAGACCACTTTTCTTGGATCAATCGTGTCATTTTAAACACAAAATAACAGGCACAAAGCAGTTGAGCTATTTTAGATAATGGCCATAGTGCAGAGGAAACGCTCCTTACACTATGACCAAACCGGGAACAAAGGTACTATCCACTCGCGACAATAGTGAAGCCATCAACCCAGATTTACCTGATTAGTTCTTTTATTAAAGTATAAGGACGCATAAATCGAAGTACTAGGCCGTATCAAATGGAATCATCATCTTTCTACAACTTTGCCCTTAGCACACCAGCCTCAATTAACTCCTTAACCTTGGCAGCAACCCCAAAGGAGTATATATACCCCGCACCCTCAGCTCCATAAGCATGGACGACATCGCCCTCTTTCTCGACCCTGAGTCCAGTAGTCCTTCCAGGCCTAAAGCCAACAAGATCGACCACGCTCTCCAGATCCAGCCCGTCGAAAGCCCCCTTCGTCATATGATTGACCCTCCTCAAGATATCACTCTTCAATTCAACATCTACCTCAGCATCCAACCTGTCAGACTTGATGCCTCCCATAATCACTCCACCTGATCCAACCCTGGGAATAATGTAGGTATATTCTGATCCCTCTCTCATGAAAAGCTCATTGAGGTCTGTTTTGACGAACATTGTCTGACCTCTCACTGGGTGAACAGCATCGTCAGAAGCCAATTCCTTAGCACCAACGCCTGATGCATTGACAATGATCTTTGCCGAGGTAATCTTCTGTACTTCATCCAGGCTCTTGACCTCTTTCCGAACAAACTTGACACCTCTCTCCTCTAGTTTCTTCTTGAGCCAGGGCAAAAGAAGCAACGGACTCATAGCCAACGCAGTGTATTTCACTCCCATCGAGACACCCTCCGGCAGTTCAGACTTGGCAATAATTCGATAATCAGGCATCAAAGTCTTGTACCAGATATCAGAATCATTGTTCCTGTCATCGAAATACTCAGTCATTGGGTATATCTTGACGCCACTTGATGGGTCTTGGTGAGCTAGATTCCAATAGAATTTGAAGCTTCTTTTCTGCATTTCTTGCTGCATCTTGGTGGCTTTGCTTTGAGGGTGGAAGACTGCTCCGGCCCTGGACTCGAGGTCAGTCTTATGAAGGATGTCAAGGAGAGAATGAAAGGTACCATGGACTCGCCCAGTTGGTTCCGAGGTCCCCAGGAAGTTCTCGGGCTACGATTGTTATGGAGTACTTGGGTGAGAGGACATAGGCAGTTGCCAGGCCGGTTATACCAGCTCCTACAATTCCAATTGGCTCTTCCATAATGAGATGGTGTGATAAAGTTCAGTGTCTCTAGATCTCAAGAAGATGAGGTGTTGACATTGTGGAGTCATCAAACCCCACTTTCAGGATGCCCGACGCCACCCGCTAAGCTCGACATCTTTACGCCGATCAGGGGTCAAAGAAATATTGAAAGAAAGATCTCAGTATTCGAAGAAATATGTAGAACAATGTTTCAAGAACCCGAAATTGTGCTGGCAAACTGTTACGAACCATTTGGAAGAGACAGGTTGTGAATGATCTGATCATGTGTGAGAAGCTACCCCGCCAGTTCTCTGTTTCAAGTCCTTCCATCCCGAATTCTTTAAACTCAACAAGTACAAGTGACTTCACAATCAACACCTGACTCTGTATGCCTCAACTCCCTAGAACCCTCCGATTCAATTCCGTTGTTCCAGCAGGAATAACAAATTATAAAATAGGTTCAATATCATCACCACAATCTCTCAATGTCTGCTTCAAACTCAAATCACAGACTGAAGGGTCCCGTAAAGATGATGTGTCGTCGTGGGGAAAAAGTAAGACGACCCTAAGCGAGGCAATTATTGTGCACGAGGCAAATAAGTTCCAGGTACTTAATCACTAAATTTTCAGGCTCTCTTAAGGTCAATGCCCCTAATTAATATCCCTAATCAACGCCCCTAATTAACACCCCAAATCGACACCCCTAATTGATATTCCTAACTAGTACCCAGCAAGGTATTGCTTTATATTTTCCTGTTTTGCCAGAGGTCGAAAGGAATTAAGCATTGCCATATGCATTATAACCAAATCTGTCTGCAACAATAGTAACGACATGCGCATTGCGATGCATTAAAGCAAAATGCGAGACGGGCACTGGGTGCCAATATATATTAATTTGCACACACTGGTGTATACAAAGTAATATATATGGGCGCGTACCACCGCTTGCTCATTTTGGTTAGTGTAGCCCTAATCGACACCCCTAATCGACATCGGGGGTGGGAAGAGGGGTCGTTTTACTTTTTCCCGCTCTTCCCAGCTTCTTCTGTACAACATCTTGGGAATCCGATAGGAATTGTAGAATTTTCCAAGTCTCTTCTCTCGCAACTTCTGAATCTTACGTTTAATGGTTAGTCGTACGATAGCAGGACCTGCAGATACCCCCTGCGGATAAGGCCCTCTCTGCGGCGATCTCTAGGCAGCTCTTCGGTCTTGGTACGGCCAACCGTGCCACCACGTTATCATGGGCCTCTTCTGATCCCAGTTCCTGACGTCAAAGAACAACCCGATCGGCCGACACTGTGCAGCTCGTCCCAAGGCTCTCGAGATAGACAATGCTCCTAGCTCGCTGCACATGACGCCTTGTCACTCTTTCTAGAAAGCTGTATGGAAACAACCAACCTTCTCAGGCAAGGCTTTCTAAGCTTCAGTCCCCTTCAACTCAAGATTCGCTTCTAGAACCCCTGACAGACTCTTAGGTTCATTCTCAGCGCTGGTGGGCCTTGTTTGCAGGACACCCCGAGCCTGTGGACCGTGCGGGTGGTGACATGCTATCTACGGCCAATTGTCGTCTTCACGAAGCAGCATCCTTGGGGAACGTTGCTCGGCAGACAGGAGTCTACTCTTGATGCGGATAATACTTCCTCTGAACCTTAAGTGGTGTCAATCGACGGCGTCACCGAGCTTTCCTTATCGTCGTGCATTCCTTGGAGTTTGTTTATATTGTCTTCCTTTCCTTGGTTCTTTCATTTTGTATACTGTCTCTCATTGAAAGGCGAAACAACATTTTGCCATCATGAAGTCTGATGACAATGGCGGCATCGGCGAGGCCAAGTCCTCGCAACCTACTTATGATAACGATAAAGAGGCTATTCACACTACGGCTTCTGACGAGGAGTATGGCCATGGCGAAGTTGAAACTCACAGCACGACCAAGAGGGGTCTCAAGGCTCGCCATGCTCAAATGATTGCATTGGGAGGAACCATTGGTCAGTTTTTCCAAGCGCCATGATGAAAAACACGTCTAACACCACGCAGGAACTGGCCTGTTCGTAGGAAGCGGAGGTACTCTTGCCCGAGGCGGTCCCTTGTTCATCCTCCTGGCCTACATGATCCTCAGTGTTCTGGTTCTCTTCATCGTCACTGCTATCACAGAAGTGTCGGCCTACCTCCCGGTGAGTGGTGGGACAATGAGTTATTACGGACATCGAAATGTCTCCAACAGTCTTGGATTCGCCATGGGATGGCTGTATTGGTACTCTCTCGGTATCCTCGTTCCATACGAAATCACTGCCGCCGGTTTGGTGATAGGTTACTGGAATTCGCCCGTTAACATTGCTGTCTGGATCACGATCTTCATCGTGGTGATCGTTGGATTGAATATCCTTCCTGTTCAATTCTACGGTGAGACCGAATTTTGGTTCGCATCCCTCAAAGTCTTCATGATGATTGGTCTCCTGATCCTATCATTCATCCTCTTCTGGGGCGGTGGCCGTAAGTCAATCGTTCAACCTATGTTTCTAAATCTAACTTCCTCTCAGCACGGCAACACGGCATTCTTGGTTTCCACAATTGGAAAGACCCTGGTGCAACAAACACCTGGCTTCGCCCTGGGGCCACAGGTCGTTTCATCGCTTTCATTGAGGTCCTAGTTCTGTCCGCCTTTCCTTTTACCTTTGCACCCGAATTGATTGTAGTGTAAGCTCCCTCCAATATCTCTTTCCCAATATCTCTCCTATATCCTCCCACCAAGAGGGGACTAACACTCCTCCAGAACCGGAGGTGAAATGAAATCCCCCCGCCGCAACCTTCCCAAAGCCGCAAAGAGGTACTTCTACCGCCTTGTATTCTTTTACATTGGCTCCGTTATTGCCATCGGGATAATTTGCCCTTTTAACGACGCCCGCTTGACCTCTGGCGGCGTAGGAGCCAAATCCTCCGCCTTCGTCGTTGGAATCGCCGATGCTGGCATCTCTGGTCTAGGATCCGTAATCAACGCCATAATCATCACCTCTGCCTGGTCATCCGGGAACTCATTCCTCTACATGTCCTCTCGCTCTCTCTATTCCCTAGCAGTTGCCGGCAACGCCCCCAAGATCTTCACCAAATGCACCAAGCAAGGCGTGCCCTACATGGCCGTCATAGCCTCCGCGCTCTTCTCGCCCCTCGCCTACCTCAACTGCGCAAACAGCGGTTCGGTCGTCTTCGCCTGGTTTGTAAACCTAACCAATACATCCGGCTTCATCTCCTGGATCTGCTGCTGCATCGTCTACATCCGGTTCCGCAAAGCCGTCATCACGCAGAACATCCCCAGGGAAGAACTCCCTTATCGAAGCAAAGTCCAACCAATAGGAGCCTGGATCGCGATGGTGGCGTTTACGATTCTGACGCTCATCAATGGGTTTGATGTTTTCTTCCCCGGGAGGTTCACGGCGAGTAGCTTTTTGACGGCTTATGTTGGAATACCTATCTTCCTTGGGATCTACTTTGCTCACAGGGTAGTTAATTGGAAGGATGGATGGGCGATTCCTTCTGGAGAAGTGGATTTGCTGACGGGGATCGACGTCGTGAAGGCAAATGAGACGCCCGAAGTTCATGCGGATACACTGAAGAAGAAGATGATGGGATGGTTTACGTAAATTTTTGGTGTGCGTGAGAGAAGGTCCGATGTACTGTACACATATGCCGAAGGCTGGGTGCAGGGATATATATATACATAGAAGGTAATCTAGGTTTTGAGTATAGTATAAGTTTCCACGTGTCTCAATACTGAATGTCCTGGGGGGTCCTGCACATCAAACTCGATGCATTCGTTATTCATGAGTGAATCGTCTTTCCTCGGCATTGTGTTGCACATCGCATCAATGCTTGAAGTCAATCTAGTACAATGAGATCGAGCATTGATTTTTTGGAGGTTGGTAAGTCTTCAAGTGATACATCAGCCTTTGAGAATTTGTTGCACATCAATGTCCAGCGTAGAAATTTCAGCGAGGAGATTCTACTGTAAGAAAGTAGTGGATTCTGTTTTCGTCTCATTATCAAGTGAAATAGATTTCATCTCGACAGATGCGACAATCCTTTTTGCATGTCGCCTTGGTGTTCCAGGTTACTCTGGGATATTGAGAATATCATGAGTGAAGATCAAGAGTGCGTACTCTTCCTTCAACGCATAGCCGCACATCGCATTGATTATCCGAAGGCCCAAGGTACATTGAGAAAGACATCAAATTTTCGAATCCGACGAGTGTGTATCTCGTCCTATATCATCTCATAGAGATTTCATCCAAATCTGGATCAATTCCAACCAAGCAGCCGAACTAACACTTGTCTGAGCCGGAACTCCGGATGAATACCAATGGCATTTCGGGCCTTCATCCCTCCAGGCACGCCGAGAACTCAGCCTTGACCGACAGACACAAGGGATGACTGCCCCATCGATGTTTCTCTGCCAGCCTTGTAGCTTCCTCGAAGCAGGTCAGGGCAATGGGTCGGGACTCTGCGGCGGGAACCAGGAAGTTGGGGTTCGTATTCGCCCCCTCAAGGACTATGAGATAAAATGGGATGAAAAGAGGGGATTGCGGTTTCCTCCGATATTCTCGATATTCTGTAAACATGTTTCCTGCTTCGCACCAGTCCCCCGAAGTTCTCTCGTATATTGAGATAGATAAGATATTCACTCAATATTCAGATCAGACAAGTCGATATATTGAACTCCTACTCATCCGGATCCGGATCAAACCCAACCAAGACGCTTGGTGGATTGGGACTTTTGCTCCGAGTCGTTGGATCTCTTCTTGCCCTTTGAGTCGGCCATTCCTTCATCCTCAGCACCCCACTTCTGCAGTTCAAATTTATCAAACAAGTGTTGCGCAACTTTCTGGTATTCGACAGGGAAGTTGTGTAGAGCAGACACCCTGCCTGAGTGGGTGCAATGAGGATTGAGAAATATTACAGACAGGAGTGAATCTTATCCTCAACATTTATCGCACATCGCACCATTCATCTGAAAGTATCCTGTACAATAAGACGAATCTGCTCTGATTTCAGATAAAAAGTATAATACAGCATTTTCATCTGATCCCAGCTCACCATTAGCCCGAACCTTCGAATCTCAGGGCTGAGACGGCCGTGAACCTACAGTGACAATAGCATGGATAAGGCTTCAAGCTTCCAGAAGGACACGTTACCGTACTTTTGTCGATACTTACTTGTTCTGGAGAGATAGCTATCTCTCGTCTCGGTGGTGTGATGGAATTGATATTCACGTCAGATGAGAACATTGTGTTGAGGGAAGAGCAATGTCAACCCATTGAAACGGTTTGTTGCATATCGAATCAATGTTTCAAATGTTCCTGATACAATGGGAGTGTTAAGAGAAAGAGTGAATCCTCCACGCGAGGACTTTCGCTGCACATCGATTCAATGTTCCAAAGTTTCCTAGTACGGAGTACAATGAGAATGCCAAGAGCCAGAGTGAATCCTCTTTTCGAGGATATTGTTGCACATCGATTCAATATTCCAAGTGTCCCTGGTGCAATGAGCTCCAGTTATACCTAGTTCAAAAAGGTGGAGAGTCGAAAGGGTATATATTACTCAAGGGTAGTGATAGTGGTTAGCGGATTGTAGAATTGGATCTGGTCTTCTTGTAAAGACTGCGATATCCAAGCCTCCAGGGGCCCGCCCATAGGAAAGTGACAGTATCGCCGACCCATCCCATCCCATGTAAAAGCCCAGCCAAAGCCGTGAGACCCCGTCTACCACCCATCCCTCCGTCTCAAAATGAACGCCAAAATAACCATAACCCAATTCATCATATACAGTTCATTAATCACTAGGGAGAATGAGGAGTTAGGTCTCGACACCCGAACTCTTCCCCTTCTCCCCCTTCTCCGTCCCAGCCATCACGGTATCAGCACTTCCCTCCGCAGCCTTCGCACCCCAACTCCAAGGCATCCAACCACCGCCCCCACTACTCTGGCCCCTCGTTACCCGCCTCCTCGTATTCTCAACCTCCTCGGTCCCAGACTCGGCATCAATATTCTCGAAATCCGCCTCACTTCGCCGAGTACTAAGGCCACTCATCGCGCTCTTCGGCCTCTCACTACCAGCAGCGATTTCTTCCTCACTGCCTGAGCTGCCATCGAAGAACATTGATGGTACTCGCTGCTTCGGTCCACAGGAGGTGGATTGGAGATTGGAGGCTTCTTTGTCGAGTGCGGAAAGGAGGATGGAGAGGCGCTCGCGCTGGGCGGCGATGAATGTGAGGCGTTCTTCGCCGTCCATGGTGGGCGGGATTAACATTCCTGAGTTCGAGAGGTCGCGTGCTTGTGTGCTGGACGAGGGACCGGTGGCAGCGCTTACTGCGCTGGCGAGGAGAGCGTAGAAATCATTTGCAGTGCTTGTAGCGCCTGGGATTGGGTTCGATGGGAACGCAGGTCTAGCGGATGGGAGGTTGAAGCGGGCGAGTAAAGACTGCGCGTAGCTGTATGTTGATGGTGTAGGCGGAGGAGTGGGTTCCTTTGGCGGTAGGCCGAGGATATGTTGTTTTATGAGTTCGATGATGTTTTTGAGGTAGGTTATTCCGGCTGCTTTGGCGCGGTCGTGGGCGGAGGAGATGAAGTTGTCGATTGCGAGCTCGTTGTCGTGGAGGAAGGGGTGGACGTGCGTTTGGTAGAGGACGCGAGCACCTTGGCTTTGTGGGAGGATGAGGTATAAGAGGAAGGCCAGGCGGATCCAAGCATAGAAGGGGACCCTACGGATTGTTAAAATCGGACTGTAGCAAGGAGTACCAGATGTGCGAACCAGACGAGGATGAAGCCGACCCAGGATTCAACACACAATGCGCAGGCTAGTACGACCCAGTACATCAGCCATGGCTTCAATAGCGCGGGATCGGTGGTCTTGAGAGCTTTGTAGGAGGCGAATACAGGAAAGATGAAGGTAGGGATCGACCTGCGCATCTGTCAGTACATCGCGCAGCTATTCCCATCTCTCGGAGTAAGACGGATGTATGGTGGGGTAAATCGAGCTTACGATAAGAGGGTCGCGAATGTATCAAACATTGTCGCTGTCAACGCTGACCCTTGAGGTCAAGCTGATCGTGCGAGATTGTTCTAGGAATACTAGGGAGAACGGCGCAATGGTCGTCCTGGAGTCTTATTTGAAAAGGACGGAAGGAAGGAGTGAAGGAGCGAAGCAAGCGGGTCTGGTCAGCGGCGATTCAGGCGGGAACTTGATGATGCAGATCTCGCGGGAGCTTAGCGATGTTTGTTATCTGACAGCTTTGTCCTGGGCTGGGGTCTCGTGGGCTTCCTGCCGCCTTTGTAGAGGCTCGATTTGTCTGCCTAATCTCGAGCCTTCATTGAGATCTGTCTACTGACAATGGGCCACGTATCAATGCTCTATTCATTCTCGATGACTGAGGATATATTTCTGATCGTTGATAATGGATTCCTCTATTCCTCCGTCCCTGAATCCCACGCCAGAGGTCTGGGCAGGCGCTGGCAGCGTTCCTGCACCTGATCAGCTGCAGCTGGAAATGGGCGGGCGCCGGCAAAGGCTGGACCGAGGGTAACTTGTAAGGCTAGTACCATCGTCTCCCCTGTGGCTGCAGACAGGGAGAAGGGAAAGT
This sequence comes from Hyaloscypha bicolor E, assembly GCF_002865645.1. Classification (NCBI taxonomy): domain Eukaryota; kingdom Fungi; phylum Ascomycota; class Leotiomycetes; order Helotiales; family Hyaloscyphaceae; genus Hyaloscypha; species Hyaloscypha bicolor. The sequence goes on along the minus strand of NW_020194563.1, from coordinate 174,730 downwards.
CAGTCCAGTTCTGGCGGCGGAGGTGGCTTGATATCTGCATCCAAAACTCTGCACGAACATCAGCGTGTTCTCAACGGATCAGGCCATACTGACCCAGGAAACTGGGCCGAGGTGATGCGTACTTGAGACTTTATATATGCCACTGCCATCATGGCTTCGCTCCCTTCCCCATTTTTAAAGCACATTGAACCGATAAACTTCTGATTATTCTACAATCTAAACCCCCCGCAAGCAACATCAAAGCGACCATGTGTATCGTCCTCGTAACCACTGCACATCCTTCCTACTCACTCATCATCCTCGACAACCGCGATGAGTTCATCCTCCGTCCGACGAGCAGGCCGCATTGGTGGCATTCCCATCACCAGGAAATCCTCTCCGCTCGGGATCTTCAGCGTGAAGAGCGGGGGACCTGGCTCGGGATCACGAAAACGGGCAACTTCGCTGTCCTGACGAACTACCGCGAGACCGATACTCACGATGCGAACCATCCAGTAATGGGGTCAAGGAGCAGAGGAGGGATGGTGACTGCCTGGTTGACAAGCCCAGAGGACGAAAGCACGGAACAATTTGTACATCATTTGTTGGAGGGCGAGGGAGTGAAGGGTGTTGGCGGCTTCTCCCTCGTCTGCGGGAAGTTGAGGAAGCGGAGAGATACAGAGCATGAATTGGAGCCGTTAGCAATCATATCGAATCGTGCAGGGAGTCCAGATGATGTCCCATGGATTGCACAGAAACGGGGCCAAGTGTACGGGCTGAGCAATACTTCTTTCCTGGATCCAGAGACATGGCCAAAGGTACGGATGGGCAGAGAAAAGGTGCTGGGGGTAGTGAAGGAGGTCGTTGATGGTGGCTTGGGAGAGCAGGAGCTGGTGGACAAATTATATGCCGTCCTCGATACAGATACCCTCCCCCCACAGGAGGGAGAGGACTTCGAGGAGTACATCTACCAACTAAGGCATTCCATCTTCATCCCCGCCATTGGACATGCAGCAAGACCAAAGGTTCCCAAGGCCGATGCAATCGCATCCGCCAACACAGCAGTGGCAGCGAACGGGATCAAAGAATGCGAGGACTCGGAGGAGGAGCTGAAGGAGGAAGAAGCACCGGATCCAGAACAAAGCCCAGGGATGACGGGGATCTATGGGACGCAAAGACAAACTATAATACTGGTGGACTGGGAAGGAAATGTCACGTTCAGAGAGCGCTCGCTCTGGGATGCAGAGGGAAATCCCATAGAGAGGGGGAAAGCAGACATGAAGTTCGAGTTCAAGGTCGAGGGATGGAATGGCGAAAGTAAGGGAAACGAAGTCCACCCTCTCGCAGTTTTGTAGATGGCTGATCTTGCCGCAGAGGCCACATAGACTTCATTTGGGTTTGAATTTACATAGTGTCAAGCTGGCACCTAGAAATTGGCATGGTTCCTGATCTATCCCTTGTAGTCGCTCTGAAATTGCATTTGTTGCTTTTGCCAAGAGCACATGATGGCTCCTGTTCAGGAGAAGCGACGCGCAGCAGCCGAGCAGAAAGTGAATCTGCTTTTCATCGAAAATCGCCGAAGTGGAAATTTGTGTATACCCTTTCCGCTCCGAACTTCGTCTCTCGATCAAGACCATTGTCATCATTGCAACAACAATGTCGAGTCCCACTCGAAAGAAGGCTCCCGCTGTGGGTGCCTTCCGTTCTCGAGACTCGAAACGACTCGACGACGAAAACACTCTCACGCCAAGGCGGTCCTTCCAGAATCTGCGCCAGCTATTCAAGCTTCCTGCTCGAGTCTTGACCCCGTTCTCACACAAACGTGAGGATGATCGTGGTCGAGCTCCAATGGTCAATCAGACGGAACCTAGGACACACAGATTGATGGGCGAGATCTCTCCGACTCGAGCAAGAGCCCTGCCATCAACTTCGAACACTGCACCCAATCTGAGAAAATTGGCTGCTCGCAACTCCTCCGCAACACTACTTTCCTCGCCTCTCCGTAACATGTCAGAGCCTCTTCCCTTGCCACGGTGCCCACAGTCAGATTACTCCTTCCGTCCTACTCCAAGTGGCTTGCGGTCTACATACACCATGAACCAGTGCAGCCCTCCTCGTCAACACATACCCAAGCATTCGCTCCCCTCAGGACCCGAGGTTGAAGCTGGCAATATTTCGTCAGCCCGGCGTGCCTTCACGGACATCACTCGACGAATCAACAGTCCCCAGCTCCACCTCCCAAGACTCAGCCTGGGTCCTCGAAATGCATCTTCCCCCCTCGTCACTGTTCCGTACACGTCTTGCCCTACAACCTCTACAAGCCAACAAACCTCTCCCCCTCGCCCTATCTTCACCAATAGCAAACGTCCTATGCACAGAGCTGAGCGCTCACTGTCTTTGTTGAACGAAGAGAACAGACGGAATACACACGGCGGTGGAAGACCTCGATCAATCACCACAAGAGACCACCTTACTACCAAGCATTCCTTCTCAAAGAGCGTCTCTTCCCTCATCCAAACTTCAGGACCAACAACGGCCTCCACCACACCCGCGACCCCACCACAAGCCCTCTTCACCACGAACCCTCGCTGCATCTACAACGCACAGCCACACGCCTATTGGGCAGGTCGCTTCACGTCTCTACACGACCAATACCACACCCAAATGCTCGACGACACCGTCAACGACGAGAAGCTTCTCACGTATTTCCTCAACCCCCCCAAAGATGAGACGAAACTCCGCCAAATAGAAGAGCATACCACGAGCTCTGGTACCACATTCTACGTGCCTGACAGCGGCCCGCCTGACACAGCAATCCGCCAAGACGAAATCAGGAGATGCAAGAGAGTGTTCTATACGCTGCAAGGTCTGTGTGTTACCGCCGAGGCGAAGAACAGTCTTTGGGGCTTTCAGTTGAGGTTTGCGAGAGACAGGCAGATGGAAGCTTGCTTGCCGAATGGAGGAACGATGGAGCCGGAGAAAGGGTTAAGGCCGTGGACTAAGTTGGCGACGAGGAAGAGGGATAATACCGCCAGTAGCGGTGGCCTTGGAGAGACTTTTTAGGGTTGTTGAGGGGTTTGCCTTGCTGAATTGGGTGACACATTCATGATTGACGATGTTATGAGATATGGATATGACTTTACGAGTTCACGAGACATGATGGCTTGTAGGATTAAGTTCCCACCTACGGTTTCTCTATCAGGGGGCAGCGGGCATAATGTTCCGCTTTTATTGCCGGAAATCCGAATACGGCGCCGAATAGTTATTGGCTTTGTTTATGAGAGGTCTTCTGATGAAACTGCCGTGAGATGGATATCTGCCTGAGCGAGTGCTCTCAACATTTTCACGCCTCATTCTCCTTGTTTTCCTTTCCGCGTTGCAAGCCTTTCTCATGGAAAATGTTTTATCCATGTGGCTTCTGCAGGGGATTACTCCATGCCAAGACCTACAGGATGTTGTCGAACATCCTGTAAGATTCCAGGACTAATGACGCTTATTTGTTAGTCTGATGAACCTGAATAGAGGCTCCTCCCACTTTTGAAACAGATTTAAGCTTAATATCCGCTTAGGATGGGTATCTTGCTTGGTTGTTGAAGCGCAAATTACAAGATCCCGGCTTTGCTGTTGTTACAAATAATGTAAGCTTCATTTCAACGTCAACTATTCTTTAAACTGTCGGATTCATGCAAGCTGTACACAATGCTGTTGGAGAAAATCCGTATTCCGCCTAGACTAAATCTCTTGGCCATTTGCGGGGTGTTTTTGTACCCCGCCTCTTGCTCCGCAAAGGGTGGGGTTGCAAAAAAGTGACCGCGAAAATCCTTTTCCCCTCTCCATCCTTCATCCAATCACCATAAGTATTTTTGTTTGTTAGACTTTGTTTACTGTCAAAAATGATTGCTGTCAAGGTTGCTCCAGAACCGGGAGACCCGGCATGTTCATAGTTTAGCCGAACAATGATGGAATTGTCTCAACTAGCTCTTTTCCCTTAGTTCTCATCAGGTTTCCTATGCCCCTCTACATATATAGGACCAACCTTTCCCTGGAATTTGCGATGCAAAACCGCGGAAAAGAAGGTCCGAATCTTCAGTTTGAGTGAAAGCATTTCGATCCTCACTGAAGGAAGAGTACCTGTCTTCCGTCTCAAGATGATGAATCTCTCAAGACTCCTGGCAATAACAATTGCACTGTCAACTATTAATGCTCATCCACACGACAACTGCAACAATGAATTCTTCAACAGAGTGCTGCCCTCCAACGCTTCCACTCTCGGCACCTATCACGTACCAGCCAACGGCTCCTTCGGCCAAGCAGCAGACATAGCATACCCGATCAATGCCACCAACCTCCCAGCTCTCTGCGCGGTCATAGTCAATGTTACCTCTTCAGCAACTTCATCCTACACGTTTGGCCTCTTCCTCCCCGAGGATTGGAACCAACGCTTCATCGCTGTCGGCAACGGCGGCTTCTCCGGCGGCATCAACTGGCTCTCTATGGGGTCCGTCGTCCCTTACGGCTTTGCCACTCTCTCAACTTCCACTGGGCACAACAGCACAGGCCAAGACATGACCTGGGCCCTAAACAACCCCGAGTCAAAAGCAGACTGGGGCTACCGCGCCATGCACGGCTCCGTCGTTCTCGGCAAACAACTCACAAGCGCCTATTACAGCAGAAAACTATGCTACTCCTACTACGCAGGCTGCTCAACAGGCGGCAAACAAGGCATGAAGGAAGTGCAAAAGTATCCCTCAGATTTCGACGGCGTCCTAATCGGCGCTCCAGCCTGGTGGTCAACCCATCAACAGCTTTGGCAGCTCACAGTCGGCATCATTAACCTCCCCGAAGGCTCCCCTTCCTACATCCCATACTCCATGTTCCCACTCATCAGCAACGAAGTCCTCCGGCAATGTGACGCCTCGGACGGCGTGCTCGATACCATCATCATGGACCCCAAGAAGTGCAACTTCCGCCCCCAAGCCCTCCTCTGCCACCCTGGCCAAAACACTAGCACTTGTCTGTCACCGGAACAAATCAAAACATGGGAGGCGCTTCATCGCCCAATAGCAGATATTAATAATACATTCGTATACCCGAACTTTGAGCTCGGCTCCGATGCGCAAATCCCAGGTTCTTTCGGCGTGTATGGGACGAACGCCCCGTCTCTCTACGGCACATCATATGTCCAGAACTACATCCTCGATGATGCTTCCTGGGACTGGAAAACGTACAACTACTCCGTCGTTGAGATCGCCGATTCCCTAAACCCTGGTTCCACCAACGCAGCGGACTTCGACATCTCTCCCTTTTACGAGAGAGGAGGGAAACTTCTGCATTACCACGGCTTGGCAGATGGATTGATACCTACTGGCGCGAGCGAGTTGCTGTATAATAACTATCTGTATAACATGAGCGCCAAAGGTATCAATCTAGATGACTTTTATCGTTTCTTTCTGGTGCCGGGAATGCAGCATTGTTCTGGTTCTGTTGGGAACGCGCCTTGGTACATGGGCGGCGTGCAGACGATTCGGGGGGTGTATGGGGTCCCGGGGTTTAGGTAAGGTTTTCCCAGATTAAATCGTTGCTTCCTTCGATGTGGGATGAGGGTCAGCAGTGCTCTCAACTCCCTCAAGTTCTCATAGTGCTAATTCTCTGGGCCTAGGGATCGCGAACACGATGCTCTTTTGGCACTCATGGCTTGGGTTGAGAAGGACGTTGCGCCGGAGCATATCATCCCAACCAAGTGGAACAATGACACGGATCCAAGTCAGGGGGTGTTGAGACAACGCCCGATCTGCAAGTTTCCTGCTGAGGCGACGTATGTTGGGCACGGGAATGTCAACGCGAGCAGTAGCTGGAAGTGCGTTGCCCAAGTTTGAGCGTGAGAGGGGAGTGGTCCAATGGCCTCTAGCAAAGGTTGTTGCAAGAGGAAGACTTCACAGTTTTATCATTCCTACAAGATAGGAAACGATTAGTATAGATAAAAGAACACATAAACAAATCATCTCTTCTTCATTTCATACACAGTTGTTCGCATTTAGGTCCAGTTTTGATCTCGAGTTTCGACGTGTTGATCATACATACATATAACAAAGATTAGTGAGGAGTCACTGAGTCCGCTTCTCACAGTGATTTTGGCGAATGTGAATGTGAATGAGTTGTCCAATGACGCGGCGGTGCAATAGTAGACGTCTTTTTGAATTGTTCGATGTCCTTTTCCGACTGGTGCTCGAGTCACTTATCGCCCATGAAAGGGTGCAAAATGGTGAAGCTAACGACTCAGGTCCTCTCTTCTTGAATGCTTCCCGTGAGCAATTGCAACGAGTGTTGGAGACATCTTTCCACGTAATAATATTTGCGAGTATATACATCGAAATAAGTGGAGATCCTGTCTAGAAAGCCACTCGGTCCGCAATTCCTGCTCAGATCATTTATTCCTTCAATAGGGGCCCATGAACATAATCTGTGGACATGACTTTTTTTTCTACAATGGCCCTTTGCGATGTTCAGGGGTCACGGTGAAAAGTTTCGAAGTCTCCGAGGGGAGGTGATTGCTAGATTTGCTGGTGCGGGGTTTGCCACTTGATTGCTGGTACTTATTCATCACTTGGCCATTTGTCATAATTTGCCTTCACGTCACACTCCCTAAGAGATCCTGAGGGAGACTAGTATGTCATTCTCCAAAAAAATCTTGGACATTAAATACCCAGCTAGAAGATCCTACTCCTCAATAATTACCACAACTTCTCCACCAGATCGTCTCGCCTCCCTCCTCCGCCTCCAAAACCCAGGCAACGAAAGCTGAGGACATCTCCTCGGACTCTTCCCCTCCCGCTCCCGCTTCCTCTCTCTCCTTTCCCTCCTCGTAGCATGATGTTTCTTCCGACTCACAATCGCCAAATGGAGATGCACCGCCCACCCCGCCATGCTAAACACCGTGCCCAGCCACATAAACACAAACATCCTGACTCCCAAACTCGCGCTGATATTCAACTCTTTCTGCGAAGTAATGACTTTCTGGAATATGACGTACATGACACATGCTGTGGTTGATGCAATGAAGTTAAGGAGTCCAGAGATGAATGCGAAGGTTACGAAATGGTAGCTGTACCAACGGGACAGAAGGACGAGAGGTGAGAGGAAGATCAGGAGGAAGGATGTGATGATGCTTAAGAGGAAGGAGCTGAACATTAGGTTTGAGACGATGCGAATTAGTGTTAGAATGGTGGTTATTTTTGAAGGAAGGGCGATTGTGGCTCCGTAGAGGAGTCTGTGGTGGTGATCAGCCGTAAGCCATCTTCCTGAAGGGGAGAACAGCCAAGGGTACAGTTTCCACTTACTCGCCAAGTATGATTGCCACGGGGTTGAACCACCAGAGATTCTTGGGTTTGGAACAATCAGTAATGCCCCTGTTGTTGCGAAGTGATTAGATTAGGTGATGTAGGTGGAGGGGAGGGGAACGAACTCATCGTTATACCCCTCGCAGAAGTTCCACAGCCCAACTTGATAAAAGTCGTGGATTCCAATACTTCGAGCGATGGAATTCACGAGTATTGCGTCCTCAGGGGAGGTAGAGGGAAGGATATTCGAGACGTCGATTTTCAAGAAATAGCTTTCCCGTAGGACAGGCCTGTTGTGCGTGTTACCGATTTCTACCTATTCGCATATTAGCATACGATATTAAGAGGTAGAAGAGAGCTTACGAGGAGCATGAAGATGCATGAAAGCACGTATAAAAAGCTCGAGATCTTGATGAGACGCCATTGCTTCCGCTCGAAAAAGAGAATGAGCCTAAGGAGGTCGACCTCTACATTCGCGACTGCCGCAGCGCCATCGTCCTGAACAACTTTCTCCCTCTCATCTGTCGCATTGAGGACCTGCTCCCCACCTCCATCCTGCGCTTTCGCTTTCTTCCGAGACCGCAGGAACTCGAAATCCGTAATCGCCATGTCGGACGTCGTCGAGAGATCGGGCGAAAACAGCTCCAACGATCAACAGATGCGGCCCCATGTTTATGTATGCTCCGAAACCTTGTCCCGCCAGAGTCCCGGGAGCCTGCCACGCAGCAACTGCTTCTGTCGGTGGCTTGTCAGATGTGTGCTGGACCCTGGTGACCTGCAGTTCAGTGGGTGGGATTGGGAGGTTGCCCCACCAAGTGCAGGCTGCAGGTCATCTCCACACATCACAATGGCGCCCAAGGTCAGCTTCGGCCGCCAGGGCTCTCTTTTCCAGGCCTGTGATTTGCTTGAGTTGTGAGCAAAGCCTTCCGCGTGCGCCAGTGATCAGCGAGTCTCCAGGGAGCTCTCAGAATGTCTCGGAAGGCGGACTGAAAACTCTCACCATCTGGTGGACCAGTCAGGCTGGTGCTGCATCATCAAGCCACAGGGCAACCTTGGGATTCGATTTTCCTTTCATCGCGCCTTGTCTTTCTTCAAATATCTTCATCTGTTGTTGTTTTCCTCTTACTGCGTCGTCTGAATATTCCTTAATGTCTAAAGTTTGATAGAAGACTCCAGCGATGATGTTGCCCGCACGGCTATTATGCTTTGTTTACATCTTCATCACCAGCACGAGCGCACAGTCGAGCGACAGCCTGCTTCTCCTCTCAGGATCTTCACTTACGGGGCCGATCACGGGATCATCTGAAGCTATATCTCCCACAGGAAGCTATGCATCGTATTCTTCCACGATAACGGCGTCTACGACGAGCATATCGGATGGAGTTCCTGTTGTAGGGACCGGGACCGTGAACGTGACCTCCTACATCTCACTCTCCTCCCAAATCATCCTCCAAGGCTCTTCAACGACGAATGTCACCAATGCCACTCAAACAATCATCTCACCTCAACCTACGAACAAAACACCATGCAACAACTATCCCGAGTTCTGCTCCAGGCAATATAGCAACATAACCGAAGTCTCCGCCCACAACTCCCCCTTCGTCATCCCCAACAATGTAGCCTCTAACCAACACTGGCCCGTCACTACGCAACTGAATGATGGAATTCGGCTCTTGCAAGCCCAAATGCACTTCGTGAATGGAACCCCCCACTTCTGCCACACGTCGTGCTCTCTCCTAGACGCCGGACCCATCACCACCTGGCTGACACAAGTCTACGAATGGGTTGCCACGCACCCGTACGATGTCGTAACATTAATCCTCGAAAACGGCGACTATGCACCCGTAACCAGCTACGTGCCCTTTATCGAGTCCACAGGACTCACAAAATACACCTACATCCCTCCCAAGATCCCGATGTCCCTCGAGGACTGGCCAACTCTGGAGACAATGATCCTGACCGGCAAACGAGTAGTCCTATTCATGGACTACAACGCAAACCAAGTCGCCGTGCCCTGGATCCTCGATGAATTCAGTCAGCTCTGGGAAACGCCCTTCGACCAAACGGACCGCACATTCCCCTGCACTCCCCAACGGCCACCAAACCTCTCCCCAGAACAAGCGAAAAGCCGGATGTACATGACGAACCACAACCTCAACTACGAGATCGACCTCCTCGGAAACGCTATTCTCGTACCGTATATTCCGTATTTGAAGTTTACGAATAATATCACTGGGCCCGGGAGTTTAGGGGGGAATGTCGAGAATTGTACGAAGGAGTGGGGCTTCCCGCCGAAGTTTCTGGATGTGGATTTTTATGATGTGGGGAATGGGAGTGTGTTTGAGGTGGCGGCGAGGGCGAATGGGGTGGTTTATAATAGGACTTGTTGTGGTGCTGTGAAGAGCTGGGGCGAGAGGGAAAGGATACCAGGAAGTTTTATTTGGCAGGTTGGAGCAGCCGCGCTTGTTGCTTTGCTGATGATGCTATGAAAGGTTTGGGCGAGTTTGGAGTTATACGGAAGGTCAAGCGTTTCGAAAGGAGTTCTGGAAGTGGAACAGGATGTCAAGAGAGAGCTGATCGAATCTTTTGAATATGTACCACATGTCTAATGCTATCTACCCCTCAGCCAACATGGCAGCAACAACCCCGCCCCACCCCCCAGGATTGTTGTTCATCGTAACCAACAACCCATTATCCCCCGTCACCATATTCAAATTACTCTTCGTATTAACCCCATACATATAAATGGCACTGCTGCCCTGGATATCGATGGCATTCGTCTGACACGCCGCATTGTTATTACAATTACTCAAATCATTACCATTAAAGAACGTCCAGAATCCAGTAGCATAGAGGAAAAGATTCGTCGACGAGGTGATATACTCAAACCAAGCCATCCTGCATTGCGAATCTCCGCCTCCACAGTTCGAGTAATCAGGATCTCCGTAGGGCGTGACGAGTGCCGGTGCCCACGGAGCAGGATCGAGAACGTCTTCTGCAAAGCCAGGTCCTTGCCAGTACGGCGTCTCAGATTGCTGCATACCAGCATAAATATCTTTTGCGTTGTGGAAATTGTACTGGTATAGGGTGTTGTGTTCGAAAGCCGTGCCGACTAACCAGGTTCCTCGTCCACCGTTGGAGGCAGATGAAGATTCGATGAGGGCACCGCGGCCAACGGCGATGTTTTGGCCGTTTCCGCCGTCGAGGTCGTGGTCTGCGGTCCAACCCCACATGTCTTCAATATAAGCCGAGGAAGTGGCTGTGAGATGTAGAAGACCAAACGCTGCTTTGCAATCAGCTGGGGAACCAGCGCAGTTCGTCTGAACCTTTGATCCAGCTGCTCCGCCGACGCGGAAGTGGGAGTTCCATAAGCCTACATCTCCGGGGTTGGAGGCTGCGATGTTGATCTCAAGCTATGGGGTGTACCGTTAGCAAACTGTGGATGTAGAGGTTTCAAGGATGCGGACTTACAAGTTGACAACCTTGCAGGACATCAGCTACCGTGAAGAGCATATCTGAGATCTGAGCAACGCCGACATCACCAGCATTGCCTACCTGGACCATGGGCACAGGACTTGTTGGGTTCCAAAAGTTGCTTCCCACGGCTGAGATAGCTGACCATGCTTCGCCTACGATCCGAGAGCCGGCGGGAACGAAGATCGTGTTGGTGACCAGATACGTTCCTTGTGGGAAGAAAATGATTTTGCAGTTTGCGTAAGTGGAGAGGATTGAGTTGATATTGGCAGTGTCGTCTGTGACTCCATCGCCGAAGACTGGAAGGCCAGAGACGGACTTGATGTTGATGAATTGATCGAGGGCGTACTCTTGGTAAGTTGGGGGGGCCATGGTGAAGTAGTTGCCGTTTTGAAGCAAGTTTGAGGAGCGGGGGGTCGTGAAAGTTGCTCCTCCTACATAGCTTCCCAATGGAGAGCCACCTGGTGTGTACTGCAGACGTCAGTTGAAAACTTCAAATCGCACTGGTATCACTCACCGTATTTCCCATGACCCATGTATCTGCAACGTTCCCAGCTAAGATAGCGTTTCCACTGGCCATGACAGTTTGCGCAGAACCCCCACCATTATTCTGAACATTCTCCAGAATCAATGATGAAGCTCCATTTCCGGTGTTGACTGTAGCAACAAAGGTGCCAACATCTTGAGCCGAAGAGTCCAAGACAACAAGCGAGCCCACAGAGTTCGAGGTCATGTCTATCGCAACACTGTGATCCTGGAATGTACAGTCCTGAATAATGCAATCAAAGCAATGGGACAACTTAATCCCCGTGGTGGAAAACTTGAATGCAACCCCCTTGACCATGTATTGCTGGTTGGACATATCAATACCAACAACACCGCCATTGATCTGCAAGTCACCAAGATAAGTTCCACTTCCTCCTTCAGGCATTGAAATTCCTGTATGCCCACTAGAAAAGCTCGGCATGTTGAAGACACAATTGGTGAGTTGGGTAGCTTGGCTGACGCTCCAGTCAATGATCGTAAACTGCGTATCCTTATTGATGTTATTCGAATCAAAGACAAGATTTTTGACTCCGATGTAGAAATTCGTTGTTGCATCTTGGTGTGGGTCCTTGCCGTAAATTAGGACATTTCCATTGAATCCTGATGCAGCTTTGAGGGTGGGAGGGCTCAATGGGTCCCCCATCAGCACGGTGCCAACGTATAACTGGAGTGGTTTCGAGAGAATATAGACGCCACGTGGGAGATATATCACAGCTGGCTGACCTGTCGTCCCCAGCTGGTTTTGGTCTCGAGTGATTCCATTGATTCCAGCTATGTTGATCAGCTTCCACGTTGATCAAATTATGGAAGCTCTTACCGTTGATAGCATTTTGGATGGCATCCGTATCATCTGTTGATCCATCACCTGCAGCACCATAGTTGGTCTTCACGTTTCGAAAAACTGGCCATGATGCGCCGTCGTTGATGAAAGGAGAAATCCCATTATGCGTGATCTGCTCGTACCAGAAAGTACCAGGATTGGTAACTACTGGCCCACCGCAGCTTCTTGCTGCCAACAGTGCATCTGTACGTGGTGTTGGAGCAGTTTTCACGTGCTTAATTGCTCCGTTCCAAGGCTGGACACTCTCATTTATGGAGATCAATGGTATTCCTCTGCATTGCTGTTAGCCGGAGCACGTAAGATTTTCAAGAAAGACTCACTTCATATTAGGAACAAAGTCTGCAAAATTCGTGTTGACTGGTATAGGTGGGTAGTATGAGTTGTTTGCCAATGCCGTGGTATTGAGAATGCTTCTCCGTTGTTCAACAGCTGGTAGACTTCTGGCAGAAACGATCTCGGCAAGAGCCAAGAAAAGGAGAGGGAATAAATGCATCGTGCTTAGAAGTTGAATTGACGGAACTCTGACAGTTGCGTCCCCCTCTTAAGTACGACCGTGAAAAAGGAGAAGAAGAAGAAGAAGTGATGATAAAAGCTTGGGAAGGAGCGGTATCCCTGCTAACAGCCTCACACTCTGGCTCAGGAAAGACAGCTCATCTTTCATCAAATCTGACAAATCATGGTGCATTTGCAAAGCTGGCAAGGCAAAAACAACCAGACAAAATTCGAGTAAGGATCTACAGCTCGAGAATCGTGTAACAGAAAGAAGCTCTGTATTCCGCAGACACATTAAGGCGGCCGCTGCAGCGTGGTGCAAGCCAGATTTGGCCCTGCTCCCGACAGCATGCCACTACATTTTACTGTAGAGAAACGCCGAGGAAGGCATTCCGAGCCGGCGGCGTTAAGCGAGCAAACGGAACGGCCCCCATGTTGGTCTGCGCGACATCCGAAAATCGATCTCACTCGCCCGATGGGATCTGGTCCCAAATTGACATCTGAGGTGAGATTTGGCTCATGCGTCCCAAAGAAAATCTCAACGTCTTTACTGAGATTAACCGCAAGCTTCAGCCCCAGACTTAGTCACGGATCAATGGAATTGCACCAGTAAACCTCAGGGGACTTGAAATACGAGCGCGGCTCGGCATGTGGCTTCAGGGGTACAAAATTAAGGCTGACCCAGAGGATCGTGCCGACAGGGGATTTCCCGCTTTTCCTTCGAAGATTGGATGAACCTTAATTTATCTCACAGCCCCAGAATTGGAGTTATTCTGCGGAGGATTGTCCTGAAGAAGACAACAAACTTCAGGACTGGTCAAACCTCCGTAAGTCCTCCGGTGTTACTCGGTATTTCCCCTTAAGTTAAAGAAAATGCAACGTTCCTAATGGAAGGGGTTGAAACGCCTGCTTAACACCTGCTCAATATAGCTTAACCGATTTACCCCTATCATAGAATTGCTTCTCTAATTCATTAACGGAACTTTGCTGGAGTGATTCCACACGCATGTCCGGGTGATGTGAGGTACTGAGGAGCCGGTTTCCCGTTTCTGCACTCTCAGTAGTCGAAACTCAGTATTTCAAATTAGCTCCTGAGGATGACTTCAGCCCAAAATCTATGGCACGTTGCGCCAGAACAGGTCTTTCACTCCTTTCTTTGGCAGTTCGATCCGCTTTAGACGCTTATTACCCTCCAATCCTTCGGCCCCTCCGATTTATTTGGGAGACGGGTGAGATGCAAATGCAGTGTTGAATCTCATCTCGATTGTAACGTAACGGTAATGGCCAGAAATGACCAGAACAACCTCAGCTCCGAGATACAGCCCCCAAATCAATCTCTGCAGGCTTGAAGTGTCGTATATAAAAACCAGAACGTTTTCCATGTAGATGTATTCTCCATCAAGCTTCAGTCTCTTCCAACACCTTCTTCTTTTAGTCACAAGAACTTTCAAGTGAAATTTCTACCAGATAATCTTTAATCAATATGCGTTCCTCAGTTGTAAGACCCTCTTTCGTCAATACTCGAGCAGTTCTAACAGTCTCTAGGTTCTCGCCTTGTCATGCTTGGCAACTTTTGCCATTGCAGAGCCACTCCCTTACCCACCACAGGCAACCTCCAAGCCTACAATCCCAGCTAATTTTCACCCAACTTTCGGAAACAAGAAAGGGAACTTCCAGCCCACTTCCACCAAAGTGAGCAAACGACGCATCTCAGAGCGAGACACAGGCGGCTGGGTGGAGAATGGAAATGTTGCTGTCTGGAACATCAATGATGAGGATGGTGTGGGTGCTGGAAACGATCAATATACCATGTACTGGGGTGACGGAAGTGTTGATCAAGGCTGGCCAGCACGCGATCAATGGGTCTCCTTCACTGAGATGTAAGTCCTCTCCCCATCACTCTTAAAATCCCAAGTCTCACGTATCCAGGTTCAATGCCAACAAAGCAATTATGTTCTCGTCCTGCTCTACCTGGGGTGTCGACAATGACTCCGGTCCCGAGGTCGGCGCCATCTGGAACGCAATCGAAGCCGTGGCCGCTCAGACTGGAGTTGACCACCGCTTCATCCTCGCAACAATCATCCAGGAATCTGGCGGCTGCGTTCGAGTCCCGACTACCAACTACGGCGTCCGCAACCCAGGTTTGATGCAAGACCACAACGGCTCCGGAACCTGCAATTCTGACATCACCGGCGAAGTCGACAACCCGTGCCCCGACTCCACCATCACTCAAATGGTTACTGATGGAACGGGCGGAACACCTGACGGAGATGGATTGGCGCAATGCATTAATCAGAGCGGTTGGGGAACAGAGGCGGATTTTTACAGAGCGGCCAGGCTGTATAATAGCGGAAGCATTGATGGGTCAGGGAACTTGCAGGATGGGATCGCGACGCATTGTTATTCCAGTGATATTGCAAATCGGCTGACAGGGTGGGTTAGCGCTGAGCACGGCTGTTATCTTGATGGATGATAGCCATGTTCCTGTGGACATTAATGCGGGATCTGTGGAGAAGTGTTGTGGTACTGTTATGGTCGGTTAAGCGAGAAAAATGGTGGGTCTCAAATAGGGGCTCAGGGGGTTCAACACGACCCCGCACTCCAGGCAGTCGAGCCTTCGCTTTTCCTTGTAAAACTCATTGGATCGATATTTTGCATATAATATGGCGCTTTTCTGGAAGTAATAGGGCTGATGAATATGAAAACATTGAATTGATCTGCATACCGCTGTGATACTGCGGGATTTCATTGCAGCTGAAATATTATCTAGGAATAAGATTACATTAGAATAAGTAAGGCTACATCGGTCCAGAGTTTTGTTGATAAGATCGTAATAACTGAAAATGTGTTGGAAATCTGGCAGGCTCAATTCGGGATACAAATTTAGAGAGGATTGGAATTTTGTTTATCTGCTGGAACAGACATCTGCAGTATTGGAGAGCTCGATCATGGCTGTCATACCTTGGTGCTACTGTGTAATTTTTCTTGGCATAAACTTTTGAGTTGCCAATTTGCGGGTTCAATGTCGTCAATTCAATTAGGTCGCCTTTGGCTCGTCGGTCGCTTCGGCTGCAATGTAAGGCGTAGTAGTAGGTGTGACACCTCTCAACTTGGCACCAGCTTGGTCTCGACTCAAAAATAGTTGGCTAGGCTGTGCTTGTATGTTCTCTTTAAGGGTTCCACCGAGAACTGCGTAGTCGGTCCAGTAGATGCCTCGCTTTTGGAGCTGGGGAACGAGGAGCCCCACGCTGTCTGTGATGCTCTTGGGTTGCACATGTCTGTTTTTTTCGTTTTTATGTCAGAACGAGGTTTGGAGAACTAAAGGATTATTGGGGCGAGAAGGGCCGGGGTTGGAGAGCACTCACATTGCGGATTAAAGCCGACGATGTCTGCTTCCACAAACCACTTTTCCATCATATCAGCGACCTGCTCCGGAGTACCGACAGGTATAGGGCCAAAACCGCCAAACCCGACGTTCTCACCAAAAATACGCGGGGTCCAAGGCTTACCCTTCTCCACCATCTTGAAGTTGTTGAATTTTCCCTGAATCCCTGCACCGGCTAAGTCTTCGTTACCAAAATTGAACGGCTCATTCAAGGCGGGCTTCAAGAGGTCCACTCTAGTGAGAGCACAGTACGAGGACAACCCGCCAATGAGCTCGTGTTTGCTAGGTACCTGGCCTTCTCGCTTTGGTTTCCTCCTCAGTTCGTCCGAGGATTGGACAGATGCCAGAAAACAATTTGACAGAAGATGGATATCCACCTGCTGCGACAGCACCTCCTCGAATGCCCTGCTGTATTTCGCTAGTCCTTCGGTGGTCTTCACACAGCAGACCGGCGCTCTCTTCATCACTTTCGTTTCGCCATACATGCAGAATGCAGGTTACTGAAATATGGGACCATATATTGGGTTCTTCCTTGGAGCGTTCTCATTCGTTGGGATTGTCTTTGTATGGTTCTGCTATCCTGAAGCCAAGGGAGCGAGTATTGAGGACTTGGATGCGTTCGTGCAGAAGATCCCAACCAGGTAGTGTGGAAGGTAATCAGAGGATAATATGGTATTCAAAAATTTGATATCGAAGGGTAAGGTAAGGTATTGAGATGGCGGAGGAGAAGAAAGCAGAGGCCACTGTGACGACTCAAAATATTTGACTAAACTCAGTGTGCCAGGAATTGTGTCGGGGTGGTTCAGAATTACAGATGGAAAGCCAAGGGTATTAAAAGAAACATTGATAGAATATTTAGAAGAGTTTGGAGTTATCATATCTCCGGGCTTGTATTATTTATTGAGTATTATTTCTCTTAGGACCGCTCCGGAGTGTCAGAAAATTTCCTGTGCTGCTAAATTCATCTGGAACACTTCAAAAGCTTCAGACTCCAATCAGGTTTACAACTAAGGATAATGACTGGAACGAGTTTTGAGGTGCTGATTTCCAATGGGACTTCTTTACGGTAGAATTAATTTTGAAGAAGGTTTCAAACTTTTCAAGCGTTCCTAGTGATACCGTGCAACACGCGAGGCCCGCCTCCCTCCAGAATTGAAGACGAGCTCACCATTAATCCAAAGCAAACTGTACACAACTTAATGGCATGAGATGAGAAATTGAGCAAGTAGATAATTTAGTCAAATTATACTTTTGCAAAACGCCGTAAAGGTCCATTACAGTTGTCTCTCAGACAGTTAAATCAGTGCTTAACGGAAAAGCATGCTATTTTGCCTCCAACTTCTTCCATCTTCTGATCCCAGTACCAAATACTCCCGATTCACGCAGACCTCTTCATATTGAACGTAAGATTTTGCGTAGTAGATTCACCATAATGCTCAGGAATGGTCGGGAATTTCTCAAACTCCGGTGTCCTCTCAAGCCACGCAGCATAAGACTGGTGATGCTTCTTGCTGTTTCACCAAACATCAACCACTTGTGCTGTCCCTCAGGCACTATGCCAACGATCCAAGAGAATACACAGGGATGCGGTTTTGTCTCTGCCTCAATGGGATCTTTGAGGTTGCTGATTTTTTGGTAGTAGTCCTTCGGTTTGTCGCCACCCTTCAGGAATGCCCTCGTGACCGTCATAACTGGTGCCTTGATCGGACTTTCCACGTGGCAGGTCAAGGGCCAAGGCTTTGTTGACGACGATGGGCAAACTCCTCATTTCGACTTGAGGATGTTATCCGATCCGATGATGGACTGCGCTCTTGGGTATGCTCATGGAGACTTCATTGACTCTGCCTTCGTGGGCAATCTACAACAGCTCACAGATTGGGACCTTGCCAATGGGTCATGATTGTACACTTTGGCCAGTGTCCCCACTTGGTCATTTTGACCAGAGAAAAGTTGGGTGATTTCGCCACAAAACAACAATGCGAATCCCAGGATGGAAAGAACAGCTGATAGTTGTGGGCACATCAACCCGGGCTTTACGCGTTCTTCCCAAACAACAGAATTTACGCCTTCCTCTTCAGCAACCCACGGAAGAAATCGAAGCTGTTACTGTCACTCTGCAACTCCCAAATTTTGCCCGTTGGTCGGTCTTCCCACCCCAACTCTTCAGCTTTGAGAAGTCCCCAATTGGTCGTGATCCCCTTGATCCTCGCTCGCACTCCTCCTTCGGCCTCCAGGGTCACGATTTGATCTGTATGGAGCCAGTTTTTATAGTAGGTTTCTTCCAACTTGTGATCAAAGCCAGTCCGTAGGAAGCGCTTGTAGATAGTTTCAAATTTGGTGAGGATTCGGGCGAGAAGCTTTTCTAAAGTAAAGGGTGCGAGAGAAGAGAAGGCCGGAGTTGACAGTAGTGCGTTCAAAGAGGTAGTTGGAGCAGCGTTGGTGGTATTCAGGCCGATGCCCACGACGAGGTCGTAGGAACCAGCGGAGTATGAGGAGTTTACGAGGATCCCGCCAATTTTGATGTATTCCTTCTTTCCAAGCTTGGTTGGGTCTTGTGCGTCTATTTACGTCAGCCGCGTTGTTTGAAGTCCTCTCACTTCTCACTCACATATATCATTCGGCCATTTGAGCTTCACTGGGAAGTCCTTGTAGCCGCGATCGTAGGACTGGATGCCTTCAACGATCGCAATAGCAGCGAGATATTGAATGAACACAACGGGGGCGCTATTACTGAGCTCCATTGGATGCTTCATGCAGACGGACATGACCAGAGATCCAGCAGGCGAGACCCAGACATTCGATCCTCGACCTCGACCAGCTACTTGAGTTGTTGCTGTGAATGTGAAGCCCGTGGGGACGTTTGAAAGTAATTTGATATTCCTGGCCATGATCAATATAGGCTCAGAAGAACAGACGAAAGACCAACTTTTCTAACATCGTGTTCGTACTGGTCACAACCTCCCCATACATTAGGTACTTTCCAAACTCTTCTGCTTCGCCATCTCTCTCTTCTTGGTATTTTCGGAGGTTGGCGTAGAATGAGTGGTGATTGAAGTAAGGGGTTTCTTTCGTTCCTGGCCATTCTGTTTCGTGTGGGATCAGACGCTTGGTGATGGCGTTATAGTCGACTATTCTGTCATTCGACCCAACATCATTCGTTTGATCAGCTGCATGTTCATTGCTTCCTTTCAAGATGCCAGGTGTTGGTAGAGTTTTGATAAGAGAGTTCAGCGACCACCTCGAATCTTGTTTCTCGAGGTGGAAGGTATCATTTTCTCCTTTAATGTACTCTTCGCCATCCTCCTTGGTGATAATGTGCTCCCACGCTACCAGCAGTTCTGGGACTAGGAAGTGATGCAGTGACGAAAGATGTAGGCGAGATAGGGAAGGTACCGTAGTTGTCTCCTGGCTGATAATCAGCCCCAACTTGGCCAAGCATGCCTTGAGAAAATTGACACGTGACGAGTCAGCTTCTGCCAAAGCTTTAACAAGCTGTGGATAATCTGGACTGTCCGACTTTGGGTCGAGGTTTACAGCAGCGAACCTGGCTCAGTGTCAGCCAAGGACCAAGCAGAGTTTTAGGAACTTACTCCGTATGAGGCCCCGTAAGCAGTGCCCCGCCCTCTCCAACTTTGCAATATACAACAGCTGCCGCTCCATCTCCTCCATCAACATCCAATGGATCCACGTAGCTTGCAAGAATCTCGACACCTTTATCAGCGTATTTCCGGGCATCCACAAAGACGCCTCCACCGTTATAGTAGGATCTGAACGTCTGTGGCACAATGCCGCCCTTGAACGCTTCCTCGTCAACATAGAGTTGCACTGCTTTGGCACCAGCTTCGCTGTGGTATACAAAGCCCTTGAAAGCGCAGCCACGACATGTTCCAGGAAAGAAAGACAATTCTCGAGGTCCAATGACTTCTAAAACTCTGTTCCCGACTTCGAACTCGCACCGGGCAGTCCCGTAGTACCCTCCAGCGCAAAATCCGAGGTAAGCACCACCTCGACGTACATACTGATCGATACGTCGATTACCTTCCCCATTCAAAGACCGACAATACCCCATATCAGCCCCTCCAGGAAACACCAGGAGAGCGCAGGATGCCGTCCATGGTTCCTTCAGAATGACGATATCAGTCACGGGGATGACGGCATAATTTGGTGAGAGCAGACGCCGGAGAGTGTATAGACAATGCCGTACAGACTCAATTGTGCTTCCATTGCCTATATACAAGGTTTGAGGTGTGTATCGAGGAATCAATGGGACACATACCAGAATAGACTAGGACATTCACTTTTCGGGATGCCATGACGGCTAACCTAGGTCCGCCCAACCGAGCGAGACTCGACCCAAATTCAAATTGTTCCACCTTTTCTTCAATCGACAAATCTTGACACGATGTCGAAATCGGAGAGCGACTTAAAGAAAGCAGTTGCGGTAGCGGACGACGATGAGCCTGATGAATGGTGAGGGTGTTGATCCCAACGAGGCGTCCCAACACACTGAAATCTCTTTCCAGGGACAAGCGGATCTTCAGCACTGGCTGTGCCGGTAAATCAAGATGCGGAGAGCTTTGGATCTTTGGAATTCTGACGAAGATGAAGCCGAGAATACAAAGATGAACGACTGTTACTATGAGAAGAAAGACTGGAGGCTATGCAAAAACGAGGTGAGCTTTCCAACTTCCCGGATTTAGCGATTTTCCCTCCATATCACGTGTCCTACCCACGAGGGGAACCGTCGTACTGATTTCATGTCTGATATATAGCTCGAGGTATTTCGAAAGTGTTGGAAGCGGCAACAAAATGATAAAAGGACCGAGATGAAGGATGCTTGATGGAGTGGCGTGGATAGCTTGTGTAGCAATCGACAGGATCACTGCGGGCGCTGAGGAATGTAACATTAAATGTAGTAGTAGACAATATCTTACTCAGCAACAGTCAAATATATTCCTCCTATGTTTACTATATTTTTCCCGTGGTGATGTTGACCCTGAAATGGCAGGCCAGAAGGTCAGCCGGAAGCGTGATCTCGGAAAGCTTTCACGTTCACGAACTTCGCGTCCGCCAACCCAACTACATCAACCATGGCAACGTCAATTCCCAGAGCTGCGCGCTCTGTACTATCAAGGGCTTCCTCAGTAAATTCATTTAAAGTATTCCGATCTGATGTTTCAGCGGCAACAGCTTCGCGGCTGTTATCGCCAGTCTCAAGATCTTTCTCGACCTGCCACCGATTCGCTGCAACGGCAGCGCCAACCTACGCACGCAAGAATGTCGATCCAGCAAAAGTAGCACCTCCTCCATCGAAGCAAGACTCCATAGACGACCAATCGCCCATCAAAGACATGACCAACGGCCTGGCGGACGAACCATTGATTCTCGACGAAGGAAGCAGACAAGTCGACTGGACGCGCTCCTACCACGGTTTATCCTCGCAGGCATTCTCCAAGGAAGCCGCAGACACATTATTAGCGCCTATACCTTTTGATGATGTGGAGGTCAAGCCGGATGGGATCATATATCTGCCAGAGATCAAGTACAGGAGGATACTGAACAAAGCTTTTGGGCCTGGTGGTTGGGGACTTGCGCCGAGAGGGGAGACTATCGTTACGGGCAAAAGTGTTACGAGAGAGTATGCACTTGTTGCCAATGGACGGTACGTATTTCCATTCCATCTGCTGCGCCAGAAGCTGATCTCATTCTGTCTGCAGGTTGGTATCCGTTGCACGAGGAGAACAAGACTATTTCTCGCCCGAAGGCATACCAACTGCGACCGAGGGCTGTAAGTCGAATGCTTTGATGCGCTGCTGTAAAGATCTTGGTGTTGCTAGCGAGCTATGGGATCCTCGATACATTCGAAAGTTCATGAAGGACAAGGCGAAACAGGTCTGGGTAGAGCATGTGGTGACTAAGAAGAAGAAGCAGATATGGCTCAGGAAAGATGACGAAGTCAGATACCCTTTCAAGGAGTCGAAATATGGGTCATAGAAGGTTGGATCGTTCACTCCATATGCGCTCGAGCATACGGAAGCCCTCGAACGAGTAGAGTTGTAGAATAGAACGAGCGAGGGATGCATATACTGTACAAGAGGTCAATCGACACACAATCACGACTCCACGCAAATTCCAGCCGGATCAGGACTTTCCATAGACGAAGGAACCAATAAATAGGGTGGTATTAGGAGTCTGCAAATTTTCACACAGAGCTATCGCTTTCTTTGTGTTGAAGTACTTTGCGCGCACCAGAAGGACAATTGATTGACTCTGCAGCCTCCAAAGAGTGCCAGTGCGCATTTTCAGATCCTTTAGTTCAAGTCGGCGAAGTTGCCGTCCTCAAGAAGTGTCGAGGCTCTATTTCTGTTTCTTTTAACCAATCATACTTGCCAACTCGTAATATACCTTGCCCCGGTACTCAACGAGAGATGGAGGATCACCAACATGAAACCCAATACAGTTTCTGCGCCTCTGTGGCTTTTCTCTTGATCACAACATCGAAATTAAAGGTCTCTGGGGCCCTTGGAAAGCAGTCTATATTTGTCTCGATTTATGTCTGTTTCTGCGAAAGGTCCATGCCAGTCCCCTGGCTGCGGCTGCACATGCGGCTGCGGCTCCTCGCTACAGATAAACTCATGGGGCGCAGTGTGTTCCGAATCCTACTTGGAGCAGTCGATCGACAGGCTTTGCAAGGAAGGCGAATTGTGATAGGACCTGCATACGCAGGTACGGATACGCTACCGACGGACCATTAGCATCACAAAGGATTGCGGCGAGGACTTCAGCTTCACCAAAGAAAATTCTCTCATCTATGAGCTTCCATCAATGCAATTTTATGTGGAAGCAAGGACCGCATGAGTACAAGTCTTCATATATCCCCAATAGTTTGAGGTTGCAAAGTTGCAAATTCACCTCCTCCCTGTGTCTCTTGATTACTCTGGATATTTTCCTCTACCTTTCCAGCTCATCATCTCTCGCGAAACTACCATCATGGACGGGCTCCAGCAATGTACTATTCCACAACAATACAACATCCCCTGTATCGGTAGCAATGGAGCCGTTCTCAACCTAACCGAAGTTAATTCTATCAACATCACTCAGTTCAATGGCGAAATCTATCCAGCAGGATTCTGGTTGGCATCCAACATCACCTCGATCGCTGAATGTACAGTAGGGCTTTGCTCTCTCAAGTACGCCAATGTCGACTACGTGCCAAATACGGGGTCGAATTTCCTGTTTGCAGTCATATTTGCCTTTTTCCTCCTGACTCAACTCGTTTTCTGGGTTTGGCGTCGGACTCATAGCTTCTCCTTTGCTATGTCCTGTGGCCTCATTCTCGAAATTCTCGGCTATCTTGCACGTGTCATAATGAAGCACAACATGTTCAGCCAGACACCGTTCCTCATGTAAGTGCCACCTTGCTTCCATACATTCAATCTTGCAATTGCTCGAATGTATAGCTTGAACTCTGAACGTTCTCGACCTCCAATTCATCGGAAATTGTGCTGACAGAAACCAGTCAAATCATCTGTCTCACGATTGCCCCAGTTTTCTTCACGGCGGGAATCTACCTCACTCTCTCGCGAGTGATCATGCACTACGGTCCACAACACTCACGCCTCACACCAAAAACCTACACTATCACATTCATATGCTCTGACTTCATTGCTTTAGTGCTACAATCTGCAGGTGGTGGCATTGCAGACCAAGGAAGCTTGAGCGCTTCGACCAGGAACGGCGGGGTTCATCTCATGGTCGCTGGCCTGTCCTTCCAGGTGCTGTCTATCTTGATCTTCATGGCCCTGTGCGCCGAGTTCTTCTGGAGAGTCAAGAAGGACAGAACCGCTATAGGTTCAGGGTGGGCGACTCGCGATGCTGCGAGCAGACATTTCAAGCTTTTCATCTATGGTATGTTCCTCTCCCAAACCCCTGCTCCAACACCCCATACTGACAAGATATCTAGCATTCGCAATAGCCACCTTCTTTATTCTCGTCCGTTCTTTGTTCCGTGTGGCAGAGCTGGCCCACGGCTTCAGTGGCAAGCTTGCAAATGATCAAATCACATTCATGATCCTTGAAGGCGGGATGATGATCTTGGCTACGACGTTTCTTACTGCATTCCCGCCTGGACAGTTCCTCGGTAGAGATGAGTGGAAGAATTCTGGATGGGGCTATAAGAAGAACGGTAGCGCCTTGTCTTTGGAGAAGCCAAGGAGCGACACCACGCCCGAGAGTGAGCGATTGCAGACAGTCCCGCTCTAGATGGCTACGCCAGTTCACAGGAGGCATTGTGGGGCGAGTTGTACTATTACAGAGTGATGTACCCAGCCGGGAGTTGGAACTTGGTGTTGCGAGAGGTTTGGCATAGAATGCTTGCTGCTGCTTAGATATCATTCCAACCCAGAATAAATCTACTTGCTTTTTTCTCTCGTCATCGCGTCATCTCTATAACTTCTCCTCTCGCCCACAGCTCATGATTTTTGCTGCGAATATCATCACATCTTCCCTGTAGTCACATGACTTTATACCGGAATATTCGTATGTCTAGAAGTCCGACAAAATGTTTGCATTTTTATTTGAATTTTGGTGATTCGTTCAGCCATATTTCTTGCGTTGGTGCGCCTTTAAAACGTTGGCAGGTTCTGATTTGACAATGTCTCTGGGTTCTCGATGCAGTGCAGCGTGGCGGAGCCGCCACACACCAGGAGGATCGTCGATCTACGTAGGGCAAACCTTTGACCCTCATAATCCCTAAACTCTTCGCCTACGCATAGAGCACAAAATATCTTGTTTCAGTTTGTGAGTGACGAAATTCAAGCCTCTACTTCGGACGTCCGCACTGTGGCCTAGTCTCTTTCAACCACGTTGATATTAGTACGAACTGGCTCTGGACAGCACGGTCTGACAGTCGGCCTATTGCTCCAATGTCGTCAATCGATCTTGAAAGTGGTGTGATGGGCACAGAAAAAATTCCTAGCTCGGCACTTGCAGCACCGGATAGCACTCAAAATGAAAAGTCGAACACAAAGGACACGAAAGGAAAGGAGGGGTTTAACCCGCAAGATCCTGTTGATATCGACAAGCGGGCTACACCGCCAGACCCCGCAACTGATGCCAAAGCAGTCCATCATGGCTTGAAGAGAAGGCTCTCATCTGAGGGCATAGCAGTTTTAAGAATTCAGTCAACACTTCGCGATTCAAAATTGTCGCGAAAATCGATAGATTCTTTGGCTCAGCCCAACTTCACGAACCTGCCTCGCCTTGAACAGAGGAAAAAGATAATGAAGTATCTATGGCTTGGTAGCGATGAGGCCTCTGAACCGGGTGCAAAGGCTCCAAGAGGGTTGGGGACTGCCTCACTGGGTCGATTTCTGACTCTCGCGGACGAGTATCAATCCCAAAGATTATTCAAGTTCAACCGGTTTGAACGCCTCTGTCTCCTGGATCTGCTTTTCGCTCAGGATCGTCTGATACGTTTGGATGAAAAGGTTCAATACCAGCCTCCGAATGAAAGTACGGATTATCTCGAGACGCATTTGCTGCTACACAAGTGTATTCAAACATATGGTTGGACCCTCGCTCTTGCATGTACTCTAAAATCACCAACACCCAGAAAGTGAAATCAATTGAAGCCTTTCAGAAGATCTCCAGACTAAACCAACCTGGTTTTGAAGACAGCCATCTGGCTGGACAAAAATTGGCCCTCGCACTAGACGAGCCTCGATACTGGGATTCTCCAGATGCACTAAACTTCTTTGATCTAGCTAATTCGGAAGCTCTCTCGTCTGTCGATGACCTCAGAGAGGGGTTGCGAAAGCATATCCCCTTAAGCTTGCTTGATCGTGCAGGGCGAGAAAGAAGAAATATCGACGAAGCTGCTAATCTGCTTCGCAAGGACGAGGAGTCAAGAAAACTCCCTTTCGTGAAAAGGTCACTTATCTGGCTACGGCTTAACCTTTCAATTGGTTGGGGTCTCAAGAAAACGCCAGCAAGTGACAGTGCACTTGATGGCCTGGGCCCAAAAGGTAGATCTGTTATTATTTCCTGCACACGGCTGATTGAGTTTCACTAACCGTCTGACAGAAATCAAGAGGATTATCGACTCGTCTCGTCAACATTCAACATACATCTCGCCGGTAGTTGATAACACTGCTCGTCTCCTGGTAGCTGTGATTGGCGGTCTTTTTGTGCTTGTGCCAATAGCCGCCTTATCCTATATCACTTCGCTGCACTGGATATTGATAGCCGCGTTTCTGTTCACTTTCAATTTCTCTGTTGCAGTTGCTATCGTGTCCAAGGCCTCTAATGATCAAGCCATTGCCGCAACCGCAGCGTACGGTGCTATTCTCGTTATTTTCGTTGCCAATAGAATTCATTAACAAGTCCTAAGCTATTATTGAGCAGACAGACGCGGTCTCTGAATACGAGACTAATTATTTCCTTAGACATCCAGTTGATTGATTACCTTAACTTCGTAGGTATCAATGATTTACAGTCGTTCAAAGTCTCTACCTAAACAAAATTTTCATAAATTCTTGAAAGTATATGTAAAAGGAATAATTTTCGTGCTTAGTGAGAGCCCCACTCGAGCCCCTATAAAATTAGCGAGGGAAGCCGCTAGAACTAAGCGAGCCCACAATTTTTACCTCTATTTTTGGTATCTTCGAAATCACGCCCCGCCGAGAAACGTCAAATACCACCCGAAACACACACTTCCTGTACCCATCAATCCTCCCCCGTCTTAGCCCTCCCCACACTCTCCTCAGCATGTCCCTCATCTCTTCCGGGCTCCTAACCAGCTGCAGGCGGGCCGCCGAGCCCTAAACTTCTTCCTATCACTCAGATCCGGCGACGTCTTCTCCTGCGTACTCCTTACATTTCCTTGCCCTGCGAACCCGCCTTCCCCCTTATCTGCTCTCCGAGAATATCTTCCATCCTCTGCTTATGGATCGCAAGAATATCTTTATCAAGTTCCTCGTTTCCTGTTTCCGTGATCGTGTACCCTAGGACATTCCACATAGCTTTCGCTTCATTATCCTCCTTGGTTGTCATAGTAGGTGTTTCCACATCCCCAATCAACTCAGCAACTCTCGCTCTAATCCTCGCAACCCTCGACTCCATGCTCTCTTCTCCCTCCCCCTCTTGCTCCCCGGTCCGCTCCGGGAAACGATCACTCTGCCACCTCTTCACAATATCCTCCTCTTGCCCCTGCCCCTGCACCCCTGTCTCTCCCATCTCTCCCTCCATCGGAGTAAAAACCACCCACTCATCAGCCTTACTAACAATCTTCGCCGTCCTCCTCTGCGCAAACGCGAGCGCAGAGCCGGTTTTTGGAAAGAAGCGTAGACGTTGGATTGAGGTGATGATTTCTTGGATTGAGGGGATTTGGGAGAGGACTGGGTGGGAGGAGAGAGTAGCAAGGGTGGAAGATAGAGAGGGAGGCAGCGTGTAGAGGGGTGAGCCGTTGGCGTTTGGGAGGAGAGAGTGTAGGTGGATTAGGGTGTGCAGGAGGTTACGGAGCTGGGAGGGTTAGTTTTGGACAGTAGATGGGAAGGGAAGGTCTGATGAGAGCAGGTCGATGAGAACGATTAGAGCGGTGAGATAAGAAAATATTCGATTTGGGGGAATGTCAATCTCCAGACTTCTGGATTTAAGTTCCCCTTGAGTTGCACGGAATATCAAGAAATGTATAACACACATTCTGTGGTGTCCTCACAAACGGCTTCTCTTCATTGAGGGCAATTTCCCTCAGCTTCTCAGATAGCAATGCAATTTCATCCTATGCACCAGGTCAGACGGCGCCCTAATATACAATCTCATTAAGAAGCAACCTTGATAGCCTCCTCAGCCCCTGATCTACCCGCCATGCCGTCAGCTTCAACCCCGCCTGCACCATTATCATTATTCATCCCCGTACCCACAATCCTGTCTCCCTCCACCGTCACCTCTTTGTCCCTAATCTGGCGCATGAGCTCAAGGAATTGGCTGTTCTGGAACTTGATGCTCCGATCATGGCGCACACTATCCAGCAACTGTCCCGCCGTCCGCGCTAACGCATCAGGACTGTTCTGTTGTTGGTTAATCTTGGGGTCTAGCTTAGGGTCGTCAATGGTGTCCGCGCCGATGGGTTTGTCAAGCGGTCTTTTACCCGTGAGACGTTCTACCGACTCGTCGATCGCGATGTCCTGAACCACCTCAATGCCTTGGCTTTGTTCTTGACTGGTATCTTGTTGGGATGCTTCGTGCTGGCTTTCTTGCTCCTTGCTCGCCATCTCCGTCTGAGCAGCTGCCTCAAAAGCCCTAGCAAATGCCTCTTCGTCGAATGCCTCCTCAGGTTGCTTCTGCTGAGCTCTTGACATGTCCGCTTGTTGACCCGCAAATCCACCAGAATATCGAGGCACCATGCTAATCCCGGACAGAGGTGAATACCGAATTTCAGAGTTCGTCTGCCCCGACATGTTGATCATACTCTGCACCGCATTACCAATCTCACTCTGCTGCCTCGCAAAGTCCTGATGCCAACCACCAGTGTCATGTCTTTGTTGGGCGTGCTGTGGAGCGAATGGTGGTTGCATAAACTGAGGAGGAGGGCTCGAGATGTTCAGGCGTTGGAAATCGGAAACCCAAGCCGCCGATGGTCCAGGTTGTGGTTGTTGGTTGAAGCCCGATTGAGCTGGGAACTGTTGTCTTTGGAAGCCATGATTAAGCGGTAATTGTCCAGCTTGAAAGGCCTCGAACTCAGGGTCTACAAGTCCTGCATTGGGGCCAGGAGAGGAGCGAAAACCCTGACAAAGGCGTTAATGGAGAACCGATCTGTGCAAAGGGGATGCTTACCTGAGACGGTGATGGTCTCGAGACGAGCCTGTCTTGTTGTAAGGTTTTGTCGACAGTGCTGTGCTTCTGGAAGTTCTGCAGAGGGTTGGACGGTCCGCACATGCCGTCCGCCATGGTGGCCGATCTGTCTCTGCTTCGCCAGATTGTATTGTGGTTGTATCGAAAAGATCGTCTCAGAGTAGGAGTCGAAGTATTTATCGTCGCGAGCCGAGGTTATTAGCGCTCGGTGTTTTGTTATCAAAAGCTCCGACTTTTATCCAAAATGTATTGTTGAAGCAATTAATGAAAGAATGAATATATCAAGCACTGTTGCCGAGAAATCAAGCAGGAAGAAAGTGAATGAGAAGTTGCAAAGTGAAGCGTGAAATGGCGAAGCCGAGCCGGAGCGGCAATTTCCCCCGCGATCACAAGCGTCACTCAGCCTTTCTCTCCACGCCACCGGCGAAACAAAATTCCGCTCCACCCTCTAGTTCCCTGACAGCCTGGCCGCATCGATCAACAGCTCCAAATCTCCAAATTCCGTCTCGGATCAAGCTGTCCTCAAAATCCTGACCACAACACCAAGAACTCTGTGTCAACATGGCACAAGTTATCTCCAACTCCGGTCACGATGACATGATTGTATGTCCCTTTTCCACTCAATTGCACCAATGCGACACCTTTCCGCTCCTCATTCATAAAATCAGCAACTGATCTGAAGTGAACAGCACGATGCAGTCCTCGATTACTACGGCCGCCGCCTCGCAACCTGCTCCTCAGACCGCACAGTCAAGATCTTCGAAGTAGAAGGCGATTCGCACCGGCTGACAGAAACACTCAAAGGGTACCCTTCCCCCTTCCTCACCGTCCCCCTTCTCCCAACCTCTCACTAACACGCCTCCTACAGACACGAAGGCGCAGTATGGTGCGTCTCCTGGGCGCACCCCAAGTATGGCAACATCCTCGCCAGCGCAGGGTACGACGGGAAAGTCTTCATCTGGCGGGAATCCGGCACCACCTGGACGAAAGTCTTCGATTTCGCCTTACACACGGCCTCCGTAAACATCATCTCCTGGTCCCCTCACGAGTCCGGGTGTCTTCTCGCCTGCGCCTCATCCGATGGGAACGTCAGCGTCTTAGAATTCAAGGACAATAGCATGGACCATAAGATCTTCCACGCGCACGGCATTGGCGTTAACTCCGTTTCTTGGGCGCCGAGCACGAGTCCTGGGTCTTTGGTGAGCAGTGCGGGGGGTCAGGGAGGAGTGAGGAGATTCGTGACGGGTGGAAGCGACAACATGCTGCGCCTATGGAGTTTCGACCAAGGGTCGCAAGATTACAAGCAGGAGCGGGACCCTTTGACCGGCCATACGGACTGGGTGCGCGACGTAGCATGGTCGCCCACGGTATTGCAAAAGAGTTACATCGCGTCCGCGAGCCAGGACAAGACGGTGCGGATCTGGACGAGCGATCCGAGCCAGCCTGGGGTGTGGAACAGCAAGGTGATCCCGTTCGAGGTTGTGCTTTGGAGGGTCAGCTGGAGTCTGAGCGGGAATGTGTTGGCGGTTAGTTCGGGGGATAATAAGGTTACGCTGTGGAAGGAGAATTTGAGGGGTGAGTGGGAGTGTGTGAAGACTATTGAGGAATAGGGAGGCGTTCGAGTTGGGTAGAAAGACAGACCACGGCGTTAATGGAAAAGCCTGTAAGCTTAGCATCAGAATCGCAGAAAACACTCCAAAAAGCCCCGTGCAAGGCGTCTAGACACTTCTCGTATGTTGTGAAGTTATTTGTTTATACCCCTGAAGCAGCGTGTTCTGAATGCTGCTGGTACCTTTATTTATGGAATCGAAAGGCTGGATTGCTGAAGAAATCGACTCGTTTGGTTAAACTCTCAGGAAGGACGGAAAGGAGCACATCTGCAATGGGAAGAAGACGCCAGCAATGGAAAGAAGCTTAGTTGCAAGTCTATGGCCGCTAAACTCAAGTAAGGTCATCACGCTTCAAGCCTCCATTCAAGAACCTGCCCCTACCTTCCTCCAAACAAATCAGTGCTATCATTCTGTCCATCCATCCAGAGAACGTTGCCACCACCTTGCTTCTTCCGCCCATCGGAAAGCCAAACTCAAAGGAAAGAAATGAAAACTGCAAATTGAAGTGAGTGTCGTGGTAGATATCGCGTCGTATCGAAGGGGAAATCCTGGGTATCTGTCGAACAACCATGCGCATTTGGGTATTTTGTCGTGCTGTGGGGTGCTGGGAAACAGGAAAGGAAAGCAATCTAAGAACAGGTTGCTGAGTATTTTGATATTTGGCTCTGACCGCTCAAACTACACCAAACCTGCCGGAAGTCCTTGAAGGAATCTTGCCAGGCTGTGGAGGAGTTGCGAAGGCCAGAGCAGAGATAAATTTCGCAAAGCTGGCTGCTCGATATTGGGAGATGGTGTGGCTGCTGGAAATCGTTTCTGAATCGGTTTGGACCCCAAGGCTACGCTGTAAGAGAGTGTTACCATTCCAAAGTCTCTTGACATCGAGCCCTCAAATCAAGCCTAGTTCAGGATCGCTGAACGTATCTAAGAATTCGAAGGCCTCTTCCTTTCTGATGGGAACAGTAGCTGCGCTCCTGTCAACGTTCCACCAGAGGAATGGGCCGGATTGAGTTGTGAACACATTTGGATTAGACAATGAGTCCCACCATCGGCCAACGACGATACGACCACCAGGAAGCACACAACCTTCGAATGCCCAGACCTGGCTAGGATCGTATTCCTCCTCACCGTTCTCATCACGCTTGGTGTAGAACTTCATCATGGTCAGACGTTGGAAGCCATGAATCCCTTGTTGAGGAGTCATGGCATGAATACGGCCAAAGAAATG
The DNA here is from genome assembly GCF_002865645.1 of Hyaloscypha bicolor E. Lineage (NCBI taxonomy): Eukaryota > Fungi > Ascomycota > Leotiomycetes > Helotiales > Hyaloscyphaceae > Hyaloscypha > Hyaloscypha bicolor. The sequence goes on along the minus strand of NW_020194563.1, from coordinate 142,989 downwards.
GCCACGCTTGCCACGGCAGGTGCCCCAAAATTGCTTGACTTGAGGCTTCTTGGCCTCCTTTGTCTTCTCTCCTCGAGGGCTGGATCGCTTCGATTGTCGGGAATTGACTTGTAAGAACGGGTTGCTGTTCACAATCTGCTCCCACTTCTCGGGCCATTCGAACGAGGCGGATTTGCCCTCGTCGAAGAAGAAAGTCATATCCTAAACTGAAGTCAGCAAGCTCTTGTGCCACCAAAGAATTGTACCAAGTACCTGAATGACCTCTGCATTATCCAATTCGTCCGTATGAATGGTCGATTTCTTGCCATTACCATTGCCCATTCTCAGACTAGCCATTGTCACTGGATCCATGTAGGCTGCAATATGTGTCAGTAACTTCACGTGCATTTAAGCTCATCAACTTACTGTATGCCCCCTTCCAGTGGCTCTTGAGAGACTTTGTTCCCGCTTCAACACGACCCTCCCATGGCTGAGGAAATTGATCAGATTCGAGGTCTTTGTAATGGTGAGCAAGAAGGCCTTCGTCAACAGCCGTCAAATGGTATTTAAAGAAATTGACAACGTGGAGCAGCCAACGGAGGTTGACATCCTGCTTGTATTTACCACAAAACATTGGTTGCCGAGCCGGGGTATCATATGCTTGGTACTGAGAGAGGTCGAAGTGCGAGACCTTGTGCATACTGCAGAAGCGAGGGTTCAAGGATATCGGGGTCAAGCAAAGCTGGATAGCATAGACAAGAGTGCCTTCCACACTTGCGGAGACGACCTTGTGCATATCCCTGAGCTTGTCCATTGCATGATCAAAATCGGTGTTCAAGACTGATTCTATGATGTCGACGTAGGATCTTCCATTCTCGCCAGTGATAAGATCATAGATGAATTGCAGGTTCATGCCATGAATGATTTGATTTCCCTTGTCATCGAGGGTCTTTGTGGCATTCGACTCTGTAAATGTTGTGTGAGTATTGTCATCTCAAACTGAACATTGGCAAGAGTCTTACCCAGGATCAAACCTCTCAGCATAGTCAAGCAGTCGTCCTGGTTCGATTTTTGGAACCGGCGGCACTCAGCAGTAACCAAGCCTCCGTGCCTGCCCAAATCGAAGCAAGTCCATTTCTTGGAAATGGCTCGTCTCGATTTATACTTTGCAACAACATCTCCAATTGGAGTACCGGGAACGCTGTCAAAGGTACGATCAAACCGCCTCTTCCACACGATTTGGGAGACTGAATCACGAGTTATCTCACAGATGCATGCGAAATTAACGACATCGCTATCAGAGAGGAAATCCGCGATATGTTGGTGGATCTACAGCAGCATCAGAGTTAACAGCGTGTTCAGGTCATCAATTCTAAGTTGATGTTGAAGCGGAAGACTTGTGATGCGGTGAGAGGGTTGGAAAGGTGAGGCGCTGATTTGGATTTCTGTTTCTGTCATTTGACAAGATATGCTGATCACGGCTGCCCATCCGCGCCAAGCTGTGCGAAAGGCAAAGGAACTTGTGTGGGGCGGAAGCCAGAGAAATTTGTTGCACTTACCTCCGTTGGAAATCCTCTGAAAATCTTTCCTGCTGGTGAATCTTCCATCGGTCCATCATCTCCGACAACGGGCAGGTTGGCAAGAGGGATATCTTCACCAGAATCATCGTCAAGATCAATCACCTTTCTCTTCTTGTTACAAGGTCCATCGACAATGATGGTGTCCTCTGGATCTAAACCTTGGTATTCATCTTCGGATTCCGTGTCTCCTTCATAATAGCTAATGCGACTGTTCTGCTCCGATGCCTCTCTCTTCCTGCCACTGTACGACAGCGAAGCACCATAGCCTCTTGCCATCTGATTGGCTAATTGAGACCCGAAGCGATTGGTGTTGCGGACAGCTTGAGTTGAAGCACGCATTGTGCTGAGCAATGTGCTATCGGAATGTTAAGCGGAATGCGCTGACGATGCTGGTTGTGGTCTAACCCTATGCTATGACATGCTGCGTTCTCTGGTCAGCAATGCCAATGTCTCTGGGAAGATTACTTGCTGTTGTCGTGGAATTGCGTTGGATGGATGGAGCCGGCGCGATCTTCTGTGCATGAAATTCCCGGTGGGGGTTTAGAGAGTGAAGTGAATTGGAAACGGAAGCTGATTGCAAAATGCGATGTCCTTTCTGGCGAACGCTGATGTTACTAGATAGGACGGGCGCAAGCATGCAAAAGAGGAATTTGGGTTGTGGGGGGCTCAGATCTGGTTGAGTTTGTCAAGTGTAGAAGTTGAAGTGTCGATATCGGAGGTGAAGCTGGTGCAGGCGAGGTTGCCGACTTTGACAACGGCGTACCAAACTTGCAGAGCGCAACTGCCAAATGCAGCAGAAAAAGAAGCTCGTATGTCAGCGACGCTCTTGAAGGGAACGTATATGTCTGAAGTTCGGAGGAGTTCGGTTGGCGGCTTGAATGGGCCGATTTCTCAATCCACAGTTATTTTCCAGCTGAAAAAATAGAGTGAATCATAACTGTAAATTTGTAACGCTGGCAACCAAGTTCCGCAAACCGCTTCATCAATGGCAGCGTAGTTAAATCGTATCTTTGTAGGAGTTCAAACTTGCTCCAGGAACTTGAAAGCATGCGAGGAGGGGATGAACACCACGCAGAGCCATGTACCAGAGTTATGTGGAACATCGAAATGAATGTAACTTTGAGTCTTCCGGAAACGACCAGACCTTACTGAAATAATTCTTTTGCTCGAAGCTCAGAGAAGGGCCGTTCTTGTTCTTGGTCATGCTCTCCCTCGCTCCTGCACATTTCGAAACAGAGCACATGACCTGCTTTCTTTAGAGAACAGTTGCTAGGAATCATCTCCCTTCTCGATCCAAACATCTCAGGTCCGCTTGGAGACCGAAATATTAATACTCCAGTGGAACTCATCCTTCCCAATCCCTCACTTCAATGGAAGTGAAGCATGGTCTCGCCTGCATTGTCTCGCCAATGCTAGCTTCGTCAAGCTCGTTCTCCACCCATCGTCTCTTCGGTGACGCCCTCGAGGCAAATCCAATCCAATTGCTCAAGTATAAACCATTGCTCACCCTGAGCATGTCGTCGAGGAGATCTAACGTCAGCTGAGATTTGTAATGCCTTCCGAGTAGACTCCTCCCTTCAGGAAAGATTTCCGGGTTCTCAGAGCCATCTCTTCTTCTCTTCTTCCCTAGCATATATCTTTCGGGAATTCAGTAGACTTACCCTCCTGTTCGATGACTCTAGTCATGAACCATCTCAGGGATGTCGTCGCAAAAGTGCGAGAATCGGGGAAATGGGTCACCGCTCTCTAGTTCATCGTGCTCCTCCCATAGTCCCCGAATACCTCTCGTGATCTCTCTCCGGCCGTTTTCGCTCCAGCTCTTGGACTCGCCTGAGTTCAGAGCCTTCTCTTTGAAATGACGCGTTCAAACTTCAATCTATCGGCGCACTCTGGGATGCATGGGCACTGTTTGCTCTGCCCCTGCTCTTTTTCCTGCTCTTTCCGCCTCGCGTATCTCCATGCCTTGCTGAATTTCTCTCCAAGTCTTCTCTTCCATGGAGTCCAAGGAACTCCTCCTGGGCGAGTTCAACCTTTTCTTCTCGATGATGTCGTCGCACGCGTCACGTGTTTTTGCGCCACTCGGCGCCTCCCGTCTTGGTGATCAACATCGAAATGACAAAACGTCGCTTCATCCCGTTCTTATCTCTCAATTTTCTGCTGACGAAACTGGGGCAGCCTTCTAAGCATCGATTATTCGATTGCCCTGTTGCGGGAGGTTGATAAGCCGTTGTATCGAATCAGAACAAATCCCGAGGCTTCCAGAAGCTCAAGCTTTGGCTTGGCCGCCCGTTCCGGTGGAGACCCGGCGCTATGGGAGGATCATTCCATGGCCCCAAGTGGGACTGCTAAGAATGGGTTGACAGCTCAATCACCGAGAGTGAATAGCTTGATGCCTGCCATGTGGGCTAGGCCGGCGACCGGCGTGAATGTTCGCGTCTCCTTGATCGGCTAATCTGTAGCTTATCGTGTTTATCCATTTCTTCCTCCTTTCATCGGCTTTCTTTGTTTCTTTTTCACACCACAACCTCTTTCAGATCGCGACGTTCCGGTCGGCGACGCTCCTTAACATCTGATTTCCTTCAATAATTTCGTCAAAAGAAAGCAGTGATCACAATGTCTTTGACCACTGACGGAGAAAACTTGGCCAAGCCAAAGACGGGGTCCAGCTCAGGACCAAGCTCAGGACCGGAGGTGGAGAAGGGAGTTGTTGCACCAGATGGACCTGTCAATCCTGCACAAGATCCTGACACCACCATGGCAATCCTCGATCTGGTCAAGGCAAATGATGTCCACCATCCCATGAACTGGCCTTCTTGGAAGCGTTGGGTTATCATCACGATCTACTGCTTCTTGCAGCTGTTCGTCACGCTCACCAGCACCACCTACGTCAGCGCGGAGTGGATGATCCAGGAGAAATGGGGTGGAAGCACTCAGGTCGTTACTCTTGGCCAAAGCTTGTTCATTATTGGCAACGCAGTTGGTCCCGCTTTCATGGGTCCTTTGGCGTAAGTCCCGTGGGGCCGAGCTCGTTTTGCCCAGCCCCGCTGACCTGAAATAGCGATATTGGGGGTCGCAAATGGGTCTATGTTGCTAGCATCACGGCATATGCTATCTTGAACTTCGTAGGTTACGCATTCAAAGCCTCAGAGCGCGTTCTGACAACCTCCAGGGAACCGCATATGCGCGAAACCTTCCCATGCTCATCATCTTCATGTTCTTGGCCGGCACTGCCGGATCGACCGCTCTCTCCAATGTTGCTGGAACCATCGCGGATCTCTTTGGTGACGTCGATGGCGCCGGTCAAGCAATGGCTCTCTTCGTGGTCAGCGCCAATGTTGGACCTTCCCTTGGATCTCCAGTTGGTGGTTGGATTACTGCCAACTCGAGTCTCGGTCTCAAATGGATCTTCTTGATCAACGTTATCATCGGCTTTGGTTTCGCAATTATCATGTGTTTCATCCCAGAGACACTTCCGAGATTGGTCATCGCAAAGGCAGCTGCCAAGGCTGAGGATGTAGATGCGGATGAGGCGGCCATCTTGAGGAGCAAAGTCAACGTTCTCCAGGAGCTCCGATTCGTTGCTACGATGACATTCCGAATCATCTTCACAGAGCCCATTGTTCTTTGCCTTGGTATCTACAACGGTTTTGCCTATGGCATCCTCTTCCTGTACTTGGATGGCGTTTTCGATGTCTTCGTCGTCAACAACGGTCTTTCGTAAGTGCCATTCATCAATTCTCCCCCATCACAGCTAACACGCAGCAGTGACATCTCGGCCGATCTCACCTACCTCAACTTCGTCGTCGGAGTCCTGGTCATGTTCGCATTCATTCCCGTGCAAACCTGGTTCTACGCCCGCGACCGCAAGATCCACGGCCACAATCGCCCGGAGGCCCGCTTCATCGTCTCCTTGGTCACCGTTTGGCTCTTCCCCATCACCCTCCTCTGGTTCGCTTTCACCAGCAATGGCAAGACTTCCTACTGGTCCCCCGTTGTCGCTGGAGGTATCCTGGGTTTCGCCGATCCCCTGCTTTGGTTGAGCATGTTGAACTACATCACTGGTAAGCCCCCTTCCCACTTCGCCATGTAACAAAACATAACGTGATGATAACGAATGAATAGATTCCTATCCCAACGTCGCCGCTAGCGCAATCGCCGCCTTCCTCATCCCGAGTTTCATCATGGCCGCCGCGCTCGCGCATCTGGGCGTCCTGATGTTCGAGAACATGAGCACCACCTGGGCCATGGCCACCATCGGATTCATCTCCTTTGGCCTCTGCGCCCTCATCTACTTCATCTACTTCTTCGGCGCCAAGATCCGAGAGCGCTCGAAGCTTGCGAAGTCCTTCTAGGCCGCTTTCCTTGTCTTCCTTCGCCTCCATTTTCCGACCTTCGGTCAATAATTTTCGGGTTTGCGGTCTGCGGTGGTGCACTAGGTTCATTCCTTTCTGTTGTATTATAAGGGAGCGTTTGGGACATGCATGGCTGAGCTGTGCCGGGATGGTTGTGGAATAGGGAGCTAGGAGATAAAGTAGATAGAGTGAGCGAGTGAGCAATTGCATGGTACCGAAGGTATAGATGAGCCTACATACAAACAAAGACACAGAGAGATGAATGATAATGATTTGCTGATTACAAAAAATTTAGCCTCTGTCCTAATGCCGTGACCGAAACTTCATGGAACACGTTGAACGAAACGAAGAGACTGTTTAGAGTTTGGCACGGAGGAGGGAGTGGAGCAAGAAACTTTTTGACGCACATCGCACTGCCATGCCTTAAAGCGATCCTTCAAGCGTTGATTCAGCTTAGCATGAATCTTCAATTCATTCTCCGACCTCAGAACCTTTTGCTGCAAATCGATTTGGCGATCATCCGAGCACCTGCTCATCGAAGCTCATTCCTCAATACCACCACCCACCTACTACATCTCAGGGCTCGAGACCCGACGGGAAAAGTTGACAGAGAAACTCTTTGTTGCGCTTCGCAGTGTCCGAGCCCTTTACCAAATACTTTCTCCCCCTCCCGCCAGATCTCGCTCTTGGAATAACTCCAACGGTTTGTCAAGACGAAACGATGGGAGAAGCATGAACCTCCCCCCCCCTTCTTATCTTGAGCAAGAGAATTATTAACAAACCTTTTGACGCACATCGCAAGCAAAATGCCCGAGCCCTTTTATTCCAAATTCTCAGTTCAACTCCAGGTGGAAGATTTATGCAGATATTTATAAATAGGTAGACGTTAATGCAGATGAGGCTCGGACCGGGTGAATTGCATCTAGGGGTTTTCGAGGTGGAGAGCGTCAGAGGCGCTCTCAGATCTCCAATGACGACGCGCAACAAAAAATCCAGACAGAGGGTTTAGAGGATGGGCATTGCGGGTTGGATGAATGCGGATGAATTAGGGTTTGGGAATAGAGGGTCCTGCAAAAATGCGAGATTATTTTGTTGCACGTCTGAGAAAAAATGTCTTGAATGATCCTTGAGGGTCGGATAAGGGTGTGATGTATTTTGGCTAATTAAGCCCCGCAGCTTGCGGCTATACGAGATGTGATATTGATGCGGTGGGTGCTTGGCTAATTTTACGACATATCGAAGAAGAAAAAATTCGACGAGATTGGACGGAGAGGGTGTTGAAGAGAAAGGATGGTGGTTTGGGAATTGAGGGAATGTAGAAGGGGAGGCAGGAATTGTGGAACAGAAAAAAGACATTGCCGGATTTGGAGCGGATGGAGGGCCTCCGAGCTGAAGAGCAAAGTCTCGAGTGGTCTGAATCGGGTTCGTTGCTTGATGGACTTGGTATTTGACTCAAGTGAGTTGTGAAACAGGGAGGATTTAGGAGTATGCTCCTCCAGAATCGGTCCTGGGAGGAATCTCATCGCCTTGGTGCACCGGCTAGTAGTTAGGCCTGGAGAGAATACTTTAGCCCGCTCAGGTCGGTTGTTATCTTCTCTTGGGGGTTTCCCCTGTCGTTTATAAGTTCTTGATTCTCTTAGCTATCACGAATCCGCCAATTCATCGGCATATCGAGAGGAGAAACCTCTTCACGTCTTCTTGTCACGTGATTCATACTCAGGGGCGTCTTGTTAAAAAATGTCAGCGTATCTATTTGCGCTATCTATTATAAAATTCAACGCTCAAATTACTCTCTAGAGTCCTCGGATCTAGTATAGAAAAAAATGTGAAAGCGAGATGCTCGAGTAAGTCTCGGTTAAACCCCTTTTTCGCTGACGACCACCGCGAAGACAGGGAAAAGCACAGGAAGTCCAGGTCGGAAAATAAAAATGCGAAGCAACCAACGGCAACACCATGCCTCAGTACCTGCGTCACCATCAGTCAAAGCCAACGAGTTGAGTTGGACTCGTTCTCGTACCTAGGACTGGTCGTCAACGACTGGTCTGAGACGAGTATCAGAGGACAAGACTGCAGATAATAATCCAAACTCCAAGGGCCTAGAAACACGAGAGTTAGTTGGTTTGATTCAGGAAGACGGGCATCTGACAGCAGGACTTACCATCGAAGTGAGAGCATACAGGCTACGGTGAGAAGCTCTTTGGGTACTTGCTGCGGACTTATGTAAGGTATCGACAGGAGGTGATGAAGGTGATGGTCTTCCCGAGAAAGTGGCATTTGTCTCGTTCTTGAATAGAAGGATAAGCGGCGCTGAGGCGCCGGAAGAAGTTATGTTCGTGGAATTTGTGATGTCCGTTGCATTTGTTGGCGCTTTCTCTTTGAACGACTCGCCAGCCATGTATCCCCACTCAGACGACCACCGATCCCCTCCTTTCATGATATCATAATACGGGTTCAGAATCTCATCCACCACACGTGTGCAATAACAATATCCAGTTCCTCTCCCTCTTCCCACACATTCAGTCCGACCTGTCGGTTCCGGCCTTCGTACGTTGCCTTTATCATCGCAGTATGTTCCAAACATACTAAAGCACCATTAAGCACTATGCCCTACGCTATTATGAGCTTCGAAATTTGAGGCTGAGGGGAAGATGCTACCTTTGTTGCACTCGAGAAGGTAGAGTGGGCTTGGAGGGGGCCAAACTTGCCCGCCTTGTGCGCTAACCTGGGGTAAGAGAGCGAGCAAAATGATCAAGAGCGTGCCCCGCGAAGGAAGCAGGAGACCGCTGAGGGCAGCCCCTAGAATAAGCGTCCAGAGATCGTTTCTAGGAGCAGGTCCAGAGTTTGAAGCCGAGGTCTGCAGGAGAGTCATCGGAGCCGGCGGTCTCGAGTAAGTCGCATTCGTTGAATTTGTGCCGTTCTTGAGCTTAAGTGACTCCCAAGCCATGTATCCCCACCTCGCGGCGTCTCCCGAAGTTCCCCCTACGCCTCCAGGTCCGAAAGGACCCGCCATGTCTGGCCCTCCTGGCTGATTTGGGTTCTTGTAGTATGGGTTCTCCAGAATGTCGTCCAACACACGCCAGCAATAGCAGTATCCCCTCACACCACCAGCACAGTCATAAACACTACTTGGGTTTGGCCTTCGCACCATGCCCTTACCATCGCAGTATGTTCCAAACATACTAAAGCACCATTGAGCGCTGTGTCATAAGGGAGATTACTATTAGCTTTGTAACATATGAGGTTGAGAAATGAAGGTTACCTTCGTGACATTGGAGGAGGAAGTTAAAACTAAAAAGTATAAATATATTTAAGAAAATACTAGTAAAAATATTATAATATTAAAGAATACTTTATATCCTTAATAAATATATATAATATAAATTAACTTATAATAAATTTGCTTAATAAAACTTAATTAAGGAATATAATAAAGCTAAAGAATTTTATAAGATATATACTTTTAATTATTACTTATTAATTTTAAATTAGAAAGTAAATAAGAATATTTGGTTTTTAGTTTTAGCTTAAGTATCTTAATTATAATAAATACAAAACTTATATTATTCAAATATATATATATCTCCTTTAATTTCGAGTTATAAAATATTATAATAATTATCTTTATATTTATAAGTTTAAAGAATATTATTATTAAGAAATAAAAGCTAATAAAAGGCCTAGTTTAAGGCATAACTTAGGTAAATAAATTATATATTATATTAGCTTTTTAAGGAAATAAAATAGCTAGCTTAAGCTTATATATATATTAAGAAAATAAAAAGCAAAAAAGTAAGAAAAAGAAAAAAGTTTAAAAGGCAATATAATTTAATATTTTAAAGTAAACTAGTATTCTTTATATAAGAATTTTAATAATATAAAAGAAATTAAATTTCCTAATAATATTATATAATTCTTTATTTATTTTATTTTTATTTTATTCTTTTTCCCTCCTTATTTAGTAATTTTATTATAAGTTTAATTAATAATATAGCTTTACTTATTTAATAGAAAATAAATACTTATATTAATAATTCTTTATTAGAATTCTTTATTAAGATAAGTAATTATTAAAACTTAACTTAAATATTTAAACTAACTTAATATAATTTTATTATAATAATAAATATAATAAAAAGTATAATAATAAAACTAGTAATAAAATATATTATTAATACTTTTATAATTATAATATATATTAATAATATTTAATTTATATTATATAGCTTAAACTGAATAAGCTAATTATTTTAAGGTTATATTTAAAAACCTTATATAAGAAATATATTTAAATAAAGAAATTAATCTTATTATTAAGCTAATAAATAATACTTATAATAATATTTTATTAAAAGTTAATAAATTTTAGAATTTTATATTATATATTAATAAAAATATTAAAGTTATATAAATATAAAGTAAAAATATATTAATTAACTTATTAAATATATATTAACTTCTTTAGTATTAAGTATTTTATTTCAGAAAATACTGAAAAATGCTTTTAATAATTATTTAACTTTTTAACGTTTTCTTTATATAATAAAAAGCACTTTTTATAAATACTTTTATATTATATATATCTTTAATAAAATTTTAAGCTTATATTTATTATATAAAATATATTAAGTAATAATAAGTAATTTATAAATAAATATAAAATAAGTTTATTATAATTTAGCTTTTAATTTTATTAGCTAATATAATTATCTAATAATTATATATATTTTATTACTTATATTCTATTACTTTCTAGTTATATAATAATATATATAATATAGCTACTTTATTAGAGAAATATATAGAAAACTAAGCCTTTTATAAGCTAGTATATTATAGGATATATATACTTTCTTATAGTTTCTTATATTCTAGTTTTTTTTTCTTTAGCTTTAAATCGTCTTTATAAGAGATCTTTTATTTTGCTTTTTAAGCCCTAAATACTATATTTATAATAGTATTTAAAGCTTATTTTTTTAATCTTATAAAGAAATTTAAATAAACTAATTTAGAATTATTAGAAATAAAGGTATTACTAAAATAATAAAATCTCAGAAATATAAGTAATAGATTTTAGAATAATAAAAGCGAAATACTTTAGAATTCTTAAAGAAATTAGATATTTATATCTTTATAAATATATATTAATAATATATTAGAAATTATTTTAAAAACCGGAAAATTAAAAAACCTTATATAAAGGCTACTTTTTAATTAAATTCTAGAGTAATTATCGGTTTACTAGTAATATATAGTACTATTATATAAGTATAGAAGTATTATTTATATAAGATTAGTAAAGTTATTCTTTAGAAATAGGAATTATAGTATTATAATATTAATATATAATTCCTAAATCTGCTAAGCCTAAAGGGGTCTAGTTTACTAATTAAGTTACTAATAGAATATAAGGTTATATAACTATATCCTGTATCCTATATCTCATTACTTATATCCTATTACTTATATTTCATTACTTATATCCTATATCCCGTATCCCGTAACTATATATATAACTCCTAAAGAAATAGCTATACTAATACTAGAAACTCTCTAAAAATGCAAAAAACAGAAAATAGTATTCTTCTCTAATTATATACAAGTTCCCTAATCCGGCCTAGTACTAGATTCCCTAAATGCTCTATATATCTATATTATTTTTGAGGTTTTAGTTATATACTAAAGACCGCGGTCTTTTATATATAACCTCTCTTCCTATAAGTCTATATTCCCTAATCCGGCCTAGTACTAGATATTTAGATATTAGATATCCAGATACTAGATACTAAGGAAATCTCTATATATATCCTCCTATTTATATATCTATTTCTTGCTCTATTTATATTCGACCTATTTCTTTATATTTAACTATATAGTATTTGTATTAATAAGGCGCTTGAGGGCATTTAATAGCTTTAATTTCGTTATAGAATTAGCAGGATTTAATTTTTCTTTAATTTACTTAACTTCCGTAATTTCTCGTTATTTATATATCTAGTAAAGGCATATTATATTAATTATTAGGTATTTCTCTCAAGTAGTATCTAATTTAACGAGATATTTATATAATAACTTTAAATTTATATAAATAATTAGTAATAGTTCTATTTCTAGTATTCTATTAATTATAGATTTAACTAAAGTACTTATATTAAAACCGTAAGCCATATTATAGAATTCCGAAGCTAGAATACTTCTAATAACTTTCTTGTATTTAGTAAGGAACTAGTAAATAATATTAGTATATCTAGTTCTATTTACTAGAATTAGAATATATCTAATTTAGGAAAAGAGATCTCTATTATTTATAAATAAAGTATTCGTAAAAATAATTAAATATAAGAACTTCTTTACTAGCTTTATAAATCTCAGTTCTTTAATAATATTCTTAATTTACTATTAAATATATTTATTAAATGCCTTTATATTAGTTTCTAAAGATTTAATAGCTTAAATAGTAATTAATAGGTTATATAAAGCTTCTGGTTAATAGACTAATATAATATATACTTCTCTAGTATATTAGGTAATATATTAGTCCTTAATAGAGAGATTTTAATAAATAGTATTCCTATTACTTATAATAGTAGTATTTTTTATAGAAATAATTCAGAGGTTTTTATATTAGTATTTCTATATAAGAATAATTCCAGTAATATTTATATAAATAATACCTCTATTAAACTTGAGATTATAGTTAAAAGTAAGAGATTTATATTCCTTAGCTAAGAACTTAGTCTTATAAAGTTTTAATTACTTTGCCTTTATAAAATTATTAGTTCTAATAAATAAGATATTATTAGTTTAAAGGCTAATAATTCCGAAAAGTTACTTATTATAAAGTAAGTAAGAGTTATAAGTCGACTATTTTATAAAGAGCTTATTAATATAATAAGAATAGTAAGTCTTAAACTAGTAGTTCCTAGCTTCTAGTATATTATATAATAGTTTTATAATCTTTAGAATAGAATTATTCTTTAGATTTAGTTCTTTAGTAAGCTTATAAAATAGGTTAATATAGAAATTATAATTAAATAAAGTTATTAATTAGATATAAGCTTATAAGATATTATATAAATATAATTCCGTAGTATTTATTATTATAGTAATAATATTAAGGATAATTTTCTGGCTAATATATTAGATAATAAGTAATTATATTAATATTATATATTTCTTACTATTATTATAAGTTTAGATAACTAGTCTTAACTTTTTAAGCTCTTTTTCTATATCCTTATTCTTAATCTCGTTAATAAACCGGGAATTAAAAATATATATCTCTTTTAGTATTTAAGATCTAGAAATAATCTTAAATATATTCTTTTCTAGAAAGCTAGTAATTTTAACTTAATAGGAGTTCTTATATAGATTATTATCTTATAGGAATACTATAAAATCCGGGTTTTTATAAGGATATTCTTTATTATATTTTAGTAAAATAGTAAGAGGAATTATAGCTATATTACTTTTAGTCTCATTATTAGATTCGGGAATAGGTTTAGGTTCAGGGCTATTAGTAATAACCTTAATATCTCCTATATAAAAGGGCTTTATAGAGATTAAATAAAAGGTAGTATTATTATATAATAGAGCTAGTATATAGTTTTCTCTATTAATAACTACTAGCTTATATAATCTATTCTAATTACTAGATTAACTAGTATTTTCTTTATATTAAATAAAAATATTCGAATTTAGAAATAGTTTATAAATATTAGTAATACTAGGACTATTTCGGGTATTTAAAGTATTTGTAATTTAATATCTAGCTTAAAGCTTCTAAATTTTTACTATTATCTTTTTAAATACTACTAATTACTATAATATAATAAATAATAGAATATTATATTTAGTTATTTGAGATAAAGTACTATAAATTAAAAGAATTAGAATAATACTATTAGGTCCTATAGAGTTATTAATAGCCTTAAAAGCTATTTGGAATATAGTATTCTTATTAATTCTATTAACTTTAGCTATAATAATAAAATAATTATATTAGATTAGACTATAATAATATTCTATAATTCTAATAAAGTTATAAGCTTTTATAAGAATAATCTTAATCTTAGTTTCTATAGTATTTATAAGCTAAATAAACTTCTTACTAGTAAACTACTTTCTAGTATTTACTATAATCTAATTAAAAGAGTCTAAATAGTTATTAATCTAGTATTATTTAAGTATATTCTAAATATATATTATACTAATATTCTAGAGCTATTAGCCGGCTTAATATTAAGTGCCTTTATTAATAATATAAAGTATAGGCTTACTAGAAATATAGAAAATATTAATAATAATAAAGTAGTTAAAGCTAATATTATTTCTTAGATTAAACTTAAATTATTCGGGTAATTAGCTATATTTCTAGTATTACTTATAATATTTTATAAGGTATTTAAAGGCTTTTATATTAATATTATAGCCTGTTTATTCTAGTATATTTCAGAGCTTACTAATAGATAAATAACTAAAATAATAGTATAAATATTATAATTTAATCTCTATAAGAAAGCAGGGGTTATAAGTAAAGAATTCGGAAATAAAGCCTTATAATATAGTATTTTAAAGTAAGAAAAAGTATTCGAAATATTATATTATAAGTATATATTTTCTAGTAAAAGTAATAAGATAATTAGTAAGATTATTAAAGTAGATCCCTAGCTTGTTTATATTAGCTAAGCTAAATAAAAATAAAGTCTTTAAAGATATAATATAGAATTATACTTACCTAATTAGTATATTTACTATTATAGATTTAATAAAAGATATAGATCTAATACTAAACTAGATATTAATTTAATCTTTAGTAGTTTTATTAAGTTTAATACTATTATTAGTTTACTAGAAAGCTTGGAATTAGTTAGAACTAGTAGTTAAATATCTAGAGGCTCCGGTATTAATTATAACTTTATAAAAGTAATAAGTATTATATCTTAATATATTATTAATTATAAAAGTTTAGATATCTTTTATTAAGGATTTAATAGGCTCTAAGGCGTGGTTTTTGTCTATTATCTAGTATATAAGAGAAAGAGAAGTAAGGTTATTTATAAGAATATTAGCTATAATTATTAGTAAAGCAGGAATAGTAAAAGTAGCTAAAAAGCTCTTAACTAAAATAAAATAGAAATCTAGATAGTATTTCTTTTCTTTATTTATTTCTGCTAATAAAGCCTTAAAAGTATTATTTACTAGTTTATTCTTATTATTCTTATTACTTTTTTTGCCTTTAGCTTTAGTAATATACTATATATAAGTATTACTAAAGTATTTATTAAAATTACAAGTATTTCGGGATCTAAACTAATAGATATTTCTATTTCTAAATCGAGCCTTCTTAGCCTCTTATTTCTCTAGTATATGCTTCTATAAGCGGTATTCGGATTTCTTATATATAAAATACGATTTCGGGATATAATTATTATAATTATAGAACTTGAAATAGTTATTACGGGTTCTAAAGTTATAGCTAGGTCTATATTAATAATTTCCGAAAGAATAATAGCTTAAAGAGTTCTGAGAGTAATATTATTAATTAGTAAAGAAAGTTTCGAAATTAGCTTATTATTTACTCTTATATATAATAATAAATAACTAGAGCTTATTAATAAGCTAGTTAAGATTTATAAGAGAATCTGAGATTATATATCTATATATCCGGGAGCTTTAGTAAGAGATAATAATTTTATTATAGAAGAATTCGATATTTTATAAGTTAGATATAAGACTATATTATAATTAATATAATTTATTAATTAGTAATTAAATAGTTTTAAATATTATCTTTTCCGGAAATTTAGCTATTATAGAAGCTAATATAGTAGTATTTTACTTATCTAAATTCCGATATTTAAATTTAGGGCCTTTAAAAAAGCTATAAATATTAATATAAGCCTTTTTATATATATATTAAAAGAGCTAGTTATTATAGAAATAGTTTTGAGCTAGTTCCTTTAATATAGTAAGAAAAGCTCATATTAGTATCTTTTATAAAAGCTTTATATATTAGTAGATATTAAGGAAAATAGTATGTTTATAATTAAAATTACTATTAGATCTATTATACTTTTGCTTTTTAATATAGATCTTAGTAACTTCTTTAATAAGTCTTATAATTAAAGGAAATTAGGAATTATTCGAATATAGTTATAGTAATAATAGTAATAGGAATATATTATTTATTTCTAGAGCTTTTATATTAGTATATAAATCTGGTAAAGATATAGAATATAGTAATAAAAAGAATAGTAAAAGAAGTAATAGTAATATAGAAATATTAAAAATAATAAGTTCTAGATACTTATTTTTTATAAGAGTAATAAAGTCTAATAGAATTAGTTCCTTAATAAGATTAAATCTAGCTACTAATATATTCTCGTTTAATTATATATACTATTTATTTTCTTTTATAATAGTATATAGGGTATTTATAATAGTATTAATACTACTATTCTATTATATAAATATATTACTATACTAAAGAATCTTATATAAATATAATATTTCTAGGAGTTCGAATTTATTAAAGTTCCCTTAATAAGTAAAGTTCTTAAAGTTATATTTAAATAGCTCCTAAAGGTTATTATTAACTATTTTATAGAAAATATATTAAAATAACTTAGTATTTAAGAACTCAGTTATCTTATTTATCTTAATAAAGTTTAGATTAATTTCATATCTTTACTTTCTTACTAATTCCTTGAAATTATTATTATTTATAAAATAATTAAATTAGATAAATCTAATAAAGAAATTATTTACTATAGTATATTCTACTATTATATATTTTATAAACTTATATCTAGTTTAAAGTATAGTAGTTTATAAGGAAAATAGATTTATAAGAAAAAGAATAATTTATAAAGTAAGTAGTTTATAATAGGTATTATATTTGAGGTAAAAATTTCGCTTATAATAAGAAATTTAAGAAGTGAAATTTAAAGAGTAAAATATCGAGATTCCGGAAGAACTTAATAGTTCTAAAACTTAAGAGCCTCAGGGATTTAAAAGAAGATAGTTTTTGAGAAAGTTTTATAAGAGTTAAATAGAAATGAAATAAAATAATTAAATAGCTAACTATTTTAGTATTTGGTAAGATTAAATAGCTAACTATTTTAGTATTTGGTAAGATTAAATACTCTTTTTATTTATATAACCGAATTATAGGTAATAGAACTAATAGATATTTCCCTCTTTAATATAGTATAATTAGGCCTTAATAAGATTAAGTATCTTTCCTATTTATATAACCGAATTACAGGTAATAGGATTAATAATTATTTCTTTTTTAACTAGAATAATAGCTTTATTCCTAAATAATCGAATCTTAGATAAGTATAGCTTAATTCTTTCTAATTTATAAATACTAACTAATTAGTATTAGTTTACTAGTAATATATAGTACTATTATATAGGTATAAAAGTACTATTTATATAAGATTAGTAAAGTTATTCTTTAGAAATAGAGATTATAGTATTATAGTATTAATATATAATTCCTAAATCTACTAAGCCTAAAGAAGTCTAGTTTACTAGTCAAGTTACTAATGAGATATAAAGTTATATAACTATATCCCGTATCTTATATTTTATTACTTATATTCTATTACTTATATTCTATTACCTATATCTCGTATTTCATATCTTATAACTATATATATAACTCCTAAAGAAATAGCTATATTAATAGTAATAGATATTTATAGGCTAATAATCTAACTATTACTCTTAAGCCTTATTTTATAAATCTTATAGGCCTTATATATATACTAGTAATAAGATTACTAAAAAGAATATAATAAAGGAAAAATATATTAAATTAATTTCTCAGAAAATTATATAATTTAAAACTATATTAACTTTTATTAAGGCTTCTAATAAAGCTTCTAATAAGGTTTCTAAAGCTTTTACTAAAAAGAAATAAAAGAGAATATAATATATAATAAAAGATTAACTAAAAGTAATTATAAATTAGAAAGATATTATATTAGTAAAATATATATTAAATTATTTAATATTTTTTTTATAAGAAAAATAAAAACTAAATATAAAAAGAAGAAAAGAATTAAAAAAATATATAAGAATATATAATTATATTAAATATTAGCTTAATTCCTATTATATTTATTCTCTTTTTAAATAAGTTATTTATAATTTACTAGTTTACTAAAAGAACTTATAAGAAAATACTAGTTTAAATATATAATTCTATTTTATAAAAATAAGTAAAGAAATTATTAAAATTAAAATAAATAACTTAAAGAAAGAAAAAATTATATAATTTTATTTCTATTATAATTTCCTCTTTTCTGGGCCTTATACTAATCTTATAATTCAGTTATATTAAAACCGGAATTTTAAGCTAGATTTAATATTATTTTTATTTCTTATATATAATATTCTTATAAAGAAAGTAATTATCTAAGCCTTATTAAAGGCTTTTTCTCTTTATAAATAGGCCGGTATTAAAGTTATTAATTTATACTTTCTTTTATTACTTTATTTAGCTTCTGTTTTTTATTATTAATAGTTAGATATCCTATATTATTTATTTATATATTATTAAAAACAGAATTTGAGTTATTTTATTTTATATTATTTTTATTATTATTAATAATACTTCAAATATATTTATTAGCCTTCTATTTAAATATATAAAATAATAAAAGAAAATAACTTATAAATAAAGTTATTTTTTTTTAAAATAGTATTAGACTATTATATATAAAAGAAGTAATTTAGTAAATCGAAATAACTTTCTAAACTATTAAGACTAGAAGCCAGATTATAAAAGCTATTAGAGAATTCTAAGTATTAGTTATTAGAATTAGGTCCTATATTACTTTTGGATTTAAATTGGCTTAAAAAGAAATTAGTAAATTACCTATTAGTAAGATCTTTATTAAAAGAGTTATTAATTACCTTTTATTTTAAGTTTTTCTTTTTTCTTAAACCGGATTTATTATTATTTTCCTTATTAAATTCTTCTTATAAGGTTTTATAAATAGCCTTAAGTTTAGTCTTAAAATAGAAAAATATAATAGTTATATTATTATAAGTATTAATAATTAGATAAGAATAATCTCTATTCTTATAAAAACTATAGAGCTTTTTTCTAAATAAATAAGAATTAATAATAGAAAATAAATATCTCGAATTATTCTTTATAATATATTTAAAAACTATATATAAATAATTATTATAATAGTTTTTCTTTAAAATAAAGACATTTCTATTATAATTTAGCTTTTAATTTTATTAGCTAATATAATTATCTAATAATTATTTATATTCTATTATCTATATTTTATTACCTATATTTTATTACCTATATTTTATTACCTATATTTTATTACCTATATTTTATTACCTATATTTTATTATTTATATTTTATTACTTATATTCTATTACCTCCTAGATATATATAATATAGCTATTTTATTAAGGAAATATATTTAAAATATATTAGAAATATTTAGAAAGCTAAGTTCTTTAATAATTAATATATTATAAGATATATATATTTTAGTTTTCTTTTTCTTAGCTTTAAATTATCTTTATAAAAGACCTTCTATTTTACTTTTCAAGCCCTAAATACTATATTTATAATAGTATTTAAAACTTACTTTCTTTAATTTTATAAAATATTTTAAATAAACTAATTTAGAACTATTAGTTATATAGAATAACTTAAAATATTTTCTAAATTTATAAAAATATATAAATTAAGTAGAGAATTAAAGATATAACTACTAAGAATATATTCTTAATACTAAATAATATTATTATTTAAGTTAAGAGCTAGTAGTTTATAAAATAATTATTTTTAGAAATATAATTAGATATATTATAATCTATATCTATTATTAGAATACGCTTTATTTAACTTATTTTAAGATATAGCTAGGCTTATATTTCTTAATATAAGTAATATATTATATATAATAGTTTATTCTTACTAATAGGAAAACTAATTAGATTATATATAAGCCTCTTTTCTAGCCAGGTTACCGGATTACTATTTCTATTTACTAGAAACTAATAAATTATCTAGATATAAATATCTTACGAAATAGTTCTAGCTTTATTATTAATAGCCTTTATAGCCTTTCTTTAGTTCTTAGTTAGAATAGCTAAATAAAATATCTTGAATTATTTTATTTTTAGAAATAAAATACTATATTACTATATTATAAATCAGATACTAATATTTATTATTAAGTTAAAATAATCCTAAGAAATTAAAGATATAATAAAATAATAAATATAAATAATAATATAGTAATTATATTTTCTAGATATAATTTATAAATAGTTATCTGACTATAAATAAACTATTATATAAGAATAATATAGCTAGTATAAATAGGATAAAAGAAAAAATAAGTTCTAGAAAAACTAAGAATTAGGAAAATATAACTAGAGTAATCTTAATATAGGCAAGTATCTTAAAACTAAAGTATTTCTAATAACTTTCTAATTTTCTAAATATATAAATACTTGATTTTAGATAATAAATAAATCTAGAAAGTTATTCTTGCTATTAGGACTTATAATTATATCTAATATAAACTATTAAGGAATTAATAGGTTAGTATAATTAAGAAATAAGATATTATTTTTAGGAAATTATATTTAGGAATAAGAAATTAGAGAAATAAATAAACTAATATTAAGTATATAAAATAAAGCCGGAATTAAAAAGTAAATATAAAACTCAAATAACTTCTAAAAATTAAAGTATTTCTAGAAGTATTATTAATAATAAGCTCTAGAGATTATATAAAGATCCCTAGATAATTAATATATACCTATTTTATATTAAATATTTTAGTAAATTAGTAAGTCTTTTTCCTTATTACTAATAAGATATCTTTTTCTAAAATAAAAATACTTTAAGTAATTTTTATAAAAAGTTCTATAAATAGATATCCTATAAATTTATCTAATAATATAGGATTTCTAATATTTTCCTCTATAGCCTATAATTATAAAAAGTTCTTTTTATAAAGATTATAGCTTCTTTCTAGTAAACCTAGAATTATATAGTATAACTAACTATTTAGAAATAAAGTATTTTTCTTATATATTATAATTATAATACTACTTCTATAAGTTCTTAGTTTTTCTTAAGAACTTATTAATTTTTTTTCTAACTTTAAAGAAATAAGTAATATATTATAGAATTAAGTTTTTCTATTTATTTCCGACTTTAATATAGTTTTAATAATCTAATATAGTAATAATTAGTATGAATTAATAATAGTTAGGATAGGCTTTTTCTAGTAATCCGAGAAACTAGTATTCTTAATAAATTTTATATAAAGAAAAGCCGAGATATATAATTCTATAATAATTTAATTTAAGAAAGAACTTAATAAATCTTAGATAAAAAAGATAAGGTTCCCTAAACTTATTAAGAATTCTCTAAAAAATATTATTAACTTTTTTAACTTTTTTAGTTAATTTCTTAGAAATAAAAAAAGAAGAAATCTATAAGGCTTTTTTTTTCTTTATAAAAGCTTATATTCTGAATTTAAAATAAGAACCTGAATCTATATAAAACCCTATAAGTACTTCTTTTTTCTTAAATAGGTTCTCGAGTATATTAATAACCTTTTTCTAGATATTTATAATATAAAAATAAGTCTAATAAAATCTTAAAAAATAGTTTATAATTACTAGAATATAATACTAGATAATTCCTAGAAAAATAGGAAATAAACTAATAAAATTAATTTTAAATAGCTATATAAGAGAATTTACTATTATCGGATTTAAGATTTATAAATACTAAGTAGTTCTATATTTTAAATAAAATAAGTATTTTTTAATATAGTTTATAATATTAATTACTAACCCGAACTAATAGTATTTTTTAAGCTTTCGAGTAATAATAGCTCTTATAAAATAACCGGATTTATTATAAGTATAATAGAAAATATTTATAATTTCTTTTTCCGTAATATAAAAATACTAATTTTTTCTCTAAAATTTATATTATAATTTCCTATTTTCCTATTTATAATAAATATAAATATAAAGAAAAGCAGCCTTTTATACTAATTTTCTATTCTTGGAAATAATACCTTTAATAAAGTAAATAATAATATTTTAGTACTAAGAGAATTTCTTATATTTAGAAACTTAGGAACTAATCTCTAATAAGTATATAGTAATTTTTAAAGAGCTAAGTATATATCTAGTCTTTAATATTTCTATATATAGAGCTATAAGAAAGGCCCTATTTACTTATTAGTCTCTAGTAAGTTCCTTTATTTATATTTCTATAAATTCTATAAGTTTTTAATTACTAAAGAATTCTTTTTAGTTTTAGAGAAAAATCTTATAATCTCTCTTTTTATTTTTTTATACTTACTAGAGTTTACTTTACTCGAATAAGATATATTTATAAAGAGAAAAATTATTATTATAGTTTTTATCCCGGAAAATAATTCGAGAAAAAGTATTTACTACTTTATTTTTCTTATCTGGGATATAGAGAACTTAAATATTTAGCTTCCTAAGCTTATAGGCCTATTATATATAGATTTCTTCTAAGTATAAGTACTAAAAGAAAAAGTAATAGGCTTATAATCTATATAAATAATACTAATCTCGGTTTCTTATAATATATATTTATATTTCTATAAGAACTTAATAATACCTAAAAGTTCTCATTTATATATCCTATAGTTTTTCTATAATTTACTAAAAATAAAGAAATTAAAGAAAATAGAAACTTCTATTTCTTATTACTTTTATATAATTATATATCCTGCTATAAAGAAACTAATATCTAAATAAAGAATTATTTTATAAAAAAGTTTTAGTTATATATTTCTATTATTATTATAGTTTTATTTCTAATTATCTAGAAAAATAATATCTTTATATTTCTCTATTTATATTTTATATTTCTAGTAAAATAATTAAGTAAATAATATAGCTTTATATAGTTTTTAATTTAATATTATATAATACTAATTATTTTAATAAACTATTATATATCTATTATATCTCGAGATATTAAGAATTTATAAATCTTCTTTATATAGTTAGATTTAACTTATATAAGATCTCTAGCTTTATAAATAATATCTAAAGTAATAATTTAATTTATAAAAAGCTTTAACTTTTTAAAGAAAAGCTTTAGTTAGGACTATAATAATTATAAAAAGAGATATTCTAAAAGGAATTTATATTTCTTTTTAAAAGTTTTTAGGCTAGAGAAAATATTATTTATATAGAATTTAATTAGTAAGAGATCTTTAGGTAATTTTATAAATAAAAGAAAGAATTTCGAGTTATTATATCTTTCCCAAATAGCTTTCTATAACTTCGGAATTAGTTCGAGTACTATATATATAAGTTCTATTATAAAGAAAGCTATAATTACTAATTCTTATAATATCCTAAGGAACTAGAACTATCTATAACTTAATATAGAAAATATAAAATACTATTAGTAAAAAGAAAAGATTCTAATAAACTAATAAGTATATTTAATATTATACTAAAAGAAGTACTAGTAGTTTAGGTATAAAAAGTAATTATATATTTCTAAAAAGAGAGTTATATAATACTTTAGAAGGTTTTCTTTTATATTTTAATAATTAAAAGTAATTTAATACTTTCTAGTAATCTTAGTATTTTTCTTTTTTATAAAAATAGCCTAGGTATTCTAGTCTAATAGTTCCCTATTTATAATAATAGTTTATTTAAAAAAGCTATAGTTTATATTTTCTTAAATAGTCTTATTTAGCTAGAACTTTTACTAAGAAAGCTATCTTTTCTATTACTTTATATTTTAGGGTTTTATTTCTAAAATAAGACAGATCTTATATTTATAGAAGTTAGTAAGAAATATATTTACTAGATCTATAGTATTAAGTTCTTGGTATATATATAAGAAATATTTGACTTTATTTCTAAAAGCTTTATTAGGGATTACTAGTTTAAAAGTAATCTAGAAACTTTGGAACTAGTCTTTAATAAGCTTTCTCGGGTCTGTAAATAAGAAAAGCCAAGTAACTTTTCTTTTTATAGGAAAAGTATAATATTAGATAGGTATAAAAGTTTTAGGCCTATTTTCTTTCTAATAGTTTTTTTTTCATATTTTCTTAAATAGCTATATCTAGGTAACTTCTTTTCTAAAAGTTATTTTTTAGTACTAAAATTATAATTCTTATAATACTTAATTAGTATATAATTCTAATATTTAGATATCTTTAAATTCGAGATATATATATAATATAGGGTTTTATACTAGAAAGAAATCTTATAAGTCTAATTTATATTTTACTAGCTATATAACTACTAGATTCTCGAAAATTAGAGAATCTATTTACTAAATAAAGTTTATTAATTTCTTTAGATTAATAATAATAGTTCTTAAAATAAATAAACTAACTTTTATTAGTTCTTAAAAAAGTATTATAAGTAGTAATTATTATTATATTTCTTTCTAAAATATAAAATCTCTTAAAAATAGAAAATATATATAAGAATAAGATAAAAACTCGAGATAAATAATTTTATACTTTTCTAGTCCTAATATAATAGACTTATTATATAAATTTATAGTATTAAAATTAGTAATATTATATATTTTTTAATAATCGGGAATTATAAAAATATAGTAATTATTCTATTTTTTTATAGTAATATTCTCTAATTACCCGAGCCTTTTTCTAATATATTTAGATTAGAAAATAGAAATTAGTTTAATAACTCGAAGTTATTAAAGCTATTATTACTTATAATATAGCCTAATTCTTTATTTATAAAAATATCTAATTTCTTATTCTAAAAATCTAATTATAGGAACTTTACTAGAATTTTCTTAGCTAGAATCTTTTAGTTTAGGGTTTTTAAATAAAGAATTAATTAGTATTTTTATAAAAGAATAAATATTAGTTCTTAAATAATTACTAGTATTTTACTAAGTATTTTATTTCTAATCTTAATAATATTATTTCAAATATGAATTTTTATATTAATATTATCTAGCTATAGAAAGCTAAATAAGAAACTTAGCTTTTTACTATTATTCTTTAATTCTAGACAGATAAATATAAAGACTTAATACTAGATTTCTTTTACTTCTATTATAAAAGTAATATATATAATAAATAAAAAGAAATTTCCGTTTATAGTATTTATAATTAAATTATTCTAATTCTTATTATTTAGGAAATTAATAGAAAATCTCATAGCCTTATAAAAAGGCTTTAAGATAAGATTTATATTAGATTTCTAATCTCTATAAAATATATTAATAGATATAGTTACCTTAATATAACTATTTTTATACTTAATATAGAAAATTATAAATAATTTAAATACTTTATTATTCGGGTAAAGATTAGAAATAATAAATATATATAGCTTCGGGTATATTTTTATATAATTTAGAGCTAGAATAAAATAATTCTTTAAGTTACTTATTTCCTTAGAATCTAATATAACTTATTTAAATAAGATATACTTCTATATTAGGCTAGAAATAAAAGATATAAAAACTCTAGTAAGCGGACTAATAGGAGTTATAATTTAGTTTAAGGGTTTTTCTAGTTTAAATATAATCTTTTTCTTTTAATAGGATTTAGTAAGTAATATTCCGATTTTATAAAAACTTTTATATATATCTAATAATAGCTATAAGATTTCTAAAAGACTTATATTATAGCAGAATCTCTTTATAAGCTTATTATATTAGATTAGTTCTATTTCTTTATATTTAATAATCTCTAGAAAAGCTTAGATACTTTTTTTAATCTTAGCCTTTAATAAAACCTTAGTCTTAAAAACTTCTTTAAAATAAGTATTATAGTAAGAATTACTGAATTGGGGCTAGTGTAATTACTCTGCTTAGTCAGGATCTATATACTCACTTCTTGAAGCTTTATACTTTACTTAAGCTCTTTTCTAGCTAGTTTAATAAACTCTTTTACTATTTAATATAACTCCCTACTCTGCGATCTTTACCTATATTAGTTATAAGCCCGGCCTTGTACTAATAAGCTTCCTAATTAGTATACTATAGAAAGTATTTAAGAGCTTATTTAATTCATTCTTCGAAAAATCACATTTCAGTTCGTATTTCCGTTATTAACTAATTAATAGAAACTATTCCTATAGTTCCTATAGTTTCCAAAGCTCAATTATAATTATATCAGAAGCTATAGTAAAGATTATTATTCTAAAGAACCGTAGTTCCTGAGCGGACTAGTTTGACGCTCTCTGTAGAGTAGCCGGTAATAAGGGCATCTGGGATAAGATTAACCTATTTAATAATAAAGTAATTAAAACGAATATGGTAGCTCCTCCCAGGCCTCTTCTTATAATTAACGAGCTTATACTAAAGAAAACAGAGAATTACTATACCAGATACTAAGTTAATACGGAAAATTGGGATAAAGATACTTGACCTATAGTTAAGAAAGAATTAAAACCAGTATCTCTATAGCCTATAATATTCGGAAATATTAGAGATTACTATTTGGTGCTTTTAC
Organism: Hyaloscypha bicolor E; assembly: GCF_002865645.1. Lineage (NCBI taxonomy): Eukaryota > Fungi > Ascomycota > Leotiomycetes > Helotiales > Hyaloscyphaceae > Hyaloscypha > Hyaloscypha bicolor. Next base: position 116,555 of record NW_020194563.1, on the reverse strand, counting down.
GGGACTATAAGATCAAGAAACTAGACTAAATAAATAAGCTAGTATACTACTATATAATTAGGTAATGGCTCTATTAAATAATTAATATAAAGATCCTTATAAACTCTATATTAGGCCTTAAAGAGAGTAAGCAGAGCTCTATTTGCAAGGTTCTTAAGGCTTTATTAACGAAATACGGTTCTATAAATATAGTACAAATTACTACTACTCGGAGAGTATATAGCTCGGTCCTACTATAAGCAAGCAAAGGAGGAGTAAGCCCAAAGCACTAGTTTACTAATTGGGAGAAGGTACTTAATAGAGCTAGAGCTCTTAAAATCGCCGAAATCAAAAGTACTCTAGTAGTAATCGAGTTCTTAATAGCCCTCTAGTAGAAACTCGTACTAACCTGGATAATAAAATAGCTTAGTAATCTATATAGTAAAGACAAGCTAGGGCTTCTAATTCTTATACTCAAATAGTATAACCAGGTATTTAATTGGATTATTTTGGAAAACCAAAATACCAAGTATTTAGGCGCTCCTATAATCTTTACTATATTCGGGAATCGAACTAGTAAAGAATCGGATAGCAAACCCGATTCGGATAAGTATAAGTATTATAAGTACTTTTATAAGAGTTCCAAAATATATAAGTATAAGTGAGACCTATTTAGCTATACTACTATAGAAATTATAATTACCGGATTAAGTAAAACTTGGACAAAATTTAAGTCTAATAAGGAATAGATTAGAAAAATCCGGGAAAGGATCTTAACTAAGTATTAGAAAGATCTGAAACCTTAGCTAGAAGAGAAATATAGTATGAAAATTATTAGTAAATAAGCTATAGAAAAGCTAATATCCGGTACTTGTTCCAAAAAGAAGCCCAAAGTATCCGGAATCCAATTTCCTAGGAACTTTAATATTACTTTAGTAAATCTTATATTTATAATCCAGAGCCCAGGTTAAGAGATTTATATAATACTCGATTTCTTAAGATATCTGCTCTCTTAGAGTATTTTATTAGATAATTATAGTACTATATACCTAATTAATAGTAAGGATCTAATTAATTCTAGTACTTTTATTAAGGCAAAAATTAATAATTATATAGAAGCAGAAATAACTAGTCTTTTAATTATTAAATATAATACTTATATAATTAAAAATATAGTTAATAGACCTACGGAACTATATATTAAAGATCTAATCCTTTATAATATTATAGTTATTAAAGAATTCTATATAAATATTATTTCTAAAGCTTGCCTAATAAAAAAGAAAGCTTAGTATTATAAATATAATCTTATAATTAGATTAGGAGATTATAAAAAGAATATAGTATTAATATAATTGGCTTATAGGTTTAATTTAGTTTTCCTTAAATATAAGCTGCTTTCTATTTACTCTAATATTCCGTTCAAAATTCCTACTAATACTAGTAATATACTTATATTTCTAATACTCGAATATTTAATTAGAGCTTGGTATAAGAGATTAAAGAAGTATCTCAAGCCGAGAAGTAATTTAGAAGAAAAATAGTATATAAGAGCAGGACATTTAGCCTATAAAGCTTTATAAAAGCTTATTAATTATATATATAATATAAAAATTAATAAACTAATAAGAATTATATACGAATTTTGTACTTAGGTATATACTAGGCAAGTAATCTCGTATAGGCTAACTAAGAAGAAGTCTGCTTAACTATTTTAGAGAATCTTATAAGACTTATTCGATTACTTAAATAGCTATAATAGTTCGAGCTAGATTCTAATAATTAAGAACGAATTTAATAGAAAGCTCTTTAGATATCTTTTATAGAATAAAGGGAATTTAGTAATATTTAATATAATTAGGGATTTTAAATAATAGATATATAAGTAATATAACCTTTTAATTATTTATATTAAGTATAATTAGAAGAAAGTAGTTATTTCAATCCAAGAAATATTAGCCTATTAGATCTGGGCAAAGAAAAAAGATATTAAAATCGAGCTTTCTCTTTTATATATATATAAATCAAATAATAGTACTAAGTAAGCAGGGTAGGAAATTATAAATAAGGCTATTATAATATATTTAATAGCTAATTTACCTAAAAAACTATAGCCAGAAAGCTCTATAGCCGTAATCTATTTATATAATTAGAGCCTCTTATATATAAACTACTAGAGAATACCGAATAAAATACTCGATTTATAGTTCCGTAATTATTTCTATTAATATAACCCAGAGCTTATAGCTTAAATAATAGTCGATTTCAGGCCTAATTAGAATAGGATCTATATATATGGTTCTAGGGCATATCTAATAATTAAAGACAGCAAAACAGAACGAAATAAAAGAATATTTAAAGTTATACTATATAGATATATTAGATATTTAGTTAGATATATTATATCTAATATTTATAAAATCTGGGTTCTTGTATTTAATAAAGTAATTATTATATATAATATTATATTTAACGAGAATATATTTTATAAAAAAAATTATAAATATACTAAAGGCTATAATATAGAGATTATAAAGGATATAGTAGAACTACTTTTAGAGAATAAGATTCAGGATACTAAATCGATTTTTGAGAATAAGGAATTATAATATAATAGCTTATTAGAGTAAATAGAAAATAAGCCTGAACTAGAAAGTAATAAGCAAATGAACTAATAATTAGAAAAGCCTATAAGTATACTAATTAGTTATAACTCGGGAATAGAGAGCTTTATAGCTTTACTAGAAATAGAACTTATAATTCTATAAAGTACTTCAGAGCCAGAAAGTATACCAGAGCCTAGAAATAGTAGAAATAAAGGTACTAAGCTTTTAAGAAAGCTTAGTATTATAGAAAGAAATATAATAAAATATACTAGAACTATTAGGAAAATATACTAAACTAATAAAAGCGGGAAAGAATCTCTTTAGAACTAGTAATAAGGTCTACTAATAGCTTCTATAAGCGAAGCGGGAAGCTTACTTATAGAACGAATAAATAGCTTAATAGAAATGAGAGAATCCTTTATAGAAAGAGTAAATAGCTTAGCTAAAATAGAAGATTAAATAATAAAACTAAAGAGAAAATAAATAAAAAAGCTAATTATTAAAACCAGAAATAGGCTAATCCAAATATATTTATATAAAGGAAATAATTAGGACAGAAATCCAGATAAAACTAGTAATAGTATAATTACTATAATAAATATACTATTATAAATAATAGGTAAATCGAATTAGATTAACTATTTAGAGTCTTTTTTAGGGTCTCTCTGGCCTAATTAGCTAGAGAATTATAAGAAGGAATTCGATTATAAGACTATATATACTATAATTATAGTAGTAGTTTAATTAAGAGTATACCTAGAATAAAGTATTCCGGGTAATATAATAATAAGAAAAATTCATATTAATAATTTTCCGAAGGCTCTAAAGATATAGAATAATCTAAAGAAATACCTAGCTAGGAAATACTTTAAATCGGATACTAAACTAGAAATTAATAACTTTAAAGCTCGAAATTACTAGAGAATTATTTCTAGTAATAAAGTAATTATATTTCTAATTCCTTTAAAATAAGTATTTATATATAAAATCGATTCTAATAAATATATTACTTGGTATTACTTAAGGCTAATAGTTTATAGAGATTTCTAAGAAAAGGTATTACTTCTATTTATATATACTACTATACTTATAATAAAGTCTTTTCGAATAGCTAGTATAATTATAGTTTTTTTTAATCTAGAAATAAAGTAATTTAATATTATAAATATATTTATTAATATAAAAAGAGATTCTAATAGGCCTATAATAGTATATAAGCTACTAGACGGTTTTAAGATATTAGGATATATAATAGAGGTAGATCGAGCTTTATATAGGCTATAAGACTCTTCTATTCTATAGTATAAGTACTAGACAAATATTCTTAAGAGAATTAAACTCTCTAGACTTAATAAAGAGCCCTGTATTTATATGAATATAAATTATAAGATCTTTATTATTTTCTATATAAATGACTTTCAAGTACTTTACTATAAGAATAATAAAATATATACTTAATTAATTATTACTTAGATTAAGATAATTTATAAGCTTTATAATATACGGAATATAGAATAGTTTCTAGGGATTTGTATAATTAGAGATTAGAAGGCTAAAAAGCTCTGGCTAGTTTATAATACCTATATTAAGAAGATTGCTAAGAAGTTTAGGATAGTAAATAAGAAGTATCCTAATACTCTATTATCTGGAATTAATTTTCGGAAATATAGTAGTTAAGCTTATCTATATTAAATCAAGGTATATTAGGAAAAGATTAGATTACTACTTTATATTATAATTATAATTAGGCCAGATATAGCTTTTACTACTTTAATACTCTCCTAGTTCTTAATAAACCCTACTTTAGAGTACTTTATAGCTATAAATTAGGCTTTCTAATACCTGTTTAGAACCCGGTTTTTAGTAATTTAGTATAATAGAGAATATAGAGAAATATAGCTATAGATTATATCTAATACTTTATATATAAATAACCTAAATATATAATAATCGAGCTATAGATATATAATTTTCTTATTTAAAGATTTAATATTATAAAAAGCCATTTAATAGAATTCTATAATTACCTCTTTAATTAAATCAGAAATATATAAAATCGCTTATATAGTAAAAGAGACTATAGCTCTCTAGAGGCTATTTAGAGATCTATACTTAAATCTTAGAGAGCTCTGAACTATATTCTATAATAATAAACAGATTATTTAATTAATTATTAGAGAAAATAAAAGAATTACTATAAAGCTCTATTATATTAATATTTAGAATATATAACTATATTAAGAATATAGTAAAGGTATATTTCCAGTTATATACCTTTAAATAAGTAATATATCTATAGACGGACTTATAAAAAATCTATTCTAATTCAAATTCGAGAACTTTAAAGCTTTATTAAATCTTTAAAATATTAGAATAAAGATTAAAATAATTAAATAATATAAAAAGAAGCTTTTATTTATATTTTTTATTTATAAAATCTATTAAAATAATAGAGCTTAAGAGCTAATAGCAAGAGATCTAAAGGCGCTCTATTATAGTATTAATAAGCTTATATAGAAGGCCCTTTATCCGATTAGACTATTTCTTATTTCTATTAATAGCCTTTTAAACTTTAGTAAAAGAGCTCTTATTACTATTCTTTTTATTAGATTTAGTAATTTCAAGTATAATATAAATAGAATATCTAAAAGCAGATAAATACTTTAAAATAGTCAGAATTTATAAAAGAGAATCAAGAAAAGGAAGCTTATAATATCTTTAGTAATTAGAAGTTCTATAAAAAAGAGCTATATAATAGGGATATAAGAGATCGGAATAGCTAAATAAGAATAACTAGAAATATACTTCTAGTAATAAGAACCTTAGCTAATAGTATTATAGTAAGAACTATTACTTTTACTCTTTAGAGCGGATAAGACTATATTAAGTTAAAACGAGCTTTGAAATAATATAAAGAACTTATAATAACCTATATAAGGGATCTCTCTAAAACTAGTATAAGCAGGATAAGAAATATAAGGCTTTAATATAAACTTCTTTATCTTTAGTAAAGGAGTACTAGGAGTATTGTCACGAGTCGCTTAGACTAATGGATGCGTATACAGGGAAAAAGCTTTACCGCATGGGTGATTAGACCAAAAGGTACAATAATAAGGTTGGAAGCCTTATTAGCTATTCTACTATATGAGAGCACAGTGCGCATCACGTGACTAGCCGCGCACGTGATACACAACTGTGACAAGTATTAGAAGATATTATAGGGATCTGAACCTTAATACTCTATTAAAAGTAAGCTTTATATTAATAATTAAGAGCTATACTTATGGCGGACTTACAAGCTACTTAATACTATCCAAAATTAGTAAAAGGTAAAGCAAGAACATATTTTGGGTTAAAAATATCTTGGATTTATAAGCCGGAATTAACTTAATAATAGTATAAGAAGAGATAGAAGCCATATTTATAATAATCGAAAGCTTGGAAAGGGATCTCTAAAAAGGTATTAAAGAAAAGCATTTAATTAGAGGCTCTGAAGTTAGTAAAAAGGGAGGGGTTTATATAGGGATTTCCTGGAATTTAGTAATCTGGGGAAATGGTATATACTAAGCCTATTTAAATCGGAATATTAATATAGCTCTGCAAAACCCATATATCGGATGAATTTCGCTATTTCAAAGCTCTCTAATTAGGTAAAACAGGTAGAATACGGTATTATACTTTCCTGGGGAATATATTATAATAAGAATTACTGGATTAGGGCTAGTATAATCGCTCTACTTAGTCAGGATCTATATACTCACTTCCTGAAGCTTTATACTTCACTTAAGCTCTTTTCTAGCTAGTTTAATAAACTCTTTTATTATTTAATACAACTCCCTATTCTGCGATTTTTATATATATTAATAAATTAAATTTCCGGGCTATTTTTCTCTAAAATAAGAACTTCCTTAATATATCTATATTTCTTATTAGAGGCTATAAAAATATTATAAGTAATAGTATCTAATTAAGACTTTTTTATATTCTTAAATATTAGTATTTCTATTAGAGTTAGTTCCTTTTATTTAGTAATTATATAACTAAAACCAAGAATTATATTATTAGCTTTATACTTTATTAGTCTATAATCTAACTTAGAACTAGAAATAAAATACTAAGGGCTTTTAGGAATATATCTAAAGAACTTAGTAAAGCTTATTATTTATTTATTATTATTCCTGTAATTATATATAAAGAATCTAGCTTTAGTATTAAGGGTTTATTAGTTTATATTATAAATACTATATATTTTTATATATTCTTATTTAGAAAAAGAACTATTATAATATAATTATATATTTCTGTTTCTAAAAATAATCTCTTTAAAATAGGCTTATTTCTAATAAGAAAAACTCGGGTTAATATAATTAGTCTTAATATAATTAGTCTTAATATAATTAGTTTATTTATAACTAATATAGAACTTAAAGCTATTATTAAACTATTTTATATTATTAATAAATAGGTTCTTGAAATTAGTTTATAGAAATAGTAATATATAAGGCTATTTATTTCTATAACTATTATAGCTACTATAATTTAGAAATTCTAATTTATTATTTCTATTTACTAGAGGAAATTAGTTTCTATTTTATTTATTTATATTATCTAAGGCAAATTTTTCTTAATTCTATTAACTAAATTATTTAATTAAGGCAGATCTTTACTAAAACAAATTAGGTTAGTAATTTTATTCTTATAGACTATTATAATTCGAGGCTAATATAAGAAGGAAATAATACAAAAGCTATTTAAAAATATTAGGGTTCTATTAGACTTCTATAAATATAATAGAAATAGAATATTTATAGGCTTTCTAGATAAATTTCTCTAATTCTAGTAAATATTTCTTATTTACTAATTTCTTCTTAATCTGATTTTTTAAAATTAGAAATCTCTAGAAAGCAAGTACTATTTTATATAATTTCTAGAGTATTTTATAAGTTATTATATTCTTATAAAGAAATATATATTAAAGCTTATTATTTCTGAGTTCCTTAATAAAGGCATTTATAATATAGTTTAGTATAATAGTTTCTAGGCTATTAAAAGCTATATTAGTATTTTTTTTTCGAGGCTTGTCTTTATTATAAATATATTATAAGATAAAAATAATATATTAATAATAGGTAACTAGAATCTTATTTTTTTCCTGAATTAGATTTTTAATCTCGGTTTATATATCTAACTTAATAATATCTTAAATAGAGATTAGGAATTTCTTAATTAGTTATTTTTTAATAATATTAATATTTTTTCTAGTAATAGTAAATTATCTATTAATAATTCTATAAATATAGGAAGTAAAATCTAATTTATAAGTAGTATAGAAAAGAAACTATAATAAGACAAAAACCCATATAAAGTATACTAGAGTATAAAACATAACTTAATAATAGAATAATAAATTAAAAGTATAAATAGTAAAATATAAATAATATATAGTATATAAAAGCTTAATTAATTAAATACTTATAAAGAATTATTTTCTAAGTCTATAGAAAAACTAGCTTTTTTATATGATTTCTGTAAATTATATATAAAAGGCTATAGCCTTTACTATATAACCTAAACCTTAAAACTGCCAAAATAATACGATTTTTAATAAGTATAGCCTGCCATACTATATCCGACCCCCTATTTATTTGTACTTATTCCCTAAGTACTAAAAATAATAGAAAAATCCTATTTAAAGTCTGAAATAATAAAATATTTAGGATCTTCCTCTATTAGTTAATCTAACTTCTCTTTTATATACCTAAAATAAGACTTATTATCCTCAAATAGTCTTATTTCATATTTCTAAACTTGCTTAAAGGCAATTCAAATCCGCTTAGTTATATTCTTATACTAAATCTAATATAGTTCTCTATATTAATTAGTATTTGCCTTTAATTATTACTCAATTTCTGCCTTTACTATAGGGTATTAAAGGAGTCTTTTTAGATAGTATCTTTCCCTTTAGTATAGAGGGCTCCTTTTTACTTTCTACTATTTTACTAACTTTATACTTAGTCTAGTACTCAGATTTCTGCTATTTATTAGGAGTCTTAGGCTTAGCTTACTCTTTATTCTTACTAGGTTCTTCTTATCTAGTTATACTAGTTCTGCTAGCTTTACTAATAGTCTTCTTACCAGGCTCTACCGAATTAGCTCTATTTTTCTTAGCTAGATCCGGTTAAGTTAAAGCTGAAATTATAATAGGGGCCTATTTTTTAGGCTTATTTCAAAAAGCAGGAAAAGGCTTATTACTATAAACTCCCTTAATTAGGATTCCGGAAGTATTAAAGATATATTATCTAGCCTTGAGATTATTAGCTAATAGTAGCTTAAACTCTAATTCTTTATATTCCGAAATAGCTTTAGTATATTTAAGTACCTTAATAATATCTAATTTAGTAAATATACTAGTATTATAATACTTCTTATTTTTTATATATTCTAAAATAGCTTTATTAATTAACTAAATAGCTTTATATACTAAAGATTTTATTTTAAAGAGAAAATATAACTTCTTATAAATATTCTTACTAAGATTATTATAAATATTATTAATATATTAGTTAAAAGCTTTACTATATAGTATAATTCTATTCTGACTCTTAGTATTAAGACCGTTTACTATAGTTTTAATCTTATTAAGCTTTTCTTATCTGCTTTTAGAAATGCCTTTAATAATATTCTCGAATTCCCTATTATTAGCTTAGTAGTTCTTTAGCTTCTCCTTAGTTAATCCTAGTCTAGTTCCGTTTCTAATAAAGGTTTTCTATTTTAAGAGCTTATTATATATATTACTTAGCTTATCTAGAATATTTATATTAAATTTAGTAATTATAGCTATCTTTTCTGGTATTAGTAGGCTTTTTATAACTGCCTAAGCTTCTTTAATATTCTAAACTTTAATACTATTAATCTATAGGCTTTTAATAATACTATAGCTTATAAGAACTAGCTATTATACTTTACTAATTTAAGGAATCTGTTTTTTAGCTATTTTATTATTCTTAATAGGTTATAAAAATATTATTAGTATAATAATTATAGGTTATAAAATTAAAGGTTTTCGAAATTATAAGAATTTCTTTTAAATATATTTCAAAATAAAGAATAAATTAAAATAGTCTTGGATTATATAAATATATTATATATATTCGGGTTTTTCTTTTTTTCTAGTAAGAAAATAAAGCTAAAATAGTAGTATATATAATAGGGAAAATAGATATAATAATTAGATATATTTAAGGTAATATAGTTATAAATTAGAAATAATTATAAAAGGTAAAATATAAAGTTAGGCTTTTACTATAGAAAAGAATACAAATATATATATCTAAAGAAATATAATTAAGGAAATAATTAAGGTAAATTAAACTAAATAGTAATAATAGAGAAATAAGAAAGTAATATAATAGAAATATAAATATAGTAATAGTATTTAAAGTATTAGAATATAGAAGAAAATAATAAAAAATTTATAATATAAGTATATTTCGATTTTCTATTTATTTAGAAATATTTCTATTAATTTAAAAAATAGTATAAAAGAAGGGAAATAATATAGGAAATATATAAAAAGTAAAATATATAAATATATTAAAGATATTAGGGAAAATATAAAATAAATATTAATAGAAAAGAAGTTAGAATAATAGAATTAAGAAATAATTCAGAATAAGGTATTATTTTTTCTAAAACTAATTTATATCTTTTCCGAAAGCTAATTATATTTATTTAGTATTTATTAGAATTAACTTTAAATAATATAAAACTATTTAGTTATTTGGGACTTTAAAATAATATTTATATTAATAAAAATAATACTAAAAATATTAGAATATATAGAAAAGAGAACTATAAAATAATATAAATAAGATTTATAATATTATTATTAAGTTTAGAATAATTAATATTAAAATTAATATAAAATATAGAAAGATTAGGTATTCCGAATTAGTATTAAGAATATAGGAATTATTTAGATAATATTTAATAATAAGAATTAGTAAATTATATTAGCTTTTTAAAAAAGTAATTAGTTTTTAATAATAAAATAGTATTTTAATTAGGGAATAGGTTTTATATAAGAGAAGTTCTTTTTATATAGAAATAGGAATATATAATATATTAATTAAGCCTTAGTATAAGTTTTGAAAATAGCTATAGTTATATTAAAAAAAAAGTGGGTTTTCTAATATAAGATAGGCTTTAAATAGGTAAATCTAGTTTATTTAATATCTAATAGATTTCCAGAATTATATATTATTAAATACCTTTAGAAATAATTATTAGATTTAATAAGGTTTCTCTTTTCTTTTATAGAACTTCTAGTTTAATTATTTCATTTATATATAACTCCTAATTAGGAAGTTTTTTTAGATATTATAAGAAAACTTATAATAGTAGTTTAAATTAAAGTTAAGATCTATAAATATTATAGTTAAGCTTTAGACTAGTATAAGCTATAAGAATAACTAGTTAAAAAAGCAAATAGAGCCTTTAAAAGATTTTTAGTTTAGTAAAATATATATAAAAGACTTCTTTTCTTCTTTTTTTCTTTTTCTAATTCTAAATATAATTATTATTTATTACTATAGTTCAGAGTTAAGAGTTTATAAGATAATCTCTTAATTCTCTATTTATTTTTATATTAAAAGGAATTCTTTATATTTAATTCCTAAGATCTAGTAATAGAATTTTATATATTAAGAATATTATCTAGTAATAATAATTAAATAATAATAAGAAATAAATAATAATAAAGCTCGTCCGATTTCCAGAATAATAATCTAATAATAATATTCTCTAAAGGTTATAAATAATAATTAGAAGGAAAATTTAAAAGATATATAAGAAATTAAAAATAATAAACTTTATTTTAGATTAAAAAAAGTCTTTATTATTAGATACTTCTTTTTAGTCTTTTATAAAGGAAATATATTTTATTTTTTCTAATTCTAGTAATTCTGGAATATATATAATAATACTAGTAGTTTTTTTAATTTCCTAAATACTATTTTACTTATAATATTCTATAACTACTTCCTTTTCTAGTTCTATATTTATTTTAAAATATTTATTTATAGGTATATATTTATTATTAACTTTATTTTTAGAGAAATATTAGAATTTATTTCTTTTAATAAATTATTTAAATTAATTCCCGGTATATATTCTTTAGAATATAGTACTATTAAGTTCTTCTAATATATAGTATTCTTTTAATTAATCTATATATCTTATTTTATACGGGCTAAGCTAGTAATATAATAGCTTTATATTTCTTAATTTGTCTTAATTTATTAATTTAATATTATATATAAGAACTAGATTTTTTTTGGAAATAGATTTTAAATAAATCTAGTAAGTAGTATTAAATTACTCTTTTCTCTTTTAGTATTATTTATTTTTCTTTATTCTGGCTTCTTTAATATCTTTATTTCTTATTTATATTTACTTTATATATATTTCTAGAAGTATTTCTCTATTATAGACTTTGTCTTATTTAAGTATTCTCTAGATTAGAAAATATATTTCTATAAATAGTACTATTTCTTTATTATAAACTATATAAAAAGAGATAAATCTAGTTAGTTTATATATAGTAATTTAATTAGTAAATAAAATATATAATAATAAATCTATCTAAAGCTTCTTTTTATTTATTATAAATACTATAAATACTTAAATAATCGGTTAATATTCTCTTTTAATTATATTATTTCCTTTAAAATTATAGACTAAAATAATAATTCTATTAATTCCTAGCTTATTAAGTTCCTGAATTACTACTTTTTTAAATTCCGATTTATTATTTATTTTAAGCTACCTAAATAAACTATATTTATAAATAATTTCTTCCTAAATAAACTTGGCTATTTTCTTACTAGTTAGGTTTTTTAAAGATCTAGCTTTAATTTATCTTAAGAAGTTATTTCTAGTAATAACTAATAAGTTATATTCTTTATAGTCTAGTAATTTAACTATATTAATTCTAAGGTAATAGAAAAGAAATATAGCTTTTATTAGATATAGAACTTCTTTTTATTTTCTTTTATTCTTATACTAATAGACTTTATAAATATTAATATATTTCTATATATAGTTATAATAATTTTTCTAGTAATAGTAACTAGCTATTAAGTAAAAGGTACTTTCTCTTCTAGTATATCTAATTTTATTATATAGCTTTTTAATAATAATTTCTCTTTATTCTTAGTTATTAATAATAAGATAAAATAGGTATACTTTAGATATAATTCTCTAAAGTAATTAATCTCTTATACTATAATTCAAAGCTTCTTTACTTAATTTTCGAAACTTAATCCTAAATATTTCTTTTAGTCTAGAAAGTATTATAAGATATTATATAATATTTTAGTATTATTAGAAATAGCTATTATTTAAGAAATCTAGTAAAATAGTCGGGTTATTAAATAAAGTATATAAATTAGTATTATTATTTACTATTTTACTAGTAGTTATATATAAAAGGCTATAGCCTTTATTATATAACTTCTGGATTTTATTATTTTTTAATATTATTAATTCGCTTCTAGATATAGTAAGGCTTTAATTATTAATCTCTAGTAACTAAATACTATTATTTAAATATCTAGTAAAGTTTTTAGGAATCTAATTTCTTAAAATAATATTATATAACTAAACCAGAACTACTTCTTTTATTCAAATTTTCTGTCTAATAAGTACTATTCTAATAATATTAAACTTTATTACTAACTATTTATTAATATTTTTATTATTTTTAGTATTACCTTTTTATTATAAATATCTTAATAATTTATTAGTAATAGTATATTTAGTTCTCTTAATATACTTGACTTTAAAATTAAATAACTAAATTTATACTAGCTAGTAAATAACTAGAATTCTAGAAAGATCTATAGTTACTTTACTTAACTATATAATAAGTATATTAATATCTAGTTTAAGAATAAAGTAAACTTTATATAGCTAGAATTATACTTTCTATAAATACTTTATTAGCCTTTAGTATTTTTTCTTAATAATATTATATTTCCGTTTAGTATTATTCTAGATTTCAGATTTATACTATATAACTTTCTTTTTCCCTTTATTATTATATTAACTAAAAGTTCCGCCCTATTTATCTAGGCTAGTATCTATTATTAATATAATTATTTCCTAGCCTTCTAATAAATTATAGTATAACTTATAAAGTATTAGAGCTATAGTAAGCTTTTTTTAAAGAATTCATATAGCTTACTTTTATTTATTATTCTAGTTCTATATTATATCTTTCCTTATTAAGTAATAAATGAATTTAGTAATAATTATAAAGCCTTTAATTCAAATATAATAATAAATAATAATTCCGATAAATGCCTTATTTTTAGTTATATTATTATAATATTTCTATTTTGAGATCTTAGTAATTCCTAAACTCGAAAGGCTTTTTCTAAGTATTCTATAAATAAAGCTAATAATAATTATACTATTATAATAGAACTATAATTTTTCTCTTATACTAGTTCTGGCTTATTTAATTTTATCTAGAGTTATATCTAGGTTTTAAAAATATTCGAATATAAAATATCAAATTCTAAATAAAATAAACTACTTATTATAAGCTATATAAGGTCCCTTATTTCTAATATTATTAATAAATAGTATAGTAATTTTAAGAAACAAATTCTCTAGAATAGTTATAATAATTCATATAAACTATATAACAGAATTAGTAGTTCTCTAAGGTAATATAATTATTCTTAATAATTTCAGAAATATTATAAATATAATTAAATCTCTATTATAAATATTTAGTATAAGTTAATTATATTTGGAAAAGAAATTAATTAGAAAGATATAAATATATCTAGTAAATTCCTCCGAGATCTTATTAGTAAATAGAAGTAAGTTAGTATTTTATAGAATTATTAAATTTATTTTTATAGTAGTATTAATTAGTTTATAAGTTCTAGTAACTTTCTTTATAACTAAAAACTATAGATTTTAATAAGGTCTATTATATTTTTTAAGAATTCTATAATCTAGATATTCTAATAGTATTTTTACTATTACTAGTACTAGAGCTTTAGGATATGGGAAATTCTTCTTTTATTAGACTTTATATTTAATAGTCTTAATTAGAATAGATAAGCTAATATTCTTATAAACTTTTCTTATTTCTTTCTAATTAAATATAATTATATTTTCTTAATTAATTATTAATTCTTGAAATATAGCTAGTTTCTTTTCCTAGAGCTAATTACTAATATCTAATTATTTAAAATATTCCGGAATAAGTTATAAATCTTTTAAAATAGCTAATATTTTTAATAAAAAGTAGTTCTTATATTTCCTAATATACTTTTATAGGTATTTTCTAGCTTTAGATTTCTTAAACTAGTCCGAATATTTACTAGAGTCTTTTCTAGTTCTATTATTAGTATTTACTAGTTAAATCTTTTTATTTTTTATTTTATATATTCCTATAACTAGAAATAAACTATAGTTATTATTCTTTTTTTTAAGAACTATAGCTATTTTCTCTAGTACTTTTTTTATCTAATTTCCGGAATTTATAATTTTTTTATTTAGCTTCTTTCTAGTTAGATATAAAAAGTACCTTTTTATCCGGTATTTTAATATACTTTTCTTAAGTTCTTATATATTCTAGAATTCTTTCTAATCTTAAGTTTAATATTTCTTAACTTCGGAAATATATTTCTTTATTATTAGGAGATATTATTTTACTTTTTCTTTAGAAATATCTTTACTTAATATTCTTTTTATTTCTTTTTCTATTAATTCCGGAACTATTTTTAATAATATTCTAATTAGAACCTTTTCTATTTTAGTTTCTCTAAAAATATTATTAATTTTCTAAATTCCTAAACCCAAAATAAAAGAATTTATAGGAAATTCCGGTATTTTCCTATTTCCCCTAATATTACTACTAGTTATAATACTAGGCTTTATTTTTTCTTTTTATTTTTAGTTTTCTATTTTATATTATTTAATTCCTTAATTCTAGGAATTTAGTATTCTTAAACTATTATTTTTTTCTATTTTCCAATATTCTTTAAAAATAAAATAATTATAATAATATAAGTATTCTAGTTATTTTTAGAATTAGTAAATCTTCTATTTTATAAACTACTATTCCTATATATAATATTTATCTTTATTTTTACTAAAAATAATTAACTAAATAGGATTTTTAAAGCCCTTTTAACTAGAAAAAAAATATTTTTATATTTTATTCTATTTATAATCTTAGCTCTAAGCTTTACTATTCTTATAAATCCAAATTCTATTCTAATAATAATAGATATTTAATAATCTATAATATTATATACTATTTTACTAATATTCTTGGAAATCTTTTTAGAGAAAATATTAACTTTAGTTCTAGTATTAATTATTTCTTTATATTTAATATTTTCTTAAGGTTCTCGAAATATGAACTAGAGATATAAAGCTTATATAATATATTTATAAGTTAGTAATATCCGAATATTAATACTACTGCCTTTAAATTAAATAATTCTATTAGTATTAAGTATCTAAGCTAGTATTTCTAATTCTTTAAATATTCTATTTATTATATAAGCTATAATTACTAGTTCTATAAATTTTCTAATATATCTAATTATATTTAATATAATAGTATTTCTTATTTATAAGATAATAAAATAAAAAGTATTATTCTTAATTTATTAGTTCTAAAATATAATAGCTAGATCTAGTATTTTTAAGATATTAATAAATATTTTTATTCTTTTTTAAGTTTTTAGAAATAAAATAATTACTTTCTTTAGTAGTTTTATTAGAATATTATTAACTTTAGGAATTCTATACTTATTATAATTAAGAATATATTAGGTCCCTAATTTATTTTATTTATTTCCGAAAGTATTAATATTTATATCTTTAGCTAGGCTATTTCTTTATTTATTATTTCTTAAAATAGTATTCTTCTGGCCTCTTATATAGAATAGCTTTTCTTTTATTCTAGCTTGTTTTTAGAAAACCTCTTTAGCTATTTCTATTTCTTTTCCCTTTTTCCTTAATAAGGAACCCGTTATAATATTAATAGAAATACTATTTATAGCTAAATTTTAGTATTATTTATTAATTTCAGAACCTAAAATATTAGTAATTCTAATATAATTTCCTCTAAGGTGAAGCGGCTATTTAGATTTCCTAGATATAACTTGCTTATTTTTATATATAGATTCCGGTTAACTAGTTTTCTTTTTTCTTTTTTATCTAATAAACTAGGTATTTCCTATTAATTTCTAGATATTTTTAAATTAAATATTTAAATTATAATTAAATTTTCTTTCTCGGATTTAAGAAATAATTTAGTTAAACTACTAGTACTTACTAATAAGGAAAAAGGAAATACTTTCTTATTTAGGCTTAAATAGCTCTTTATACTATTTTTTATTAAATTAGTAAATATATTTATAGTTTATAAGTTTTTTATTAATAGATAATAAAACTAAGAAATATAAATATATTCTAGATTAATATTATTATTCTTATTCCTACTATAGTACTTATAGTAAATTCGTTTTCTTAGTTCTAGATCTATACTATAGGCTATATTAACTTAAATAATATTTTCTAATTATATTTAAAACTAACTTTTTCTAGAATATAATTATCTAGATTCTTTATTTATTTTAGTTTAATTATTATAGCTATTATAATATTCTCTATAACCTCTATTATAACTTCTAGTATATTTTCCCTAAAAACTCGAATTATACTTATTAGACTATTAATACTATTATATTTACTATAGTTAGCTAGGCTATATAAGTAGGCTATAGATATTTTCTTAAATTATAATAATAGCTATATTAAATTATCTCTATAAATTCTCTTAAATTATAGTAGTAATAGATAGTTTTTCTAGACTTCTTATTAGCTAGTTAATATTATTTCCCTTGAGTTTATTACTTTTAGTAAGTTTTATATAATTAGCTATAGGTTAGATTCTTTTTTTATTTATATTTATAGTAGCTTTAGGAAATATAATAAAAGAAACTAGTAAGAAATAATTATCTTCTAGTTTAGGAACTATATTATAAATTATTATATCTAAATATATCTAGGTTATTAGTAATATTAAAATAATATTTTTTCTTTTTATACTAATAAAATATTATTATCTTTTTATATATTTTATTATATTTATAAATAAAAATATTTATAAGCTTAAAATTTATATTCTTAAAAATATAATCTTTTACTAGAATAAATAATTCCCTTATAAATTCTTAATACTAAATAATTTTATTTATTTCTTTTCTTTTTAGTAATTTCTTTAATACTTTATTAAATATATTAATATAAGACTTAGATAAGATTTCTTTATTCTAGGCTTATATAATAATCTAATTAAGAAAGTTATAGCTAATTTTAAGTATTTCCCAGTTATATTCTCGGAATTTCTTTAATAAGGCTTTAAAGAACTTAGTTTTCTAGTAATTTCCCGAATTATTAGTATAGTATTCTGGTATAGTTTTAATCTAATTCTTATAAATAGGAGAGATATAATAGATAATTCTTTTTCTTTTAGTATTATTAGAAATATAATAGTTCTTATATATATCTATATATTATTTCAAGAATATAGAAATATTACTTCCCTAAAACTATAGTATTCTAGAAGCTTTTATAAATAGTAGGTTTAAACCTGGTACTAGTATATATTTATTCTTAGCTATATTAATCTTAATAATTTCTTCTATAATTAATTATAAAGTTTCTATACCTGAAATTTCTACTAATAAAATTCCTAAAAGACTAACTTCTTATTTAAGTATGTTTTTTGGTTTAGGAACCAGAATTAGAAAGAAACCGGTTAATAATAATAGATATAATTAAGATTTAAGTTTTAGTATTAATAGTAATAAGGTAATAGCTTTTCTAGTCTTATTTCTATTATTTCTATTCTCTTTTCTATTTCTTTAGCTTAATACCTATAGTATTTTTCCTTAATTTTACTAAACTAGATATATTTATTAATACTATTAAAAATAATAATAAAAATAATAAATATAATTTTACTAATTTTTCTGACTTTTCTGAATTCTCTTTTCTTTCTTTATTTAGTATCTATTTTTTTCTCTAGAAGCTTCTCTAGTTTATTTATATAATTTCTTATTTCTAATTTCTTTTTAATTTTTATTTCTAATTCTAGTTTATTATTTTATTTGAATTTAAGGGTATTTTCTCTTTTAGGTATTTTTTTGAACTTAGGAGCAAGCTTTACTACTAAAATTAAAGCTACTTTAATTCCGGCTTTTACTATAACTAAAAATAATATATAAATTAATAATATAACTTTATTTCCGAATACTAAAGTCTAATTCTAACTAAGATCTAACTCGTATTATTTTAGTATAATATTTCTTATTTTATTTCCTTTATTTCTTTTTCTTTTATAGTTAGCCTCTATTTCTATTATTCCTATATATTATACTAGTAATTATATCTTATAGCTAACCTGTATTCAAGTTATTAGGTATATCGGAAATTAATATAAGATACTAAGATTAATACTTATATATTCTTAATATTTTGGCCTTAGGCTTAAGGTATTATAATAGCCCTTTTCTCTCCTAACTTGCTAAGCTAATAATCCGCCTTATAGATATCCCTCAGAACTTTATAAGAGTATTACCTTAACTATAAAGTTTCTATCCTCTCTATATTACTTATTATAAAATATATAGAAGGGAAACTATAATAAGACAAAAACCCATATAAAGTATACTAGAGTACAAAACGTGACTTAATAGTAGAATAATAAATCAAAAGCATAAATAGTAAAATATAAATAGTATATAATATATAAAAGCTTAATTAATTAAATACTTATAAAGGATTATTCTCTAAGTCTATAGAAAAACCAGCTTTCTTATATGATTTCCGCAAGTTATATATAAAAGGCTGCGGCCTTTACTATATGACCTAAACCTCAAAACCGCCAAAATAATGCAATTTTCGACGAGTACGGCCTGTCGTATTATAGTAGGCTTTCTCTCTAAGAGTATCTTAATAGACTCTAGGAAAAGCTCGGGGCTTGGCGGATTATATTCGGCCTTATAGAAGTTATATATTAACTAGATAAGCTATTATAAGGCAGGTATATTACCTCTATTATACTAATTAGTATTTTTAAAATTAGAAAGTTCTTTTATTATCTTATTATTTCTATTCTTGGATTATATAGATAGCTTCTCTAGTTCTTTATAAAGAGTAAGGTAGTTTTATATATACCGGGGGTCTAGAGAGTACTATATAGTTAGAGGAAGTCTAATTAGTAATTACTAAAGGAAAGATAATAAGATTTAAAGTATAGCGCTAGTAATTGGAATATTTCGAATTGCCTTATTAAAGGAGGTATTAATTCCTGAGCTTTGAAAGGATAAAGAGCTCTGTAATAACTCTGTCCCTGTTTATATTAAGGTTCTCCTAGATCTCTAGCCATAGAAGGTCCCTGATATTAATAATATTAATAATTTTAATTAAAGTTTATAATAGAATGGCGGGGTCGTAATAGGCTTTGCTTCGCCATAGGCTATAGGTATGACTTACTTAGTATATCTTCCTCTGAGAAGTGTGTATACCAAGTCCTGAGATCGAGGGCAAATAGAGGGTACTAGATGGGGAGAATTCGGGTTTTCGGGACCGAAGAGGTATTATACAGGTCTGCGGGTATGTAGGAGGGACGGAAAAGGCTTCTGGTTAATGCGGATTAACGGATAGGGTGGGTGCGGATATAAAGTATATGGTTGCTACCGTATCGATTTGGGCCCCGAAGATCAGAGGGGCTATTAAGGACGGATTAGAGGGTATAGGAGCTTGACTGCGAATCCAAGGAGATCTGCGAGGTGACATAATCGTATCCCTGCGTCGCTTACCAGAAAGTCAAGGATGAGGAATTAGAGGGAAGGATGGTGGTTCTATTCAGTGAGGCGAAGCCCGGCTATGTACACCCAGCTTAGTAATCCATGTTGAGGGGCACAGCGGTTTGTGGATCACACCCCAAACTGCCTTAATGCCAATAGCTACGGCGAGAATATTCTTTAAAAATGGGTCGGCAAACCGAAGGATCCGGAACCCTACTAATAAGGGTCGTCAGCATAAGAAAATTTAGATTGCTCGGCTTTGGTTTCAACTTCTCAAGACCCACCCTCTTCTATAAGGCTGGATGATAATTCAATCAAAGTCCCTGGAGCTCCGCGGGAAAGATCACATTTCATAGATTTTATTTCTTTTCCTGTCCAACTTTTACTCGTTTATTAAAGGATATCTCTTATAATCGTTGAAATTGGTAAGATTGGGGGGCCTAACTCCAAAGTGGATGCTCGTAAAAGCAGGGTGGGGGTATTTGATGCACCAATGTGGCAAGTGAACAATCCTTCTGTGGTGTCATGCATAAATAGCTACAAGGGCTAGGATAACTGTACAACAACCGTGCCCATATCGGGACAGCTGCGGTGTATATAAGGATCGGATCGACCCCCCTTCTCTTTAATGATTGTTAATACAGACCTCCTAAACGGCGATTATCTCTGCACATGTGACAAGTGGTGCCTTTGAAACATTACATTGAATTGAAAGCAAACTTCATCTTTCTTCTTTACCCAAAATTTGTTTTTATATAAACCCGAGCTGTAATTCTGTCTATACACACCCGCGACAAGGTTCAGGATGGCCATCGTCGAGACACTCACAAGTAACGCGACCGCAATTGCGACGGCGTTAGTTGGCGGTGCGCTTCTCCTCTTATGGCGCCTCTCTAATGTGCAGCTCGATGCACGAGAGCCGCCAGTCTTGAAACCCACAATTCCTATTATCGGCCATGTGTTGGATATGGTCACGTTGTCACATGCCTTCTTTACGAAGACCTAGTATGTGATAGACTCTCGTGGTATCTCTTGCTGTCACTAGATTGAAGACTGACACGTC
Organism: Hyaloscypha bicolor E; assembly: GCF_002865645.1. NCBI lineage: Eukaryota > Fungi > Ascomycota > Leotiomycetes > Helotiales > Hyaloscyphaceae > Hyaloscypha > Hyaloscypha bicolor. The sequence goes on along the minus strand of NW_020194563.1, from coordinate 94,995 downwards.
TCAGCAAACAAGCCGAAGGCAAAGAAGCTTATACGCTTCCCATGATGGGTGGGAAAGTCTATTTCGTAGCTTCGCCTGAATTAGTCAATGCGATGATCAAGTCGCGATCCCTGAGCTTCGACCCTGTTCTTCGTGACACAATTGCCAAGCTCTTCACAATTTCGAAGGCAGGGGTACGCAAATACGTGGATCCAAGTACTGGCTTGGAGGCGCGTTGGACCAAGAACTTCTACGGCTGCTTGAATGGGGTTGAACTCAAGGAGATTAATAAAGCTGTGCTTACCGACTTATTCCGTCAGCTCGACGAATTGCCGGACGAAGTCAATGTAGAGGACAGTTGGTTGTGGCTCCGCGACAAACTATCGTTCGCTTCTACCACAGCGATGTTGGGGAGAGATAACCCATTCTGTGCCCACCCTTCGCTCGTCGACGATTATTGGTACGTCGACAGCAAACTGGTGCATTTCGCTTTGGGTCCAGCACCTTGGATGACTGCACCCAGTGCATGGATGGCCCGTAATCGCATTCATCGTGCCCTTATCAAGTACACAAAGGAGAAGAAGCACGAGGCGGATGACGTCTCGGCGCTTTGGAGAGGCTCGTACGATCTTCTTCACGAGTTCGGATTCTCGGAAAGCGACATAGCAGCCTTTCTCCAAGCAACGCTCCAGGCCGCGCTTTTCAACACAATCCCTACATTCAATTGGTATTTTGTTCACATCTGGAGTGATCCGTCGCTGGTGTTTCGGTTACGAGAGGAGGTATCGGGCGTTGTTGCGGAAAGCCCGGAGCGACGCGGCGACGGGAAGCGCGAGATGACGATGAATGTGGCGAAACTCGAGGAGCGTTGCCCGCTCCTTGTCGCTGCTTTCCACGAGAACTTGCGTACAGTCGCAGTTGGGGCTTTCAACCGCGTGGTTATGGAAGACACTATCATTTCCAACGGAAAAGGTGGTCAGGAGTACCTCCTGAAGAAAGGTACTACTTTGATGGCTTCGCAAAGTGTCCTCCATGTCTCGAAGGAACATTGGGGGTCCCAGGCCGGTAATTTCGATCCGACGAGATTTATCAAGGGCGCTGGTGTGCTTGGAGAATTAGAATCGCCCATAAAGCCGGGCACCTACGTGCCTTTCGGCGGCGGGAAACATCTTTGTCCAGGCCGACATTTCGCCTCCATGGAGATTTGGGGAATGATGATTGCTTTGTTGCTCAGTTTCGACATTACTGACGCGGAAGGGAGAACGCTAACCGTTCCGGAAAGAACGATGCCAACAATGACATCTGGTATTGGTAGACCAGTCGCTGGAGCTGATTTGCGCCTGAAATTATCGCGACGAAAAGACTGGAATAATATCACTTGGAAAGTTGTTATGGCCTAAGCCCCAAAGAACTTAACAACCTGGGGATTCCGCTAGATCCATCATGTGAGGGTCTGCTGCTCGTGGCCCCGGTAAAAGATTAACCAGCTGATAGTGACCTGTGTAGCCGTATTAGATCATATAATAATTCAGATGGGTACCGGTGTTTCGATCGGATACCTTCAGACTGTGACGGCTGGCGTAAGGGCATGATCTGCCAAGGACAGGATATCGGAAACAGGCACAAAACGAAGCTAAGCCGGAATTGCTTGGACGGAACAATACTAAAGGTCGAGGCATCCTCCCTACTTTGTTCCATAGCTTAGTATTTTCCAATACATGAGATTCTTTGAACTTTGAGCTTTCGACCATTGCATTGATCCCGCCGTCACACTGACCACCCTTAATTATCAGCATAGCTTAGGGTGGGATAGGGTGTAAATTAATGTGCCTATATAGCTAATCTGCCTGAATGCTGTCTATACTAAAGAAATTGACTATAAGAAAACTGAAGCTATATGAGTGTGTGGAGAGTCTATATAAAGGAAACTAAAGAAATTGTCAACTTCAAACATTATATCAAGCTATATATAGCTTAGTGGGTGAAAGACTATAAGAAATGAGATGGTAGCTATCGAGGTAGGGGTTCAATTTGGGGTTGTTTTGAAAAAGGGGTTATTTGGGTTTATAGGCTGGTTGGCGAGGTAAGGTGTAAGGTGTTCGGTGGCTAAGTCCTAGCCGTACGTCGAGGAAGCACGTTGACGATCGAAGCTGCAGCGTGCGCTCTAGTCTTCGTTAGCGTAAGGCCAATCGAAGTGTCTAGCCAGTCCGCAGAGGGCCCTATCAGTTTCTGAAGCTCTTTATAGTGCTTCGCTGATTCCACGGCCATAAGGCCTCCTGCCGAAAAAATCAGAGGTCTAATAAAAGACCCTACTGTTTTGTACTTCCTGGCTTTGCTATCGTACGCCTCTTGAAGCGTGGCCTGAAAGTCCTCTCTAGCTGATTCTTTCGAAATGGCTACAATTTATATATCGTAATAAAATCTGGAATTGCCGATCAGAATACTAAAATCGGCCCGTAATTGGCCTTCGATTAAAGGCTCTTTTTCGGCGTATAGTGCAGGCTTGTTGGCGAGGGCTTTAAAGGTGGCCCGGTTAATAAGATCGTGTCGGATGGCTCAGGCGGTGGCGATACCGCTGAAGGCTCCAACGGCGGTGGCTCTGGCTGTGGAGCAGCTCCCTCGGGCACTGAGGCTGCATCAGGTGGTGCCGTCTCGGCTGCAGAGTCTAAGCAGGACACCAATGGTGGAGATGCTTGGGGAGCTGGTGGATCGGGCTGGTAAGTGGTCGGAAGTGATGTCCCAACCCTTGGTTCGCAGCGACCACCAGGTCACAACCTGCATTAACGCGACACGGTATTTTCGGTTTGCCTCTAGAAAATTGGGGGTGCTCAGGAGTAATAGAGGTGAAAAGTGGATGGATGCTCTTTCATCACCATGACAGGTCTGGCAATAGGCTTTCTCGACGGCAGTGTCCAGGGCCAGATGTCTAGTCAGATAGCCAGACAGATTAGTGGGCGTCTCTCTGCATATGAACAATGACATGAGATCAGATAGTTTCTTGTGGTCTGGTTTGTGAGGATGCGTGATTTATCCCTCTACTAAGATTACTCTGAGATGATGATACCCAGACATGTACTGATTCATCTTTCCTGAAAGCTTCAATAGGCGAAAGAAAAGATGACGCATGACTCTATATGAGACTTGGCTATCATTTCTTCGTTTGATTCGGAATACTTTTGTGTCCATGGCTTAGAGGAATTCTCGAAACCAGTCTTGTTGTCAGTACAGACATGGGCTGCCCGCTTACTTGATAAAAATCCAGGTGTAACTGTAGGAGCCCATGGATGGAGGTTTAGCGTGGCTGAACACGAAGTTACAAATGGCAGGGGACCTGGGCAACCGTCATAGACAAGGAAGACATGTTAGGTACGGAACCTGCAGCTCTTGAGTCATACGGAACGGATACTGTTCTTATTGTCTCTCTGGTAGAAATAATTCACAGCCGTGATATACCTACTTCACCTATTACAGCTTTGCCCGCCTCTGGCCACTTCTGCGCCCTGGCGACTAGCTGTTCTTTATTATTTCTAGTAGCCCCTTCCCCTTCCTCGCCGTGCTAATGCCATAACCGAGCTCCACAACGCCCTTGGCAAATTGCCAGCTGCGGTGCTGGCTCCTAACCGGGTAGCGGATGGCTGGTGGTATGCCCGTCCTGATGCCCAGCCAGCCAAAACGGTCCTCGTATATACTCTTGACGTTACAGACACCCCTGAGCCCCTCCTCGCCGGCAAAACGGCCGTAACCGGAGCCTCCGACGCCCCCGAACGGCATCTGCGCTGCGTAGTATGTGGCAAAGTCATTCACGGCCACCATGCCGGCCTTGAGACCACGGACGACAGCCTTGAGGACAGGATCGGAGTCGCGGCCGAAGACGGAGCTGCCGAGCCCGAAGTTGGGGGCGTTCGCCATCTTCAGTATTGCCTCTGCCTCTGCCTCGGGCGAGGAGAAGTTGCCATTTTCGGCTCTCATTAGGATCAGAATGGGGCCGAAGCACTCCTCATTGGCAATTTCCATCTCAGGAGTGACGTCTACGATGAGAGTGGGTAAAAAGTAATGGCCTCTGGGGCAGTCGGGATGTATATGCCGTTTTGCGCCAGCAAGTACATGTGCTCCGTGGAGGATGGCATCGCCGATGAGAGACTCGAGCTTGGCAAAAGACGAGTCGGAGATCATGGCACCCATATCTCCATCCGGGCCGAGACGGAGGTCCTTGACGCGGTCTGTAAGGAGTGGAATTAACTGATCGTAGACGGCTGGGGCGGCAATAACCCGCTCGGCGCCGATGCAGTTCTGTCCGCTTGACTGAAAGGTGGCGCGGAGGAGCACCTCAACGATGGATTTGACATTTGGGAGGGCGGATTGTAACAGGATGAAATGGTCCTTGCCGCCGAGTTCGGCGCAGACAGGTATCAAGGCCTTGGCTGCTGAGGCAGCTACCTTCTGAGCTACTGCCTGAGAGCCTATAAAGGTAATGTGCGATATAGCCGGGTGACTGGTGATGTAGGCGGCTGTCTGGGGCCAGCACACTATTGTCTGTATCAAGCCAGGATCGTGACCATGGGCTACGAGCGCTCCCCGTGCAATGCTAGCGAAATAGTGTGCACTCCAAGCTGTCTGCTCGGAAGCCTTGGTCAATATGCCATTGCCGGCAAAGATGGCCGAGATTATTGGGGCCAAGAGATTATGGAAAGGATAGTTCCAGCTAACCAAGGCGGCGACGACTCCCAGCGGCTCATAGATGACTATATTCCGCTTATGCGACAAGAGCAGGTTGGTGGGCCGTCTCGATGGTGCCAGAGCCCTCTCGCCGTGTTTGATTGTCCACTGCAGCTTCTCAGCCGTGACTAGGATCTCGCCCATCTGAGCGTCCACCATGTTCTTGCCCGAGTTCAGACATGCCACCTTGCAGGTCATCTCCTGGTTATCTAGCACGTGCTGCAGCATGCTCCGAAGGACAGCCCGTCTCTCGCGGAAGCTCGTAGCAGCCCATTTCTTCTGTGCCGTGGCGGCCTGCTCGATAGCCCGGTCAACGGCGGCGGGGGTCGAGGGGTTGATAAGACCGAGGAATTCTCCTGTTGTTGGGTTGTAGCACTGGATGGCCGAGGTCCCGGACGTCTAGAGAGAAGAGAGCAGGCTGTTAGGGCAAAATTCTGGATAATGAGAGAAATTGGCTATGAGTACCCTCACACTCGGCTGCTCTAATATTTCTTCCCTTTCGGGCAGCTTGGGACCAGAAACAGAATACAGTCGTGGCTTGTCGAGGGGACGGTAGGTTCGATACAGTGCAGCAGCCCCGAGGGCAGTCCAGAGGGCCGCCCATACGTAGTGGGCGACTTCAATTGGCCTGGATCAGGGTCAACATGGACCGGGTCGAGGAGGGTGACAAGAGTTCCTTACAGCCATTGTTGGAGGGCCAGTTCGGCTTGGTTAAGCCAGTCCTCCAAGAGCTGCAAGGCCATTCTGCTGGGATTGACACCCAGATCTGCCTCAATCTGTTTCAATTGAAGGAATGGCGAGCTGCTGTGAGCAAGACCCGAGGTCGAAGAGAATTATTTCACTAGAGGCCTGGAGGGGAGCTCTTGGAGTGGAGCGGCAGCTGGAGCGGGAGCGGGAGCGGGAGCGGGAGAGCTGTTGAGCATGACAGCTTTGTCCCTCGCCCGGTCTTGGCATTTTTGCGGCGCATGTCAAGGGTCCTCAGCTGCTTTCCTACAAGGAAGGGTATTGATTGCCAATGATGGGGGGCATTGGCGTAAATACACGGTTCGCTACATGACAGGCTTAATAGGGCATTGATAGTCGATGAGAAAAGGGGAATACAGTAGTCATCAGCGGCACGCCTTGTAGATAACGATTTCATCTTCTTCTCCGAGTTGACCGTTATTACATGTATCTGGTATGCTTCGACTAATGTACAGCCCGCAGGTCATGCAAAATCGCCATGCCAAAAAAGCCACAGCTGCCCGCTTTGCCCTCGCCGTCTTCCATTTCCCTCTTTTCTGAACGCCGTTGTGGTAGAAGCCCTAATTCTTAAAACAACAATGCCAACACAGAGACCAATCTCTGTCGAAGCAAACCAAATTAGGTCTTGCTGTGAGGCTGCACCGAGACCACCTAGTCTCGCTAGATACTGCATCATGACTCCCCAACCTCTCCTCCCCTTCCTCTTCTCGCCCTTCTAAGTCGGTTGGCTGGATGCAGATAAACTTCCAATAAGAAAGGGGGAAATAAAAGCCATAAAATCATGTAGAGTTCCTATTCCGAAACGCCGGCTGATGTGTGACGAACTGGCCCTCTCCACTAGGCCCAGAACGCCCGATAGAGAGAGAAAAAACAATAACGTGATGAGACAGAGGACACAGGCCCACGATAGCCGCTTCTCGCCTCCTCAGGTTCGTAGATCGCTCATGCAGATCGTCAGGTGCATGAAAGATCGGGGATATCAACATAACGACAACAATGAAAGACCCAGGATAGGGGATAGTCTATGTTACAGTGACGGAGTGATTAAGGAGAACTGCGCAGTTGTGAATGGTGTCCGTAGTCGCCGCGACCCATCAGTGTCTGCTCTTGTTGGATATAATGGGGAGGCCTCGAAGCCGCCCCTGCATGAAACCTCGACTGCTGTTGGCCGCCGCACGGTTGCGCGAGTTGTTCGCAGAGTGCGACGACTCGATCCTGGTGAGTCGTGCCGCTGTGGTAAAGTCGTGGCTAGCTTCGTAGCTCGCCCGCACTCGATCCATCGAGACCCTAATTCGATCATACGACGGCCTGGCCCTGTCTATCGACGTTCGAACCGGCATCTCCACCGATGGCGCATCGTGATGCGTGGAGTTGGTTCCGTCGCTGCCGTTCTGTGTCCGCGTATTATGCGTCGCAACTGACGGCGGATAGATCGGTCGCCTGTCTTCGTCCACGCTGGGATATTGCGCGTGCTTGCCCTTCTTGGACGAATCCGATGACCCCGAGGCTGTGCCCTCTAGTCCCTTCTCCTCCGCTTCCTTGGCCGGATGGAGGCGGTCGAATTTTCCTTGCTGTACCTGCTCCCTGATGATGTCGACGTCGTACGGCCAATACACCTTCTGCAGCGCCTTGATCGCATATCGAGGGAGTATGCATACGACTGGCGTAATGAGCATGACTGCCCAGAACGATAGCTGCCCGTAGACTTGTGGCGCCGCCTGATAAAAGGCTGCCCCAGACATATTGGATCCGTAGACGGCCGTCCAGAAGAAGATGAACAGATCACTGACGGCGATGACCAGAAGCATCAGCCAGTCCCACCGGTACAAGTTGATGAGGATGTACAGGTTGATGGTAAACACGGCCGGGTGAGCAATATAACAACCAAGGCGTGTTCGCTCCGCCACATCCAAACCGTTGACGGAAGCAAACGGGCCGCCAGTGATGGTAAGGTACGGAATAAAGAAGCACATGATGGATTGGTAGAAGCCGTCAACCATGTAGAGCCTGTCCCCATTTTTAGTGCACTGAAATATACCAAATAGTCACGGGGTTGGTGCTTACCAGAACTTTCTTCGAGTCCACTCCAGCCTCTCGATGCCGCGGCGATATAGCTGAGGCACGGCTAGCGAGACAGTGTCCGAGACGTCCTGATCAAAAACGCCCATAAGGACGACCGGGACTGAGGTGAAGAGCAGATTAATGAGGATGATATAGGTATAGTCGAAGACGTAAGTGATGTCAAAGTTACAGAAGACTTGAAACCAAAAGAGTGTGAACACCCAAATAATGTTCTTATAGAAGAAATTGCTGATGGTTTCGGCCAGTCTTCGATAGGACCATCTACCGTGAACCAGTATCAGTCTCTGGAGGAATCGGAACTGGCCGATGGCGTAGTCGGACGACATGACGGCCTGGCGACCCTCAACTCCCGCGATACCGACACCCACATCTGCCTCCTGGATCATGGCAACGTCGTTTGCACCATCTCCCACCGACAGAGTCATGACGTCAAGACCTGTCTTCACCATGGCGCAGACAGCGGCTTTCTGGGCCGGACTGACGCGGCAGCACAGAACCGACTTGCACTGCTTGCAGAGGAGGAGGAATTTCTGCTTCAGCTCGTCACGCAGTGCCCACCTGAGGGTGAAACCGTCGATGACCAAGCCATGCGTCGGGCCTGGTGGCTCGTGATTATGTCGGGCTTCCGCTAGGTCTTGGTCACTCCCTGTGAGGTTGAACACCGCTAGGTGCTTGTCAAGCTCAGCCCGTATCAGGCCAATGAATTCCTCGTCCGGAGTGTTACCGTTCTCATCCTCTTCGACCCGAAGACGAATGAGCTCCATGTCGTTGTTCAGGAGGTTACACGAAAATCCGATGTTGATGGCCGTCTCCACTTTGTCGCCGGTTAACACCCAGAGTTTGATGCCTGCGTCGCCTAGTAGTGCGATGGTATCCGGAACTCCGTCTTGTAGTCGGTCCTCGATGGCTGTTCCACCTAAGAGTGTCAGTTCTTGCTCTATCAAGTCGGCTGCCTGCTCCAGTTTCTCCTCGCGCTCTTCAAGTGCTGTGGCGGCAGCATCGTGTATCTTACGCCAGTCGTAGTATTCTTCTTCGTCGTCCAATACCCGCTCTGCAATGCAGAGGGTCCGGAGACCTTCTCTGGCAAACATTTCGAGATGCTCAGCGGTTCTCTTACGCAGCTCAGCTTGCTCTCCCCGCCTCAGCCGTGAGTAGATGACGCTGTCTGCACCCTTACAGAAGAGTATAATCTTGCCGTCTGGCATCCTGACAATAGCACTCATACGCTTACGGGACGAATTGAACTCGATTACGTTCAAGATGGGGTAGTGCTTCTCCTCGCCCATGACGTTCAGATTTACGCCCTCGCTAGTGTTTCCGAGAACTGTGAAGCCCATGTCACGGGCTGTTGCGACGAGTGCGGCCTCGTCCGGTGACTGTGCCTTGAATGTCATCCTTGGCACGTCTCCTGGGACCTTGTCAGCGATGACTGTGTGGCAGAGCGCAAGTGCCAGCATGAATCGTTCGGTAGCGTGCTGCTGTTCAGGCCCGTGCTTTCCGGAGAGGTCCTCCACGAAGTCCGGGGCAATAAAGGTCAGGTCTTCATCATGCAGATAAGGGTTGGCGTAAAGCTCCCGAAGATCCTTGAGCACCTTTACTTTAGCCTCGGCGATCTCAGCTCTTGCCAATTCACCTTCCTTTTCCACATCAATTCCCAGCCGCTTCTGCATTCCAGCCTGGGCCTCGGTGTACGCCTCGCCATAGGGCTGCCCGTTTATAGTTGCTTTCTTGAACTCCATGACGTTCTGGGTCAGGGTCCCCGTCTTATCGGAAAAGATGTACTCAATTTGACCCAAGTCGTCGGATAAATTCCATGACTTCGGTACGCACGGCTGCCCGATCGGATCATACCACATCTCTACATCGCTGTAGATGAAAACGGCCTGAAGAGTTCGCACGATCTCGACCGAGATATAGAGCGATAATGGAACCAAGTTCTGGAAGAGGATCATGGACGCCCAGAATGTGGTGAACCCACTCATGCCTGGTGATCCTCCAATAGACCCGAAGTCGAAATAATGCAGTGATGCATCGTTCTGTCCCCAGGCGACGCCGTTAGCGACGGCGGCAATAAGGCACATGATGAACAGGACGCCAAAGTTACAGATGACGTTGAAGTTTAGCTCCCTGGAGATGCGAGCCCGCTTACTAGGGGTTATCCCTGCGTTCATCATGGTCTTCGTGTCGTGACCAGTGAATATGACGATGCCGAGAGCCCATTCCGTATTTCTCAGATTGCAGCCTCGTAAGAGGACGTTATCGATCGTGACAGGTTCTGACATCTCATGCGATTGGCCTGCGATCTTCTGATTCCACTTGATGGCGGCATTATACTTGTAGAGGTTAGGTTGTGGTGCTTCACTTTCGATCCGGAACTGTGCTCTTTCACAATCCTTCGCATGTTTGAGAGATCGCCCACAGCGAAGAGCCTGCCGGTACTTCAGGTTGGTCTCCCCATCCAGGTTTTTGGTCTCGATGTAGCAGGCGCCTTCGGGATCCGAGCTCGCCAGGATGATAACATCAGCGGGGAACTCGTCATCATTATATATTCGCACAAAGTCACCGACTTGGAGGTCTTTCCACGCACTCCGATGGAAGCGTGCTTTGCCTGGGGCTTGAATGTCATAGTTGATCAAGTCTGTCTTGACTGTTCGTATGTTGACCTCGCTGGGCTGGAAGGAAAAGGCCGAGGTTGGCCGCTCCCGGGGGTCCTGGAGCTGAGGCTGCGGCTGAAGCTGGTCCGGCCGAGGATGTGGAGACGGAACTGGCGTCATCTGGATATTTTCACGGGCCGAAACAAACGACGTTCTCTCCGTGTAGGGGGATATGATAGATTCCGGACGAGTCCTTGTCGTCTCGATCGACGCGCGGGGACCATCATGCCCGATGCCGGTTGCCCCCTTGCCCTTGTTTTTCCTCTTCCACAAGCTCTCGATGGAATGCCAAATGATGTCTAGAAATCTTGAGGTAGCTTTCTTCGTCTTTCTCCAACTCGATACGTTGTCTTCCTTCACATTGACGTTATCCCAGCCGCACAGCCGATAAACTGGGGAGTTGTTGAGCTGTTTATCCGAGATGGTCCGCCGCCGATCCTCGATAGCATCTCTGACTGCTGTGACTGCAATGATGAATATCAGAGGAGCAGAGTTGAGGCCGGGATTGTTAACGCCGAATATAGGGAAGCACTAGTCCAAGGCTGTCAGCTTCTCGTTGTTTGTGGGGAGACCCATTCACATCAGAACGAACTTACAGCAATTACAGTGATGAACAAGAAGAAGATATTGGCCACGTTGTGGAATTGGAAGTACAGATTCTTGGGTATAAAGGACAGCGGCGTGTATTTCGCTGTGCGGATCTTGTTTCGCGCGTATGTTTGCGCCGGTTCACCATCCTCGTCCTTCAAGTCGTCAGGGAGCGGCAGGTTGAAATATAGAGTCCTGGGCCCGGGCCCGGAATCCTCGGTCTCCTCTTCTTCTGGGCCGCCATGGTCTTGATTTGGCTGCCGTAGTGACTCGGAGCCTCCAGACGCCTTCTTGTTCTCGTTGGAGTGTCTTGTGTTGTGCGTGCGGCCCAGGAGCGACAGCCGCTTGACCTTGCTGCTCTTGACCGTCAGCTTGCGCGTTGCCCATCTTGACCGTTTCGTCTTGTTGATAGGCCTGTTTCCGTGGCTGCCGTCGCTCTGGTCGCCCTCGTTTGCAGGCGTTGCCATGGTATGTGAGGTTGCGGGCAGAGCACGGTCAACCCGAGAGGTCCGCCAGATTGACCTTCGCTGGCCGAATCGCTACCTCCGCCCACCCAGTAATTTGTAGTACACACGAGCCAGATTGAACTGCGGTTCGTGTCAATTGGGGTCGGATGAAAGCCGGTGGATGAGTGCAGGCTTAAAAGGGCGGTCCGCGTCGTCGTACGCGAGGCGAATAAGTATCGTGGTGGCAGCTGAGAGCGATTTCTCACTTTTCTGGGTAAGCTGGATGAGGCCGAGCAGATGTACCAGCGGGCGCTGCAAGGCAAAGAGAAGGCCTGGGGTCCGGAGCACATGTCGACGCTCTCTACATTCAACAACCTAGGGATCCTCTATGCCAAGCAAAGCAGGCTGGCTAAAGCTGAGTGTTACGGCTGTGCATACGCCCATACAGGGGCTATAATAGGATCCTGGAGGATTGTAGGTGTGCAGGTACCGGCCTGCGACGACTCAACACCTCCTCGTGGTGCAGGCTGTCAACCTATGCTCTCTGGAGTATAGGGCCAAGATTGAGTCACGAGCAAATGCAGGGAGATTTTCCTTTACCGCCCGATCCGGTTTCACGCAAGCCAGCGGTATAGCGCCTCTACAGGAGCTCAAACTTCTACTCGACGAGACTCACGATTACGATATCGACTCCGATTCTTCCTCTCTCGCTCGATCTACTATATACTTGGGGGAGATGTATCTACGGGAACGGCGAGGGAAATCGAGGTGGACACCGTGGCCTTTCCGACTCTCTCAACTCACTCTCGGACTAGCTATATGGTGGAGGAATCCTCCTGCAGAGGCAGGCCCAAGGACTCGGTATTTCTACGGATATAAGGAGGAGTATAGGGTATTGAGAGGACAAGGGGAGGGGTCGGGCTTGGATATCTGGGTTGTGGGAGGACTTGGGTAGCAGCATACAAGAGGGGCGTCATCCCATCTGTCGGGGAAGGTTAGCTCTCGCAAGTCCTTATGGCCATACGGAGGTACAGCTGGTATGTTTTGGCCCCTGTTTTTTGCAGGGGTCGCAGCTCTTCCTAGCAATGCCACTACAACAATTGAAAATTTCTGAGAAACATGTATCCTTACATTTACCTAGTCTTAAAGATCATATACGTGTTTTTACAATTATTTTTCGTCCAAAATTACAAGAGTTGTCTGGTGTTGAAGTTGCACCCCCCCTGTCGACAGGGGCCAAAACATACCAGCTGCACCATCGTACGCTATTACAGTACGAACTGCTTTCTTGAAGGTTTACAAGGGCACTGAAACACCGCGGGATAAGGGACCCGGGGCTACCAGGAGAAGGGAGGCCTTTTTCCCCTTGTAGTTTTGGCACCTCCTCTTAGTAGGACTTTGTATTAAATCCTTAGCTTAGCACGTCCCTATACCCTTCGGGAGGTCGGCCAACCATAGCCCTGGACGTTAATTAATAATATACATACATACATAGGTGTGCAGGTACCCACTGTTATGCTGCTTACTATGGGGCAAGTTACATTGTAAATACAGGAAGAAGGCATTTAATTGGCTAAAAGCGAGATCCGCCCGGGCGACTATTGAGTGGATTACCAGCTGACATGCTTCCTGCCCCCCACCCGTATAGGTACCTACCTGGTCTAAAAAAAGTGGTCAGCAGTATGCCAGGTAGATTGCTAATATAAGTATACGGAGTAAGAACTTTCTCTTAATGTCGCCGAATACTGGCGCCCTACCTAGGCACCCACCCACCCACCGACCCACCGCCGAGAGTAGAAATTCTACTAGTTCCAGCATACTACAAGACACAAAGCACAAAAGCGCAAAATGGCCGAACAGCGACACGGGCCGCTGTCTGTGATCCATGCGGGCCTCATGCGCACGGGTACACTGTCAATGAAGCGCGCCTACGAGATGCTCGGCCTGCGCGCGCATCACGGCTTCGAGATGGACTCGTGGGATGACTACCCGGGGCTGGAGCTGGCGGCCGAGGCTACGTGGCCGAGCGTGCCCGGCGCGCGGAAGCCCGTGCCCCCGCCCTTCACCAGCGCCGACTGGGACCGGCTGTTCCCCAACTACGACGTCGTCACCGACCTGGCCTCGCTCTTCGCCGAGCAGATGATCCGCGCGTATCCCGAGGCCAAGGTGGTGGTGGTGCAGCGGGACTTCGACGCCTGGTGGGCCAGCTTCGCGAGCGCCGTCCTGTCCAAGGACATCCCGGGCAACCCGCTCGCCCTGGCGCTGGTCCACGCCCTCTATCGGGCGGCCGGGACGCGCGTGTTCGACGCCGTCTCAAAGATGGTCAACGGCGCCTTTGGCACGCAGTCGTACCGCGACATCACCACCGAGAAGGCGAGGGCCTTCTACGACGCATACTACGGCCGCATCCGCCAGATGGTGCCCGCGGAGCGGAGGCTCGAGTACAGCTTAAGCCAGGGCTGGGAGCCGCTGTGCCGCTTCCTCGACAAGCCCATCCCAGATGCGCCATTCCCCCGCGTCAACGACAGTGGCGAGATGCAGCACCGGAAGATGGGTGAATTCGGGAGGATCCTGTCCCAGGCCGGGCGCAACATGCTGCCTTACCTTCTCGGAGGGGCCGGCGCTGCGCTTTCCGTCTGGCTGTATAGCGTCTCCAAGTAGCCGAGGGGGGCGAGTGGAGAGGGGACGCACCGATAGACTCTCTTGAAGGAGAAACAAGATATTTATATATCGACTATTATTGCTACTCTTCAGAAGCTTGTTGTACTAAGATTTGCGTGCCAGTTAGGTAGTTGCACATCTGAATTGGGAAGACAGGAGGTAAACTACCACCAAGTGTCCGGACACTTGTGTGCATATTTAATCCCCACAAATCTCGAACCGCCGTTTCCGTTTAATACTATAATTCTCGGCCATCATCTTGGTGCATTTTCGTCTGAATCCTCAGTCGTGTTTGAGACATTACTGTCGACGCGGCCTCTCGTGCTCTCTCGAGATGTCGACATGAGGTCGGCTTCCTCGCTGTTCCATCCATCTATCGCATGTCGTCGCGTGCAGGGCGATTGCTTTTACACCGAAAAGGAAATATGTAAAACGGAGTTGGAATCGGAGGCCATAATTGACGGCATCCTCGCCAAGGACCCCATCTGTCAACATTCCTAGCCCTTTCAACTCGTGCCAAAGTCCAGGCGGGTCGCAGGTGTCACCACTTTAGGTGGTCTCCGCTTGTGGCCTGGGCCGAGATCGATCTAAATCTGCATTTGGCGCTCACTATTGAACATTCCAGAAACGGCTCACCAATATCTTGAGAGTTGCTTTTCATTGCGTGGCTTGCTTTGTCAAGGCGGGAAATATTCCGAGTTCGAAAGACCACAATGCTCAGTGATCGTCAGGGTTGCAAGGTGGGGAAAGGGGGCATTGCACTTTCTCACAAACTACTACTTCCAAAAACAACTCCCATAACCACCAATCCCCATCAGCAATGATTCTGTTCATGGAAATGGAGTGCAATTCGAGACCGGTATTATGCTTGGCTGGGCTGAAACCGTCTTTCCCACGAGTTGGTAAAGCAGTGTCAGCGTCAGCAAGGATGGCGCTCCGCATATATAATAGAGCGTTCTGCTTATGGAATGGTGTTGCTCTCCCCAGGTGCCTGGTCTTGTGTCGGTAGAGAGTCACAGTTTGGCCCCCGAGAGAGCACAGACGAACACACAGCCACGAGATGCAGGTGAGGGCTACAATGCGGTTGTCGGTGTCCACCGTCCTGCTACTGGGAGCCTTGTTGGACTTGTTCGACCATGCGCAGGCGCGTATCTGTCCTAGCCGCAACTGTAGTGATGTAAGTGTTACAGATACTATAGCCCTCTCGGCGAACAGCTCACGGTGATAGGACGCGTGTGCCCGGGCAGTAACAGCAATGGATGGAGGGCTCTCGCTGGCGGTCAAGCAGGCCGACCACTCTTCCTTTTTCCTCTTTACCATCATACCAGCAGCTACGACAGATGTGCTTACTGTGACAGCAGCAGCCAAGTCCGTATTCCTCACGCAATTTGTCGGCTTGAATCTCACTACACTCCTGCCCACCCTCACCGTCACCAGTACTCTCCTTGCCACACAGAAAACTATCTTGGAGGCGGTTATCGTCACTAAGTTGTTCCAGGACACGCTGCCGAACACATTGCCGGCTATAACTGTCACAGACATCCTCTTCAACACACAAACGACCACGCTGCCCATAGCCACAATCACTAATCTCCTCTTCTTGACCCTCACCACGCAGTTGCTGGCGGTGACTCTCGACAAGGTCCTTTTACTGACTAGTCTCGTCATGTTGCCGCAACTTACGGCGACTGACGCTATCAGTTAGATCGAGAGCATCTAGCTGTTTGCAGTCATGCTGACCAACATCGTGGGGGTTACTAGTCTACTCACGGTAACGCTTCCCCCCATCATCGAGACTCTGGAACAGATCAATACGATACAGCTGGCGCTGTCTGAGGTTACGAATCTTATCAATGAGATTGATAGTATTACCTTGCTAGTGCTGACCCAGACCAGCCTCGTCGAGCAGATACTGACCCAGATATTGCCACCGGTCACCATCACCAACATCGTTGGCGAGCACCACGACAGTCTCCGCATCGACGGTGACCTCGACATCCACCGTCTCGGCGTCGACTCTCACTATCCCTCTGACGCTGACGACGACGGGCGGGCTGACGGTGGCGGCGCCGATCGTCACGGAGCTGCTCACCTTGACCATGCTGTAGACGCTGGAGCCTCAGACCCTGGTGTACAGCCTGTTTCCGACCATGAACGACATGGTGCAGCCGAGCAGCATACTTGTGTAGCTTACCTCGCTCGACCTGGAGACGCTTGTACCGCCTGCGCTCACCGAGACGCAGTTCCTGACGGCGGTGGAGACGCTCCTGCCGGAGACGCTCACTAACCTGCTTACGGTGGTCGACCTGCAGACCGTCTCGCTGCCCGACATGACGCAGACGGCTGTTGTTACGCAGCTGACGATGCTCGCGGCCAGCGTCATCGACAAAGTGAGCACGCTGACCATGCTCCCCGACATCCGGAGGAAATTTTTTCTAATTTAGGCTAGGGCCCAGCTATTTTGGGTAGGCGGCAGCCTAAGATTAGAATACTTTAGGCAGTTTCTAGAGCTTTATAGGTAAAGTTACTATACTAATATCTAGTAATGATTTTTAGTATTTATATATTATAAAAGTTAGAATAAATTAAATAGAAAGATTTTATTCCTAGCTATTTATATAGATAAAAAGATAAGCTAACCTACTAGTATCTTTCTTACCTTATTTAACCTATAGTCTATTTTATAGTCTATATATTTTATAGTCTATATATTTTATAGTCTATATATTTTATAGTCTATATATTTTATAGTCTATATATTTTATAGTCTATATATTTTATAGTCTATATATTTTATAGTCTATATATTTTATAGTCTATATATTTTATAGTCTATTAAAGTTGTAACGGCGCTGGCTGGGGGCCAAAGGGGGGTGGCTGTCACATGACTGGTTTCACCTAGCTAGCCGGCGTTTCAGTGGTTTTAGCTAGTATTTCCCTCCTTTATCCCCTTTCCTTCTCTCTCTCTCTCCTTCTTCTCTTTAGCTTAGTATTTTCAATACATGGGATTTTCCTGGATCTTTGAGCCTTTGTACCATTGCCTCGATCCCGCCGTCACAAAAGTGGCGGAAGCCACTATAGAGCTAATAAGCCCCACAACACCCCACTTAACTGCTTGATCAGTGAGTTGACTGCAGGAAAGCGGTTAAAACTCGCTTTATATTGGTAGATGACGAAGGAACTTGCTATTATAACAAAAGAAAGCACACTAAATTAACTGAAGTTGTTTCTGATTCAAAACGCTAGCAAATCCCATAAGACTGGGATGATGAAGAACATCATCGATTGTCACTTGAGCGTGCGAAATTGAAATGGCGTCCCCATTCACCTCCGCCTCGGGGGTGGTCTTAATCCTGCGTTGTATCAAGGCAATTAAATGGGCGGCATCGAGAAAGTCGCCTCCTAGCCGGTAGAGCGGCAGGTAACGCATGTCTGGAGTAGGCTCATCGGGCGGTAACGTTCCCACGCTTGTTGTGCGTTTTGAAGTAAAGACGGAGAACCAGATTGTATCGAGAACACTGAGACTAGAATCGTCGAGTTTGTCGGTGGACATGGCGTTGCTTGATCTGCCTTGGGTTGGACTCTGCTCTTTAGAACTCCTAACCGGTCGCAACATGGCGAAATTCAAGGAAGATCTTGGCATCACCTCTGTTCCAAGAAGGGCGATTTGGTCAGATTTAGAAGGCCCAGCATTCAAAAGAATGTGAACGGTGTCGGCAAGATCTTCCAGCAGCGCCTGAGCCGTGTCCAGGTGGAATGCCCTTGTCGAGTAACCCAGACTCATCTCAACAGTGCCATCGTTCTCCTGGGAGACGACGGCGAGATCGTACCAAGTCGTGAGTGGTTTCATTTCAGTGGTGATGGTGCTCACTTGGAAACCGATTTGTCCGCTGGCTGACTTGGCCGCTGGCTTGGCTGGTCGGTGATTGACGACGGAGGTAAAGCGATTAGCCGGGGACCAGTCCGTACACTCCCGGATCATTGAACGGAAACTGACACCTTCATGGGGAATGCGATTCCGCTGCTGATCTCGCACTTGGTTCAACAGTTGAAGGATCGAGTGCTGGCCGGAGCTATCAGCAAACCTGATGCGCATAGGGACGTTGGTTGCACAGCAGCCGACAACGGTACTGCTTATAGACGGGTTGACCACGTTTCTCCCGGAAATGGTATCTCCAAACACCACATCGCTCTTCCCCGTGTACTGGGCTAGGACGTGTGCCCATGCACAGCTGATGAGGGTGGAGGTGGTAATGCCCTCTCCCTTTGATTTCGGCACTGATATCACCTTGTCCTTGGTAAAGGCCATGCGCAAGGGGCTCTGGTGGTGGTCGGACTCTGTCGCTGGAATGAGCTCGGGCATGGCGGACCCATCAAGCAAGCTCCGCCAGTAGCTGTAGCTTGTGTCACTTGTCTGCCGATTCAGATCTGCGACGTAGTGGGCGAAGGAGCCTAATAAGGGCGGCTCATAAGCGTCCCGTTGATGGTACAATTTGCGGAGGGTGTCCAGGATGATTGGAAGAGACATGGCGTCGTATATAGCATGTGACATGCGCAATAGTATGCGGGTCTTTTTGCTCTCATCTTGTTGAAGAATAGCCATGTTCACCATGGGTGTGCCGAGTCGAAGAGGTTGACGGCACATGTGCCCTTCATATAAGCTCTCGGTGGCATCTTCCAGCGAGCCAGCAGCCTTGACCACGAGCACATTGTGCTGATAGGACTTCAATATGATCTGGAGAAGCCTTCCGTTGCGAAGATCAAACGCGAAAGCAGTGCGGAAAGCTTCGATATGCTGCGCCAGTAGCATGCAGCTTTGCTGTAGTCGAACCAGATCGAGGCCGCGATCCGTATCAAGGACAAAGGTGTTTACTTCTGTCTGGGCCGCGGTCAATGCTCCTGCCACGCTGAAGGCAACGGCGTCAGTGGCAGGGAAGACATCCTGGATCGATTCCTTTCCGGTCCCAGTGATGGGGCAGACGACCTCGTCAAGGAAGGCGTCGATATTGTTGTTGTCCACACCGTCGAGTAGCTGGAAAGGACGGTAAGGGGGCGGTGAAGCCGCTTCAAGTGCCGATCTAGTCAGACTTTTGGCGACAACTGCCATTTTGAACAAGACTGGATTCTCAAAAATGTCCAGCACACGGAGATCAAGAGTCTCCGTCCTTGCAGTAGCAACGACTTTCATGGCGCTAATAGAGTCACCACCGATGTCGAAAAAGTTATCATGTCGGTCGATTGTCTCTGCCTCGACCCCAAGCACGGCTGCCCATAGCTTACGCACGACGGCCTCCCTGTCGGTGTCGACCTTTCCAGTTTTCGAGGCGCTTCGAGACTTTGCATCCGCGATCTGGTTGCCCTCACTCATCATAAACTGGCGGACGGCTTTGCGGTCGGTCTTCCCGGAGGCGTTCTTCGGTATCTTGTCTATTTGCAGATACACTCTCGGAACCATGTATGCCGGCAGTCTCTCAGCCAGAGATTCCTTGAGCCATGTCGAATGGCCTGCCACGTCGTCGTCGTTGTTGTCGTCGTCGAGGAACTCAAGGGCGGCAACGAGTGCGCGTTGATTGTCACTGAGGTGCAGATACTCTACCACGGCCATTCGGACCTTGGGCATGAGTTTCACAATGCACGACTCAATCTCGCCCAGGTCAACCCGCTGGCCGCGGATCTTGATCTGCGAATCGCTTCTCCCCAGAATCGTGATGTTGCCATCGGCGTTGTATCGCACCAGGTCGCCACTGCGATACATCCGACGTCCCGATTTCCTGGGGCCAACGTCTGCAGTGAAGCCGGGATCCGTGATAAACGCCGCCGAGGTCTTGACGGGGTCGTTGCGATACCCACGCGCGACTTGTGGGCCCTCGATAAGAAGCTCTCCCACTACGCCAATGGGCACAAGTCGGTTGTAGTTATGAGTGTCCACGATCCAGTTTTGGGTGCCGCGGATGGGTCTGCCAATGACGGATGAACCGCTCTCGTCTGTCACTCCAGGGTTCATGGTGGTTGTGATGGAGCACTCGGTCGGGCCGTAGCTGTTGGCCAGGGTGACATTCGAACCCAGAAGCCACTTTTCAATCAAGGCTGGGGTGATGGCTTCACCACCCAGTACCAGCATCTTCATCTGCGGGACCTCGGCCGGGGGGATCAGCGCCGTCGTACTGGCTGTGAGGAGTGCAAAGTTGCCGTTCAGTCGCTGCAGGGACCCGACCAAATCGTTCATCCGATCGTCCTCCGAAGGCAAGCATACGACTCCCCCAAATGTCCAGGCCATGAGAATGTCGCTAATAGAGACATCAAAGGTGAAGGCAGCGAATTGGAATATGCGGTAAGTCGGGTCCATGTTCAAGTCGGTGCCCTTGCTCAGGACGGCGTTATATATGCCTCTATGCTCCAGGGTCACACCCTTGGGAACTCCTGTGCTGCCAGATGTGTACATAATCCAAGCCGTGTCTTCGGCTCGGACTGATTCCGAGGGAACAGCAGGATCGCGGCCATCGTATGACTTGGCCAAGTCAGCGAGTGCTGCTTCATTGACAGTTACGCTCCTGCAACCCAGCGACTGGAACCTGTCTGCCTTGGACTCGTCACAGAGTACCATGGCTGGAGACGAGTCCTGCAGAATGACACTGATTCTCTCCGGCGGCAGTTGAACTCCAAGCGGCACCACTGCGCCGCCGGCATATAGAATGGCCAGTATAGCCACCATGGCCCATCGGGACTTGTCCATGAAGAGCCCGACTGCTACTTCGGGGCCCACGCCCCCTTCTGCGATGAGCAGCTGGGCAAGGCTTCTGGCCGCTCCATCAAGCTGCTGATAGGTAAGCTCCCCATCCCAGCTGCAGACGGCTTGAGAGTCAGGGTTGGTTCGAACGGTCTTGATGACCAGGCCATGAACACAGCCAAGGGAGGGCCATTGGCCGGTGAGGTTCCAACCGGCAATCCTATCTAGATCGTATGAGTTGGCCAGAGGAAGATCTCCCACCGTCTGCTCCTCGGAAGCGGCATTTCCAGCAAGCTGGGCGACGTTGTGCTCGAATTGTCGCAGGACCGCTTGGACCTGGTCGTCGGGGATGACGGCGCTGTCGAACCGAGCCGCCACCTCAGCCTCCCCCTTGCGCTCATCCAACTTGCACAAGACTGAGAGCGGGTAGTCATCGAGCGCCTCCATCGTCAGGTGTACCTGCTCAAAGCCAGGCATTTCAAGCGACGGATCGTCCAGGTCCGTATCCGCCGCGGCGTGTACGAGGAACAAGTGTCTGGGGTCAGCCGGGTTGAAAGCGGGAACGAGCCTTTTGATTCTCTGGAGTCCAACGTGCTCAAACGGTATCATCTCCACGCCTTCGCGGTGAACACTGTCCAGGAAGTCCCGGACCCTTTGCAGGCCGTGTACTTTAATCCGGACGGGGGCGGTGGTAAACGTTGGGG
This sequence comes from Hyaloscypha bicolor E, assembly GCF_002865645.1. Taxonomy (NCBI): domain Eukaryota; kingdom Fungi; phylum Ascomycota; class Leotiomycetes; order Helotiales; family Hyaloscyphaceae; genus Hyaloscypha; species Hyaloscypha bicolor. The sequence goes on along the minus strand of NW_020194563.1, from coordinate 73,694 downwards.
CCGCGAGCTCCGTGATTTCTGCCACAGGCGCCGAGCGGCCTGAAAGATTGACGGCAAACACGACATCTTCGACGCCGGCATATTGGGCTACTGTCAAAGCCCATGCTGCCCTGAGGAGACTGGGGAAGGGCGTTTGCAGCCCCGCGACTCCGTCTATACGGACTATTTGCTTCAGGAGCGAGGTAGGCTTGGGCTCATAGAAGCCAACAGAAGGAAGCGAGGGGAAATCGGTATAGGAACCAGCACCTGCCAACGTCTGGGTCCAGAATTGCGATGCGGCGTCCAAGTCGGTGTCAAGGACGTGGCGAATGAATCTCGGGTACGGGATAGCCTTCGGCATCTCACGTCCATAATAGGCCGGTAAGAGGTAGCGGTTCAGTATCTTCCCGATACTCCATTTGTCAAACATGCTGTGGTGGGTGGTCAAGACAAAGCACTTGGCCCCTGAGCTCTGCTCCTCGACAATTGCACAGCGGAGAAGAGGCTCGCCCGGTTTGAAGCCCGCGACCTTGTCCGCGGCAAGGTAGCTGTCCAGATCGCCACCAATGTGCCATACTAGGGGCCCGTCGACCACTGTCTGTAGAAAGCCACTGTTGCGGTCCAGCACGATTCGAGTGCGAAGGATGGGCAGTGTTCTGGCTACCGCCTCCCATGCAGCCTGGAACCTGGCAATGTCAACGTCCTCCCCCCTGGCTCGGAATACTTGGCGATATGTGTAGGCCGTCGGCTGTCTTGCCGTGATGGCGAACAGCGCTTCTTGCATAGGGGTGCAAGGATATACATCTGTAATCTGGTCCGAGGCCACCCGGCATTGAGCAGCAAAGTCTACCAGTCGAGATTCAAAGCCGCCGGGACTACTTGGATTCTCCGGCATCAACTCGAAGGGAGCAGGGTCCTCCTCTGCTACTTTGACGAGGCCGGCCTCCTGCTCGGTTTCCAGGATTCGAGTATATTCCTCCAAGATGGGGTGCGTAAATATGGACGCAACGGTCAATTGAAGACCGACCTGTCGAGCCGATGCGACAAGTTTCATGGCCGCCAAGGAATCACCACCGAGTCGCGTAAAGTGGTCTTGGGAACCGATAGAGTCGGCATCGATGGAGAGGACCTCAGCCCATAGCTGCTGAAGTTGCTTGCCCATCTTGGTTTGAGGGCCTTTCTTGATACCTTCACTAGCAAGATAGCGTTGCAGCAAGGACGAGCCTGACTCGAGATTCGTCAACAGCTGACGCACAGCCTTTTTATTTGTCTTGCCAGATGGTGTCAAGGGGATCTTCTTCCAGGGCATAAATGCGGTCGGCACCATGTAGCTTGGGAGCTTGTCTACCAACCCGTCCCTGAGGCCACATAGGGCCTTTTGGATCTTGCTGGAAGGGGCAAGAATGGTGACCCCATCAATCTCCTCGGTTTGGTCAACGTCCAACAGGTCACAGCCTTCGGTGAAGTCGATCACAGCTACAAGATCATTCGCCTTCTTCCCAGCTTGGAGATCGACCAGATCGACAACAATCGTCTGCACCCCGGCGAGAAGCTTGCCGATCCAGTACTCAATCCGGCCCAGGTCAACTCTGTGCCCACGGAACTTGACTTCGCTGCCCATGCGGCCGATGTAAGTGTAGGATCCGTTGGGATTCTGCTGAACAAGATCGCCGGTCCGATACATTCGCCTTCCGGCGTCATCTAGACCAAGTTGCTTGATGAATCCGGGCTCAACCACGAAGTATTGCGCCGTCAGCTCTGGATTGTTCACATAGCCCCGGGCCTGCCAGGAGTTCTCAATGAGAAGCTCACCGGGGATGCCAATGGGACACAAGCGGTTGTGGTCGGTGGTGCTAGTGACCCAAAAGTTACAGTTCTCCAGCGGGTATCCAATAACGGGCGCATCTTCGATTCTTTGCATCGGCTTGCCGCAGGACGAGTAGACGGAGCACTCGGACGGACCATAGATGTTAACCACCTCGGCGTGATCAATCCAGCGCTCGACAACACTTGGCTTGATCAGCTCGCCGGCGACTTGCAGCTGAGTTATGGACGGCACATCGGCCGGATTGATCATGGATGCCACGGTTGGGGTCAGCACCATCTGGTTAACATTCATGTCCCTGATGGCCTGTGAAAGCGAGTTGACTCGTTGGTCTTCCGAGGGAATGCAGACACATCCTTTGAAGATGAGAGTCGTCATGATTTCTTGCAGAGTGACATCAAACTCATGAGATGCGAATTGGAGGGTGCGGGACTCCTTGGACCAACGTGTCGCTCTTCCGTGTGCCGGCAGACTAGTGGCAAGACCGCCATGGACCAGGAGGCATCCCTTTGGCAACCCTGTGCTTCCGGATGTGTACACAATCCATGCGGGATGATCAGGGGTAAGAGCCGGGCATATAGGCCCACCCACGATGGGGTCCGGGAGGCTGGCTAACAAAGTGTCACTCACCTCAACAATACAAGGCCCCGAGCCGGCGAACCTATCCGTGTGTCCTGCGTTGGTCAGCATGACAGCTGCTTGACAATCCTCCACGAGAGCCTTGGCTTGCTCCAATGGGGACTGCGAGCGCAGCATGACAACGACCCCCCCGGATTCTAGGATACCCAGGATGGACACGACAGTCCACCTAGACTTATCCATGCAAACCGCCACCCTGGATTCGGGACCCACTCCAAGGCTAGAAAGATGCTGTGCAAGCCTCCTGGCGTTGGCCCAGAGTTCTTTGTATGTAAAGTCGCCGTCCCAGGCACAGACCGCTGGCGAGTCTGGCTGTTCTTCGACTACATCCCTTATCAGGTGGTGCAGGCAGGTCAAGTCCCGCACCGGTATCCCAGCATTCTGTTTCTTGATTTGGGCTAGATCGGTAGAGGTGATTTCCTCCAGGCTGCACAGCTGCCTCTCGTGGTTCGCCTCGTCGAGGAACTGCGAAACCCAGTGCTCAAACTGGCGAAGAAGCACAGCCACCTGAGCCTCGCTTACAACGTGACTGTCGAAACGAGCCTCGAGCTTGATCGAGGCCCCTCGCTGGCTGGGGAGTTGGCACTGAATGGTGAGAGCAAATGTGTCAAACGCGTTCACGGCGGTATCCACCAGCTCCAAGCCGGGAACCTCGGTGGCTCCCTCTCCATTCCTAGCATATGGTGGTTCAATAACAAGAGCATGGTTGATATCCGTCGCAGGCTGGAGATCGGGACCAAGGCGTCTGATCTCTTCCAATCCCGTATGCTCAAAGGGTATCATTTCTACTGCCTGGGACTGTATAGTTCCGAGATAGCTAGAAACCTTTGCTTCCTGATCGACATGCACTCGAACCGGCACAGTAGTAATGGTGGGTGCGATAAGCTCCGTGATCTCCGCGACGGGGGCATTCCGGCCAGAAAGAGTCGCTCCGAAGACCACATCGTTTGTGCCTAGGTATTGACCTAGACTCATGGCCCAACCAGCCCTCAGGACGTCAGCAAGTGAGAACCCAGACCTCGAATGATTGAACACCGAAGTGTTTATCTCGGAGCGAAGCAAGGCGGCAGGCTTCGGCTGGTAGAAAGAAGACGGCATAGGAGGGAAGGCTGACGGGATATCTCCTCCAAGCTGGTCGCGCCAGTAGGAGGCAGTCTCGATTCCATCAACCTCTTTCATGCGTTGCTGGTACGCAATAAACCTCGTGAAGGGGACCGCAGGAGGCACCTCGTCATGGAGATAAAGAGCCGCCAGTCGCTTATAGATTAACTGGGAGCTCCAGCCATCGTAGACCGAGTGATGCGCTGTCCACACAAAATAACGGACACCATTCGACTTCTCGTGCACCAAAGCAAAACGCATGAGCGGCTGACCAATGGCCATGGCGCGTGCTTGGTCATCTGCAACATACTCCTCCAAGTCATCATGGGTCTGCCATGTGGGAGCCTTCTTCGATAGCACCTGCAAAGATCCTGAGCGCTGCCCTAGTAACATGTGAGTTCGCATGACGGGGGCCTGTTGGACCATGACGTCCCACATTGTTCGGAAGCGCAAGAAATCGATAGAATCCGAGAGAGCGTAGGTTTGGCGCACGAGATACGCCGTCGGGCGTAGCTGCGTGGCAGCCAACATGCTCTGCTGTAATGAGGTACAGGGATAGATATCCTCAATGTCTTCGGTACTCAGGCCGCACTGGATGGCAATGTCTGCAAGTTCCGCCTCTCTATCGCTCGAGGATGGCTGCCAGAGAGAGAAAGGGGGAGGGTCACTTCGCTCCTCCTCCCCCTGAGCAGAGTCAACCTTGCCAGCTGCGTTGCGTTCATCGAGAATTCGTGCAAGGTCTTCAAGTCTAGGGAAGCCCAAAACATCCTTGACCGTCATGTGAATGTGTTCTAGTCTAGCCATTTCCACCAGTTTGATAGCTAGGAGAGAGTCTCCCCCTCGATAAAGGAAATGGTCGCTTGCTCTGATGGACGAGCTGCTCACGCCGAGGACAGCCGCCCACAGAGCTTTGAGCTTCTGCCCAGTCTTCGTCAGCAGCGGCTGGTCATTGTCGCTTGAGTCCTCAGAAACATATTCCTGTAGGGCGGCGGTGTCCAACTCACCAACCAACCGGCTAACCATTTTGCGGTCCGTCTTGGCAGACGAAGTCAGGGGTATACGTCTGAAGGGAATGTAGAAAGTGGGAATCATGTAGGAGGGAAGCTTCGCTTGCAATGTATTCCGCAGCAGGTTGAGTCCTTCGCGAAGCTCATCGGACGCTGGGAGAATCTCTCTATCACCCAAGGGATCAAAGGCGGTGTGTTTGGAAAATTCAACGGCAGCAAACAAGATGGCACCTCCTGAGGACAATGTGTCTTTCTTATCTGCGGGTAGAAGGCCAACGACGGCCCGGATTACACCATCGAGGGACTTTATAATCCAGTGCTCGACCTCGGATACATCAAGTCGTTGGCCGCGAATCTTGATTTGCGTGTCTCTTCGACCGAGATAGCTCATAGAGGAATCGCTGTTCTGCCGTACAATATCTCCTGTTCGGTAGAAGCGTCTCCCGGGCTCAATCCCTAGTAGAGATGCAAATGCTGGATCGTGGACGTAAGCAGTAGCTGTCTTGGCTTCGTCGTTGAGATATCCTCGGGCCAGCAGTGGGCCCTCGATCAATAGCTCGCCCGGAGCTCCTGGAGGACATAGCCGCCCTGGGTTCTGCGGATCGGTGACCCAAAAGTTCACGTTCATGGGGAATCCAATATTCGCCAGGTCTTCCACGCTCTGGAGCGGCTTGCTGACACTGGCAAATATAGAGCTCTCGGTTGGACCGTAGGCATTGAAGATATCTGCCTTTCCGAGCCAGGCCTCTAATACGCTCGCTCTGACTTCTTCTCCAAACAAAATCAGTTTTCGAACCATTGGGGCGTCCGCGGGTCTGATGGTTGATGCCATGCTTGGGGTGAGGGAAAGAACGTTTGCCTGTAGACGAAGTACTGAACCTGCCAGGTCGTTGACACGATTCGTCTCATCAGGTATACAGACACAGCCTCCATAGATGAGCGTGGTGAATAACTCGAATAGGGACACGTCGAACGTGTGCGCCGCAAACTGGAGTACCCTGTCCTCTTGAGACAGGTTCAGTGCGATACCATGGGCACGCATGCTAGTTGCCAGGGCTCGATGCTCTACCAATACACCCTTTGGTGTTCCAGTGGAGCCAGACGTGTAAAAGATCCATGCGGTGTTTTCCGGCTCGGGTCGCGTCTCTTGTGTGGTTGTGGTTGTTGTTGTTGTTGTTGATGATGGACTTGGTGACTCGTCCGCCATAATGTCGATTATATTCAGAAGCTGGGTGCCCAGTCCAGAAAGTCGGCTGACTTGTTTCCCATCGCCAATCACGGCCACGGGGGACGAGTCGGCAAGAATGGCCTGGACACGAGCAATGGGTTCTCCCACCCCGATGGGAACAACAGCACCGCCAGCCCGTAAGATGGCGAGCATGGCGACCGGCACGAGCTTGGATTTGTCCATACAGACTCCCACTGGGACTTCTGGCCCAACACCAATATTCACTAAATACTGAGCGAAATGGGAGGTGCGGTCATCTAACTCCTCGTATGTCAAGCTGCCATCCCAAGCGTCGATGGCGACAGCCGATAGTTGCTCCTGGATGCGCTCGTTGACCAGCTTATGGACGCATCGGTTCAGACCCTCGGGAACACGAGAGTTTCTCTCTAGGATCTGCTGCTTCTGATCTTCGCTGATCAGCTCGAGTCTGGACACAGTGGTGCTAATGTCTCGGAAGATAGAGTGAAGTGCCTCCTGGAAGTTTTGAAGGAGACGTTGGGCATAGTCTCTATCCATCCGAGAGGCCCAGTAATCCAGCGCGAACCCCAAATCTGCTTGGCCCGCCGAAACGACAAGAGAAACATCATACTGCCGATAGTATCAGATTGCTGTGGCTTGGGGATTCTCTGAGGGATCCGTACTTACATTTGTAGGGCTGGAGCCTTGGATAAGTTTATAACTCAAGCCTGGAAGACGTCCATCATCCTGAACAAGTCTCCGGCGGAATGACATGACGGTATTGCTCCAACGACGAGGAGAAGTGGTGTTAGAAAACTCTGCCTCGTGGGATAGACTGTCTGCGTACTCAGAGTTGACAGCCCTGATAGCATCCAACACGTCTGTCTCCCCTTCCAAGTTCATGGAGCAAAGGAGTGTGGTGATCAGCGGCCCAACAGCCGTCATGATGCCCTTCAAGGGCTTGTTTCTCAGGGAGGAGATGTATGAGAAGCACACGTCGTCGACACCGAGTTGACTGCGCAGCACGACGCCCCAGGCAAGTTGGCAGACACTGGCCAAGTTGATCTTATGCCGTCGACAGAGCCGGTCCATAGATGCTACGTTGACGGGCATGGTGGAATGCATGGTGTCGAAGTCGTGAAAATCAGCCTCCTCTCGTGTGACTGGAAGGAGTGTTGCCTGCGTCTTGGAGAGATACTTCTGCCAGTAATCCGACACATGGGTCTCTCTGGATTGATGCTCGCTGAGCGCGTATTCAGCGTAGGAGAATGCCTTCTCGCCGGTGCCTCCAGGTCCGACAGCAGAGACACACAGGTTGTCGAGAAGAATTTCGGCAGAGTGGCCATCGGTGATGGCGTGGGAGATAGTTAGCACGATGAGACACCGTCCAGGGCCTTCCTGGGTGATGGTCAGATGGTGCGGCACCTCGAACGGTTGAAATTCAGCCTTTACCGGCTCGAGAACCCCTGAAATTATGTCGATTCGCGGGGTCACTTTCTTGAGCACGACTTGGTCAAAGTGCCCCAGGCGACTTTCGCTCTCGACAAACACAGTCCTGAGGGACGAGTGCTTCTCGACGACTCTGCTCCATGACGTAGCCCATTTTGCAGCGTCAATGGATGCGAAAGCGCCTGACGTTGAGGCTCTGGCAGTAAAGCTACACATGTATGCCCCACTATCCAGGGAATTGCCCATGAGCATATTATCCTGTATGGGCGTGCACGGGTAGATGTTGTAAATGTCTGCAAGAGGATCTTGAGTAATCTGAAGCAACTTTTGCTCAAATAAGCGGTCCAGAGACGGGTAGTCTAGTGATACATGTGGGAAATCGGAGAGCGTGGGCAAAGGTCGACGGCTGGGCAATATTGCGACAATGTCTTGTAGATGGCTGACGAACTTCTCGGAATTGCGCTTGAGATCTGTTTCTCCTCCGAACTCGGTACCGCAAACGACCAAGAAGCTCAATTTTGTATCCATCCAAAAAGGGGTCATGCAGAGCCCGCCTATTGATCGAGCGACGACCTCGGCAGCATGGCGCCCGGGCACTTCGTCAGTCGACTGCATTACGTTGTTGGATGAGGCGCCCTTCCGCCCCCTGAGCCGAGTTGTGTCAAAGATGAGATTGTTGTGATGAGAGACATTGTGGACAGAGCTCAAGAATGAACGCTGTCTCGAATCTTTCGCGCTGCGGCACGCATCGACTATGTCTCCAGTGCAGTGATAGGGTATCTCAGCAAGCTCATCAAAGCATCCTATCACACTGTCCCACGCGTCATCCTCCTCATGGGGCCGACCATCCCTGATCTCGACATGTCTCGCTGGGCCGGGTAATTGGTCTCCGAAAGAGGAGGCCAAGGACGCGAATATCACATCGTGAATCTCTGTACGCAATGTTCGGTGGCATGTCTCGCTATGAAGTGCTTCCGTCAACTTCAAGCTCAAACTGAAGACCCAAGATGGGACGACTCCGGCTTGCGGGAAGGGGTCTTTCGGCGGCGACTCTGAATTCACCGACGGTCCAATCGCGACAGCAGATTCGATTTCCTTCTCCGTTCCCTGATTCACTCGCTCAACCCAGTCGGAGAAGGTGTGAGACTCAGTACTCAAGTCATGAGATCGGGCTGGATAGGCCTGGATATCTTGAAGAAGGATATGCCATGAGTAAGCGTCAAAAGCGGCAGTGTGTGCCACCAAACCGAGTTTCCTGATCCGGGATCTTTCTCCAAAGAAGAGAACGCTGAGAACAAGTGGGCTTGACGTTGAAACCTCCTCTTGCAGCTTTCTCACCTGAGCGATGGCCTTCTCATCGGATTCATATGGCACCAAGGTTCCCGAGGGGGAAGGTGTGATGCCTGACAAGACATAGGAATCCTTTTGATCGGGCTCCAGGGAAGCTCCGAGAATTGGATGTCTCTCCACCAGCCTCTCCAACATTTGAGTAGCATCAGTGAGGGACATTGGAGCCTCAACATCCAATGTGAAGCCCTGTGACGACGACCCGAAGATACGGTACAGGCTCTGGAGCTGTGTGTGGGGAACAGAAACAGATCTGTGGTCCGTCGCAGTACCCGATCGCAGCAACTCTGGGTTAGTTTCGACCAGCTGCCGTGCTAGATCACGCATAGACATGGTCGAGACATAGGCCATGTCGACGAGGAGACCGAGTTCCCTACATTGCCCGGCGAAGAAGACTCCTGACAGCATATCGCCGCCTTGCTCGACGAGAGATTTCTCTGCGTTAATCTCAGATTCGTCCCTTTTCAGGACATGAGATGCCGCCCTGCACAGCAAGGTTTCGATGCCATTGTGACCGCCCATTTTGTGCTTTGACAGCTTGAAAGCGGCTGCAACGCTAGTAGAGTCACTCACTATGGCAACAACCAAAATGTGCACAGAATAAAAGGCGTAGGACAGCTCAGAAGCAGCTTTCAAAGAAAACAAAGATGGTTTATTGGTTGTATTGAGCCTTGGGAATGTTCTTGAATTCAGTTGAGCGTATACGACCGTCTTGTTCATCCGGTGACAATACAAAGCGGGCGGCCTGTTCCCGCCGAGCACTTGCACACTTACTACGGTATTAGGGCGTAAGTTTTTCGGCTACGTAGAAGGCGTGTATCGAGCACTAACAAGGGACTGTGGCCAGGGTGTCGCCAGGGTATTAACAGGGCATTTTGTGCTGCGAAAAAAGATACTTCTGTTTCCCGTGTGGTCCGTGTCAGCCATGTGAGTAACTTGACAAGGTTATAAACTTTTGCCTGATACCGTACTGTGTACTGTGTAGTATCTAGGGATGGCACTTTACATTACAGCGGGAATCAGATGTGTAATTTACGTAATTACAGGCCCTAAGCACTTTACAAGTGTAATTACAGTCATGTGACGTACTAGCCTAATATGGAACGCACTAACCTAATTTAGAGGCGGTGTATACCGGCAGTAAGGTAGAATCTTCGCAGCTGAGAAACTCTCCATTATCAACACTCCACCACCAGGGAATTGATCGCCATTCCACGAGCTAATATGCCTTCCAATAGTCAACAATACACTCGAAAGAAAACAGAGGTATACGAAGCCTTCGACAAAATTTTTAGTATGCGAAGACTGGTCGATATTTAAAGCTATTCCAGAGGTTTCTGGCATAATTCAGGGCACACTTCAGAGGAGATCCAGGGGGGATATTGGCGATTTTCAGGGCCTTTAGGGCCTCCCTAATCAGTATTACGACCTGGAGTTTCAGGCCTTTGGGGACTACTATTGGGACCACGTGCCTTAAATTATACCTTCTTTATGATGAATTATACTTAAAGTTATGCTATATTACACGAGCTGAAGAGCCTTTCGTAATGTAAAGTCGAAGAGCCTTACGTAAATTACGTAAAGTGTAAAGTCAGCCATCCCTAGTAGTATCCGTACATTGTTCGTCTGCTTTTCTAGTACAGGAGATGGCGTGTCCGCCAAGAACGTGCACTTATAACAGGGCCCAGGGGTGGGGAGGGGGGGGGGGGCGGTGAAACGTACGGTACACATCTTCCATGCGCATCGGAAACCTCAGACATGATTCCAGAATTATCACGTGGCCTTAGTTTACATGAAGCAGGCGCAGCAGACGCGCCGCCGCCACCGCCGGCCCTCAACTGCTTACAAATAAGAGTACACCTGTCTACTTCGTATGGTAGAAGGATCACCTTGCATGGAGAAGGATTCTACGGGAAAAAGTAAAACGACCCCCCCCCCCCCCCCCGGGTGTCGATTAGGGGTGTCGATGGGGGCCACACTAACCGAAATTAGTAAGCGGTAGCAGGTGCCCGTATACATTACTTTGTATACACCAATGTGTGCAAATTAATATATATTAGCACCTTAATACGCGTATTACATTCTCTGCTCTAATGGCTCATTATTATTATTTCCAGACAAATTTAGTTATATCGCAATTAGCCCCAAAAAAAATTAGGGTCTTATAGGCTTATAGTAATGCGTATTTCCTCTTAACCTCTAGTAGAAGGGGAAAATATAAAACGATACCTCCCCAGTTATTAATTAAGGGTGTTAATTAGGGGGTGTCAATTGGGGGGTGTCAATTAGGGGGTATTAATTAGGGGTATCGATCTTAAGAGAGCCTGAAAATTTAGCGATTAAGCACCTGGAACTTATTTGCCTCGTACGCAATAATCGCCTCACTTATCCCATATCCCAAAACTAGAGCTCTTATATATAAACTTATACAAGTAATTATTTAGATTTTATTAAAACTCTAATATCTATTAATACTCCTATTTTATACCCGTGGCAGGGGAGGGTGCGGCCAGGTATACTCTACTTCGTATGGTAGAAGGATCACCTTGCATAGAGAAGGATTCTACCATGCAAAGTCATCCTTCGCGAGCCTTCACCAAATAGAGGGTGCGAATAGGGGACCAGGGAGGGTGCGGCCAGGTGTACTCTACTTCGTATGGTAGAAGGATCACCTTGCATGGAGAAGGATTCTACCCATGCAAAGTCATCCTTGGCAGGGGTTCCGAGCTTCGCCAACCTCTGGACAGTAAAGCGCCGCCGGATTATGTGAGTAATACTACGTACGTAGACATGGACCCTGGGCGAGCAACGCGTTGTCGGTGGGTACCTACTACGTTAGGAGAGCTTACCATTTCGACTTATAATCTGGAGACGCATTCTTCTTCCTTGGAGTTGGGGGGCATAGCTCTCTCACATTTTGGCCATATTTCTCTTTCAAACATTATGGGCTCACTAGGCCCGACGCGTGCCATGAATGGCAACCCGGTTGGAAATGGCAGTGCGCCTGTTAATGGGGACTCTCCAGCAGCACCAAATGGAGGGCATTTGGAGCCTATTGCCATGGTGGGCATGAGTTGCCGGCTCTCCGGAGACGCATCAGACACGCAAAAGCTGTGGGAACTGCTCATTAAGGGTCGTTCGGCGTGGTCAAAGACGCCCAAGGATCGATTCAACCAAGAGGCTTTTCATGATCCCTCTGCTGAAGGCAAGCCCGGAAGGGTAAGGACATATCACATATCAGCCCGGCAGTCCGGCCTTGGCCCTATACAGAATGTACAACTGACTACCTACTCTCTAGACAAGTACAGACGGTGGACATTTTCTGAAAGATGATGTTAAAGCCTTTGACGCCTCCTTCTTTGGAGTCAACCCGATAGAGGCAACGGTGCGTATTCCTATTGCCAATGCGGTCACAAGCCAGCGTGAGGAGTAACCAACTAACCCTACTTGATCTTAGGCCATGGACCCTCAACAGAGACTGCTTCTTGAAATTGCCTATGAGGCTTTTGAAAATGCCGGCCTCACCCTTGAACAATTGTCAGGGTCCAACACTGGTGTCTATGTCGGCCAGTGGGCCTCGGACTACCAGGAGATGCTCCTCAGAGATATCGACTTTCCGCCTATTTACCAGGCCAGCGGCGTTGGAGCGGCCATTTCCTCCAATCGTGTTTCCTACTGTTTCAACCTACACGGCCCCAGTCTCACCCTCGACACCGGCTGCTCAGCCAGTTTGGTAGCCCTTCATCAGGCCGTGCACAGTCTCCGCGCAGGCGAGACGGATACATGCTTCGTGGCGGGCGTCAATCTCCAACTCGACCCGCAGCGATATGGCTATCAAAACAAGCTAAGTATGTTCTCTAAACAAGGCAAGTCGTACACATTTGACCACCGCGCCAAAGAGGCCAGTGGCTACGGCAGAGGTGAAGGGTGCTCGGGGGTCGTCCTTATGCCCCTTTCACAGGCCCAGAAGCAGGGTTTTCCAATCCGCGCTATTATCCGAAACTCGGTAGCTAATCAGGATGGAAAGACAAACGGAATCACTGTCCCAAGTGCTGCAGCGCAATCCGCTGCCATTGAGAAGGCCTACGCTCAGGTCGGCCTGGTGCCGTACGCAGACTATGTCGAGGCCCACGGGACGGGCACCGCAGTTGGCGATCCCATCGAGGCCCGGGCGATCGCCAAGGTCCTCGGTGCTGGTCGAGAGTCGGATTCGCCCCTGCCCATCGGCTCCCTCAAGGCCAATATTGGTCATACTGAGAGCGCAGCCGGCCTCACCGGTCTCATCAAGGCCGTTTTGATGCTCGAACACAACATGATTCCGCCTCAGATCAACTTCGAGAAGCCGAACCCGGAGATTGACCTGGACGCCCTCAATCTTAGAATCCCAACAACTCTCGAGTCTAGGCCGCTCAAGAGAATTTCGGTGAATAGCTTCGGCTACGGCGGAACCAACGCCCACGTCGTTGTAGACGCCGCCGCGGACGTCGCCCCGGTGAAGCCGACAAGCCAGAGCAATGGGATTCCAACCACCCATGATCATCATGTGCCTGAAGGTGCACCCAGGGCTAAAGAACGGCTCTTTGTTCTCAGCGCTGCCAGCGAGAAGTCGTGCCAAGATATGGCATCCAAAGTGGCCAAGTATCTCGAGAGCCAGGCGGATTCGGCTGACGCGGACGCATTGTTGAGCCGCCTTGCATACACCCTGAGTAGGAGGTCTGTCATGGCGAACAGGGTCGGAGTTGTTGCCTCTGACTTGAATGACCTGGTTGCGCAGCTGACCAAACTGTCCACCGAAGCCATCCCCCGTGCCGACCACCAGACGACCCCTCGCATCGGCTTCGTTTTCAGCGGCCAAGGTGCCCAGTATCCTCGAATGGGCCAGAGCCTGCTAGGTACATGGCCAACTTTCACGGCCAGTATGAAGCGGGCAGCTGCATGCATGCAGGCATGCGGAAGCTCGTGGGACCTGCTTGAGGAGCTGCTCAAGGAGCCCGCAGAGAGCCGAATGGAGGATCCGTGTATCGCACAGCCCATATCCACGGCGGTTCAAATCTCTCTCGTGGACGCCCTCAAGGATCTGGGGGTAGTTCCGAGCGCTGTGATAGGCCATTCTAGCGGCGAGATTGCTGCCGCGTACTGCGCCGAAGCCATCTCGTTCGAGGATGCCATGACGGTGGCATATCACCGTGGTCGGCTAACCGGCGATCTGAAAAAGGAAAACAAGGGCAAGGCCGGCGCCATGATAGCTGTCGGGGCATCAGCGACGACTGTTAAGCAGTCCATCGACCAGCTGGGTGCTGCTGCTTCCAGTAGGATAGCCATTGCCTGCTTCAACAGCCCTGAGAGCGTGACAGTATCTGGAGATGAAGATGTCATTAACTCCTTAAAGCAGCGACTAGACAAGCAGGATGTCTGGAATCGACTTCTCCGTACCGGGGGAGCTGCCTACCACTCGCCTCAGATGCTCCAAGTTGCTGAAAAATACCACGAGGCTCTGAAGGATGTATCCGGCGGCGTGCCTGTATCCAATATCAGCATGGCCTCCTCTGTCACGGGCGAGGATCTCGCAGACAAGCCCATCACCCGGGACTACTGGGTGCACAATCTGGTCTCGCCTGTCCGCTTCACGGACGCTTTGAAGAAGATGTGCGTGGGAGAAAGTGGCACGCGCAGGGTCGACTTGCTTCTTGAGCTGGGATCCCACTTCCAGCTGGAAGGTCCCATCAAGCAGACCGTGAGGACTTTCACCGGACAGGCGGCCAAGATTCATTATGCTGGGTCTCTAAAGCGCGGTGAGGATGCCCAGCTCCGCCTGTTGGAGATGCTCCGGTCCTTGTATTTGGAAAGACTCCCCGTCGCCTTTTGGAAGGCCAATGCTGGTTTCGAAACGGCCCCTAAACTCCTGACGGATCTTCCCCCTTATCCGTTCGACCACTCCAAGACGTACTGGCACGAGAGTCGGGTATCCAAGGCGTACAAACATCGTGCATTCCTCCCCCATGAGCTCCTGGGCAGCCTCATCCATGACAACAATCCCCAGGAGCCCAGATGGCGTTGCTTCCTCAACCTGAAAGACGTCCCCTGGCTGAGTGGCCACATTATCCAGGGGCAGACCATTTTCCCAGCCACGGCATACCTCGCCATGGTCTTTCAAGCGGCACGACAAGACACGGCTATGCGGAATCCCCAAGCAACGATTAACCGGTTTATCCTCCGGAACGTCAACATGTCACAGGCGCTGGTCATGGAGAATAACAAGCCCGACTTGGAGATCAGCCTGTCGCTTCGGCCCCAGGCAGTGTCGGCGAGGAAGTCGTCCCAGCTATGGCAAGAGTTCCGTATCTTCAGCACATCCGCCGACGACGTTTGGACCGAGCATTGCCGCGGTCTTGTACAGGTTGTCCTCAAGTCGGAGTCTGCCACCCAGGATGACGGTATTGTCCCTACCCGGGTCACGCTGCCACCGCACGCCCAACACATTCAAGCCAAGCAGTTCTACCACAGGGCAAGAGATATTGGCGTCAACTGGAGCGCGCCGTTTGACAACCTGACTGATATCAAGATCGCTTCCGGGGCGTGCATCGCAGACTCGTCGTTTGTGGCCGGTGCCGGTGCCTCTGAGACAGACTACACCATCCACCCCGGCGTCATGGACGCTGTCCTGTACCACGGTATGATGGGTGTCCTCATCTTTGATGAAAATGACAAGTCCCCCGTTGTGCCCACTTTCATCGAGAAGATGATTGTGGCCGAGCAAGACCGGGCCAAGCCGATTCAAGAGGTGACATGTCACGCCACCCGGACCGAGAGTGCGCTTACCTTTGACATTGGCATTTTTGAGAAACAGAACGAGGAAAACATGGTCCTGCAGGCCTGGGGAGTGGTTGCGACCAAGTTGCCAGACGTTTTCATCGGCGAAGGTCGCAAACGAGACTTGTGCCACGTTCCGGACTGGGTGACTTACATGCCCAAGACTACCCAGAAGCACATTGATGACATGTGCAAAAAGTCGCTCGAAGAAAGGTCCATCATCCCAGAAATCAAGGCTTTGGAGGCCCTAACTGTGAACTACGTCAAGCGTGCCCTGGCCTCCACACCGGCAGATGAGGTAGCCGAAGGATACCAGCGCAACTGGTTTGAATGGATGAAGACACTCGCCGACCAGGAGCCTGATCCAGCCTTCCTCAAAGCAGGAGAGGCAGATGGCAGCGTTTCCGCAGAGGTCGCGCGGCGTCTGGGGCCACGCTTGAGCGAGATCCTGCGAGGAACTACTCATCCCCTGGACATCCTGAACGAAGATAACCTGCTGAGCGGACTCTACCTGGAAGGTGGCAACGCTCGCTGTATTGCGCAGATGGCCGCGTACATGGGCGAGCTGGGTCGTCTGAATCCCAATATGAAGATTATCGAGGTTGGCGCCGGCACCGGATCAGCCACCTTGCCCGTCCTGCAGGCTCTGCAAGCCCCGAACAGAGTGCTGGCGTCCGGGTACGATTTCACCGATATATCACCAGGATTTTTCCCGGCCGCACGAGAGCTGCTCTCTGACTTTGAAAACATTATGCAGTATAAGATCTTGAATGTCGAGAAGACAGCCGAGGAAAACGGCTTTGAGCCCAACAGCTACGATGTCCTTATCGCTTCCAACGTTCTCCACGCTACTCCTTGTATCGACGTCGTCCTGGAAAACGTCAGGTCGCTGCTTCGCCCCGGCGGTAAGTTGATCCTGATGGAGCCTACCGAGAATCTTCCCCACTACGGTCTTGTTTTTGGCTCGCTTGCTGGTTGGTGGGCCGGGGTCGACGAGGGCCGGACCCTCTCGCCTATGCTTTCCCGCTCCGCATGGATCCAGAAGCTTTCAAAGAATGGCTTCGTCCAAAATGAAGCGGTCTTCGAGGACTACCCTGTGGCCGATGGCGGCTCCATTTCTGTCTTTGTGTCTGAAGTCCCGGTCCCGGCCCCTTCGGCAGCGCCCCTGGATGTTGAAATTGTATCGTTTTCTGGAGAGGGTCTTGACTCGAGCTTCACGGAGAAGCTTCAGAAGAAGCTCTGGGACCGCTCAGTGGAGGCCTGTGTTGCCTCCCCACCCGTCTCCGAAGACAAGATTAGCATCATTATGCCCGACGTCTGCGAGCGTGTGGCCTGGGACATGGATGGCCCGCTCTTCGACTCGATCAAGGCTCGGGTCGCTAGCTCTAAGGTCGTCGTGTTCGTAATGTGCACGGCTAAAGAGAAAGAAAAGCGACCCAGTGGTGACTGGATCTACGGGTTCTGCCGATCGATCCGCTATGAGTACGTCTCTGTACGCCTAGTTAGTCTTGAGCTCGAAGGCGGATTGGAGGCCGGCGTTGAAGCCCTGTCAACTATTTTGAACAGCCCGACGGCTGACATGAGCCTTCCCATCGACGAGGTTGAGCTTGAATACATGGAAAGGGGGGGGCAGCTCTACGTTTCCCGTGTTCGTTCGGAGCCGAGCTTTGACAGCTACGTTAGCCGGGATCTGGGCAGGTCGGTCTCCGAGGAGGCTCCATTTCTCAACGACAGAGCCATGTCGGCAGAGCTGGGCGTTCCAGGCGTGCTCGACACCCTCCGCTGGGCGGACAATCCCGAAATTTCCGGGCCAGTGGATCCCGATTGTGTTAGGCTGCAGCTTTGCGCCGCCAGCATCAACTTCAAGGATGTGCTGGTTGCCTCGGGCCAGCTGGAGGGCATCACCCAGATGCGCAATGACTGCAGCGGTATCGTGCTCGAGGTCGGAGCCAACATGACCAGCAAGTTCAAGCCCGGAGACCGCGTCTGCTCTCTGTATTCCCAGTCATTCACAAACTACCCCATGGTCCACGGCTTGTGCTGCCATGTGATACCCCAGGATATGGACTTTGCAGACGCGGCTTCGATACCCCTTGTCTGGTGCACTGTCTACTACTGCTTGGTCACTATTGCCAGGCTGCAAAAAGGGGAGAGTATCCTCATCCACTCGGCTGCCGGCGCGGTCGGACAAGCATCGATTATGCTGGCACGTCATCTCGGCGCCGAGATATTTGTTACATGCGGAAACGAGGCCAAGGTGGAACTGCTCAACACTGAGTTTAACATCCCGAGGGATCACATCTTCTCCAGCCGTACCACGGCCTTCCGCGACAAGATCCACGCCATGACCAACGGCGACGGAGTGGACGTTGTCCTTAATTCTCTCGGAGGAGAAATGTTCCGCGAGTCGTGCAACACACTGGCAGCACATGGTCGGTTCGTCGAGATTGGGCGCAAGGATCTCATGGAGAACGCCCTAATGCCCATGGAGTTCCTGCTGAATAACATCACTTTCGCCTACGTTGACTTTGCGCACATTCTTGCGACCAAGACGAGGCTGGCGTCCCAGCTTCTGGGGGATGTGATGAAGCTCTTCGCCTCCGGAGCCGTGCAGCATGTGCGACAGATCAAATATCCGATTTCGGAGATGGCAGCTGCGTTCCGTCTGATTCAAGCTGGCAAACACACGGGTAAAGTTGTCTTGACCGTGGAGCCCGAGGTTAAGGTCCAGGTAAGTGAATGGAATGAGGGCGGGGGCGAGGCGAGGTCGCTTCGAGATATCCTGGACAGAAAATACATAACATATACTGACTGGCATTTCTTTTGTAATATAGGTTGTCCCATCAAAGCCTCCATCCGTTCAGCTCAGCTCAGAGGCGACCTACATTGTGGTCGGAGGCTTAGGAGGCCTGGGCAAGCGGCTCGTCGACTGGACTGCAGAGAAAGGAGCTCGCCATATTTGCATCTTCTCCAGGACTGCTCAGCCCGACTCGGATACTCAGAGCTTCCTGGACAAACTAGCATCTATAAGAGTCAAGGTCCGTGTCGAAAAGTGCGACGTGAGTTCGGAGGAATCATTGAAGAAAGCCGTGGCCACGATTCAGGAAACCATGCCCCCGATCCGCGGATTATTCCAAGCTGCCATGGTCCTGCAAGATGTCTTGCTGGAAGACATGACGGTTGAGCAGTGGTGCAAAGTCACGGCCCCCAAGGTACAAGGCACATGGAACCTGCACAAGCTTCTGCCCGATGACATGGACTTTTTCATTATGCTGTCGTCGGTAGTATCCATGGTTGGGACTGTTGGAGCTAGCAATTACGCTTCGTCATGCGCCTTCCAGGATGGCATCGCTCGCTACCGCCGGCGGCTGGGCCTGCCGGCCTACTCGGTCAATATCGGCGCCATTGTCGAAGCCGGCTACGTCAGTGAGAATCCAGAGGTCGCTGTCAACCTCCGAAAGAACGGGCTTGGCAGCGTTGCCATTTCCGAGTTCTTATCCCATCTCGGCGACATTATTCAACACAAGACGGAATACACCCAGTCATCGCTCGGCATACTGCCCAACGGTACGGAGCGCGGCCTCGGAGAAGCGCGCTGGGCAAATGACAGGAGGCTTGCCCAGATTTTTGGATCGGAGAGTCAGGCCGGCAGCAAGGCAGTTGGTGGTGGTGCTGACAATGTTGGCTTCGTGCTCCAGGCTGCAACGACGTTCCATGAGGCCCAGGATATCGTCTGCAAGGCCATTGTCAAGCAACTGGCAACCATCCTCGCCATAGACGCCAGCGACATCATCCCTGCTCGGAGTCTGGACTCGTATGGTCTGGACTCGCTGGTCGGTGTCGAGTTGAGAAACTGGATCGGTGCCTATCTACAAGTCAACCTGCCTCTGTTGGTCATGTGGAATACTAGCAGCATCAATGAGCTGGCCGAGATTGTGACCAAGGGATCCAGACTCGTCAAGGTGAAGTCGGAGGAGGAGGAGGCGGAGGAGGAGGAGGAGGAGGTTGAGGCAGCTAAAGAAGAATGAAAAAGTGGGTGGGTATACGAAAGGTGTGTTGATTGATCTGCTATATTACTGTTATGTTAGACTACATACATTTGACTCCATGCTTGAGGTTTCCTCATGAACTTTTGCTACACTATGCTATGTTATTCTCCCAGCTGCAGACTACCCTTCGAGCGACTGCCAGCCCATACTTGCACCACGCTACATTTCTCTTTGCTCCCAAAAGACAAATGATACTTACTGCAGCGGGAGTTGCAGGGGGCTTAGAAGGCTTCTAAACCAAAAAAAGGATTCCCTAAATTTGAATGCTTCCATAGGCTCGAAGGCTTCTAAGGTGGAGAAGGATTCTCGATCTGAGAAGGATTCTGTACCCCCTGTAAGAAGGATTCTGACATTGAGAAGGATTTTTGATTTCAGAATGTTTCTTAAGCTTTTACAAGGGTTAGAATCCTTCTCAACCCCCCCCAAATTCCCACTACTAGGTAGTTTTCTTTAGCATCTCTTGGCGCGTGCTGACGCACGTATGCATGGGTAAAGCTGACAAATTCCCAAGGATTAAGCTCCCCGGCCACCCTGTCCGAGTGGAACAGCCAGTCATACACACCCCAGCACAGCCGAGAACCTCTCACTACGTAGTAGCTGACAGTGGGTCGTTTGGCGTGATCCTCCTCTTCCCATCATCGTTGAGGTACATAGCAAGTCTTTCACCCACACCTAAACGATTGATCGGGGTTGCGCACTCTAGCCCTTGACTATCCAACCACGCCTCAATAATAAATACTCTTACAGAATAATAAATATGGCACTGACAGAGAGCATTGTTGACCTGCTGCTATGCAAGCCCGTCTTTCTTGGCCTGGCAGCATGCGCTCTGCTCTTCCTCGTCGGGCGGGCACTCGAGCCAAGCGTCGACGGCCTTGAGCCTCCGATCCTTAGGCATAACATCCCTATATTTGGTCATTTCTACAGTATACTCAAGGACCAGGAAGCATTCTTCAAACGTCTCGAGTGAGTCCACATCCATACACGTCTCTCCCTGTTCCAGTGTAGGTAGCAAGAGCACTGTTGGGAACACCAGACGCAACGACGTCGTGCCATGGCCACTACTAACACATGCACTCCTCAACAGCAAAAAGTATCACATGCCCATCGCAACTATTCCCATTTTGAATAGTAAAATGTATGCGATAACGGATCCCATTCTAGTCCAGTCGGCGTATTGCAACAAGCATCTCTCCTTCACCCCTTTTGCTGTAGGCGGTGCCCAGAAGGTGGCGGGCTTCGATGATGCGTATCATCAAGTGCTCATGCAGTCAAATGTCTTGCCCGAATACTTCAAGAGCATCTATGACGGGACTACTGCCCGGCACATCCACCAGTTGAATGTCACCTCCCTCAAGCACGTTTCAAAGCACATTAATAGCATTGGAGGAGATGGCATAGATGCTGCTAATACCTACCTCTGGCTGCGCAATCTCATGACCGTCGCTACATGCGAGGCTCTGTATGGTCCTGACAATCCCATCAGGGGCGACGAACTTGTAGAGGATGTCTGGTAAGGTCATCTCACGGAGCCCCGATCTCCGATAGTGAATGGTAAGCATGTTGCTAATGACATTTCATTATAGGACGTTCGAAACGGGTCTGCCTTACCTCTTCTTCCATATTTTCAATTCCAAGACACTGCGGCGTACAAAAGAGGCAAGACGAAGGCTGCAGCTAGCTTTGGGAAAGTGGTGCACGACCATGAAGCAGGACGACGAACAGGTCTCGGCCTATATCAGAAATCGGGTCGGCATTCTTCGAGGATACGGCGTCGAAGGGCAAAAACTTGGTGACATTGAGGTTGGCCTCATTCATGTGCCAACATCAAACTCCATCCCGACCATATTCTGGTTCTTCATCCATGTCTTCACGCGGCCCAATCTGGTCGTCCAACTGCGCGCTGAAGTTGAGCCCATTGCGAGGCGTGGTCCGGGCCATGTAGTGACCATCAACGTAGACGACATCCTCGAAAGGTGCCCTCTGTTGATCAGCGCCTACCGTGAGGCCAGCCGCCTCTGCAATGGATTCACCTGTAACCGAATGGTCCTAGAGGACACGACCATCACGGACAGACATGACCGCTCGTACCTGCTCAAGAAAGGCGCCACCGTGAAGATGCCTGCAGGAGTCGCGCATGCCTCGGAGGACATATGGGGCGAAGATGCAGCGGCATTCCGAGCCGATAGATTCCTGGACAAGGGACTGACGAGCGAACAAGCCAAGTTGAGACGTGCTGCCTTTACACCATTCGGCGGAGGCGCTCATATGTGTCCTGGGCGGAATTTCGCCACGGCCGAGATTTACGGCTTCGTGGCCGCGCTGCTCCTGGGTTATAACGTGGAACCCTTGGACGGGAACTGGGATACGTACAAGCCGCCGCCCATGTCTACGTGTCCCCAAGTGACGTCTGTGTGCAAGCCAGAAGACGAGGCTTCCGTGTGCGGTACCCGCCTGACTAGACGAAATGGATGGGAGGCAGCGCAGTGGAGGTTTATCTCTGGCGAAGTCATAGAGTGAGCAACGTTTGAGGTTACTCTATGTTTGGGTTGAAGAGAAGTGGATATGCGATAGAGTGGGGGAATAACCTGCAACGATTAAGGATATATTTATTACTTAGGTAGTATCGAACCTACTAAACAATATCACGACTCACAAACGCACGAACACGCACACACTACACCGAGACCTAGGTACTACAAGTTAAAGCCTTCTAGGGGTGGTGTTTCTTGCTCACACTATTACTAAATAAGTTATACTGTGACTAATAGTGTGTATATATAATTGTATTAAGACAACATAGGTTATTTGTTGATTTGAATAGCTACTATCAAAGATAATCGCTAGGCACTTCTAAACGTCCTGTAGGTTGCCCTTCTTAGTATTCTCAGCAAATACTCTCTCTCTCTCTCTCTCTCTCAACCTATTGCTCTCCCACACATGAAGTTACAAGCCTCATTTGTATTTGTATTGCCCTCTTCCTTAAAGTTATCCCAAAACACTATGTGCCTCCGGTAGCCTGCGGCTTGAAGAAGACGGTCATCATCCCGTCTATGGTAATCTCACCTAAGACTTTCTTCACTTCTCCATGAGCAGGACACTCGCTCTCGTAGTACTTCATGTCGTCCATGCTGGCGAACTCGGTCTTGTTGACAAAGGTGTAGCCTTCAGTGCGGAGGCCTTCTTCGACAGGACCGGCAACCATACTGAGTATGTAAGGCGTACCATTCTAGTATACCCGTGAGTATTTAACTCTGAAGCAGACATAGGTGTTTTCGTGGCCTCAGTGGGATTGGGACCCCGTGGAAATGAACGTAAGTAGGGGCTAAGGTAGGGGAGTTATTATACCCTCTGATTGTCAGCAGCCATCTTCCGACACTGCTCCAAAAACTTTTTCTGATCCTCAGCCTTCGGCATCTTGAACATCGTCACACGGTGCACACGATTAGCTACGCTTACGTAGCTGCGGCTGTGTCCATTGAATCCGTTCTTCGCAACAGTGGTCAACGGTTGAAGGCCACGTGAGGAGGACCTTGTAAGCGCAAACATTGTGATTCAATATCGGTGGGATAGACTTGGTTAGTGAGAAAAGTCCGAACTTGTTCATAAACGTGAAGAAGAAGATGATAGGTAGCTGTCAAAATGGTCGATGGCGATGCTGAGTTGAACGTTCCAAGTCCTTCCAAGTGGACCATCTAGATTGGCGTGGGATGTCCCCCCAATTAGTAATGAATCAGCGGTTAGTAGATGCAATCAATGTATTACTATTCTGTTTCACTAATTGCTTCGACATCTCCGCAACCAGGCATCGCCGTTTGCTCGAACCAGCGGGGCGAACGGCTAACGCTACGAAGATGCAGGACAACTCATCCGCGAGACCCCCAAGACCCCCACCCTGTCGCTATTCTTGCTTTCGAAGGAATATGTACCCGATGTCACTATACAAGCGAGCGACTACGGCCACTAATTACTACGTTCACACTACCGTGATCCCATGTCTCTCCTACCTTCCTATTCATGGTAGGCGGATATAATATGCATTCCGTATATGCACCACACACCTGCAAGCAGTGGTAACTAGTCCATGGACTGCATGTACTCGTAAGCGCTAAAACCCTGGGTGTTATAGTATATCTGTCAGCTTACCAGGACAAGGATCACGTAACCGCTAAAACCCTGGGTGTTATATCTGTCAGGGGTGTTATATCCGTCAGGGTGGGGGAGGGGGGGGCGCAGTTTTCGATAGAAGTGGCGAGTCGTATGGGATGTAAACTGCAATGCAGTAATACCACTAGGGGATCTGCATGTACTCGTAAGCGCTAAAACCCTGGGTATTATAGTATCTGTCAGCTTACCAGGATAAGGATTACGTAACTACTAAAACCCTGGGTATTATCCGTTAGGGTGGGGGAGGGGGGGGCGCAGTTTTCGACAGAAGTAGCGAGTCGTATGGGATGTAAACTGCAATGCAGTAATACCACTAGGGGATCTGCATGTACTCGTAAGCGCTAAAACCCTGGGTATTATCCCTTCGTCTGGCAAGAAATGGTCCGTACTAGCAGGGGGGCCTGGCTCAGGGCGAAAAGGCGTGCCTTTACTTAGAAACTTATTAGTCATCTATCGCCTTTTCGCCCTGAGCCAGGCCCCCCTGCTAGTACGGACCATTTCTTGCCAGACGAAGGGATAGTATATCTATTAGCTTACCAGGACAAGGATTACGTAACCGCTAAAACCCTAGGTATTATATCTGTCAGGGGTGTTATATCCGTCAGGGTGGGGGAGGGGGGGGCGCAGTTTTCGACAGAAGTGGCGAGTCGCATGGGATGTAAACTGCAATGCAGCAACACCACGGGAAAAAGTAAAACGACCCCCCCCCCCGGTGTCGATTAGGGGTGTCGATTGGGGCCACACTAACCGAAATCAGCAAGCGGTGGTACGTGCCCGTATATATTACTTTGTACATACCAGTGTATGCAAATTAATATATATTAGTACCCAGTACGTATTGCTTTAATATACTGGAATGCGCATATTATTATTATTATTTCCAGGCAGATTTAGTTATAATGCATATGGCCATATTTAATTCCTTTTAACCTCTGACAAAATAGGAAAATATAAAGCGATACCTTGCCGGGTATTAATTAGGGGTATTAATTAGGGTATTAATTAGGGGTGTCGATTAGGGGTATCGATTAGGGGTGTCGATTAGGGGCATTGACCTTAAGAGAGCCTGAAAATTTAGCGATTGAGCACCTGGAACTTATTTGCCTCGTATGCAATAATCGCCTCGCTTACCCATGCCCCAAAACTAGAGCTCTTATATATAAACTTATATAAGTAATTATTTGGACATTATTAAAACTCTAAAATCTATTAATGCTCCTATTTAATACCTGTGGTAATAGTGGGGAAAGGCCTTGGGGGGCCGTATGCGATTCTAAGGCTGAATCGGTTCCTTAGTAATAAACTCGGGAATGCCAAGCGCTAAGCCAAAAAAAGATTCTGCCATCGACACCCCCAATCGACATCGGGGGGGGGGGGGGGGGGTCGTTTTACTTTTTCCCAACACCACTAGGGGATCCACATGATCCTTCGCTTCGAGTCTACACTCCTCCAACATGCGAAACTGGGATGGATGTGGAAGAAAGAGTCGGAGAATCTAATGTCTGATGAATAGTTTGCTCGCTCTATTTCAGTACTGTTGCTGTCGAGCTCCTTGAAGTTTGAGGCTTGCGACGAGACATCCAACTATTGACTTCACCAATGTCCGCCACAAACTCATCTAGGCACTTTCAAGTGCTCCTGCGTCGTGTCAGGAAGTCTGCTTTGGCATTTCCATCAATTTCTTATAAGCTTCAAGCGGTACCATGCTGCAGCACCCGACAAGCTCCCGCTGCAGCAGCCTTCAGCACTTCTGCCATAACCCGCAACCTAGAGCAATCGCCGCTGGGCAATGCCAGTGAGCCCAGTGCTCTTCTTCATCCGACTCTAAAGACAGCGCCTCTTAACGTTGTGGCGGCCAAGGGTACAACTGTGACGTTCTCCAATGGCAAAAAGATGGAGGATACGACTTGTGGTGCAGCAGTAGCCTGCATTGGCTACGATAATGAGAGGGTCAAAACTTCCATGATTAAGCAAATGGATAATTTTTCTTATTCAAATTCAATGTTTTATGGGCATCAAATTGGCGAAGAACTGGCTGCGGAGCTCATCAGGGGGACTAACGGGGAGATGTCAAAGGTGTACCTGATGTGCTCTGGTACGTTATCACATTTCTTGTTCCAAGTCAGACGTGACGTCTAACAAAGTCTTAGGAGCTGAAGCCATGGAGGCAGCCATGAAGATGGCAAGACAGTATTACATGGAGCTGAACCCAAAACAGCCCCAGCGTACGAACTTCATTGCGCGCGAAGGGTCTTTCCACGGCGCAACTCTTGGGTCGCTTTCGATGAGTGGTCATGTCGGACGGCGGAAACTCTTTGAGGGCATGCTGTTCGACAACGTTCACCGTGTCTCGGCCGCCAACGAGTATCGGGGAAAGGCTGATGGCCAGACAACGGAGGATTACGTCCAGCAATTGGCAGATGAGCTGGATCGAAAGTTCCAGGAGATTGGACCTGATACTGTTTGTGCATTTGTTAGTGAGCCTGTTGTTGGGGCGGTAAGTATATTCATTGTCCGGATGTTCATGTTCTTGGCTGATTTCGTTGCATGAAAGACCCTTGGCACAGTCCCTGCGCCTGCTGGCTATTTCAAAGCTATGAAGAAAGTATGCGACAAGTACGGGGCGCTCCTCATTTTGGACGGTCAGTACCTACTGATAAGATTTGAGCCCCTATTCAAGATGACTGATCATGAACAGAGGTCATGTGCGGGATGGGTCGTTGTGGATCACTTCATGAGTGGGAGCAAGAGGGCGTCGTCCCAGATATTCAGACCGTTGCCAAAGGTCTAGCAGGTGGATTCGCACCAATGGCTGGCATGTTTATCAACCATCGTGTGTCAGATGCGTTGATAGCTGGAACTGGGTAAGTCGCGATGGTCTGTATATCCTGAACTCTCAAAACTAACGTCCGCACTAGCGTTTTCGCACACGCACATACTTATCAAGGACACCCCGTGGGATGTGCTGCTGCACTAGAAGTTCAGCGAATCATAAGAGAAGATAACCTCGTCGAGAATGTTCGCGAGAACGGCGAATATCTGGGCAAGCTTCTGCATGAGCAACTGGACGGCCACCCCTACGTCGGTAACGTTAGAGGCAGAGGCTTCTTCTGGTCGGTGAGTTGACCACCCAGTCAGAAAACTGTTGCAGGTTTGGAAGATGTAAGCTGACACATATGAAGCTGGAATTCGTGGCCTGCAAGAAGACGAAAGAGCCGTTCCCGCCATCAGCAGGAATCGCGAAGAAAGTTCATTTGGCAGCGCTCAACGATGTAGGCATCAGCTTCTACCCGGGAATAGGTACCAAGGACGGTGTGACTGGAGATCACGCGTGGATAGCACCTGCTTACACGAGCACAAAGCATGACATTGAGAGGATAGTTTCCAAGGTCAAAGAGTCGGTAATCCTAGCCCTCGGGTAGATTTACAGGTGAGAAATTCGAAGCTCCATAGGTCCAAGCATGAACAAAGGCAACGCAACCTCCCTCTCCTAAATCCCTCTAATCCACACACACTGAATCTTCGCAAAACTTCATTGATGCGTTCCTTATTCGCCGGCGACGACTGCAAGCCGATGGTCATTACTTCTTCTTTAAGATGTCTTAGCTAAACTATAAAAGCCAATAATAAAACTACCAAATTTAGCCGTATCAGAAAATAAAAAATACTGATTGGATTAATAACCATTGCTTTTTTCAAAAGTAATCCCTTAGCTTTTCTTGGATAGCGAAATGCCATCGTTGTTGTGGTATAAAGTTATCGTCTTTTACGTGAAATTGGTGTGATTTCAATGGTTTTGGAGTGGAGGGTCATCCATACTGGTAGCCGCCTGCATGTGTAAGGACACCTCTGGTACGGACGTTTGATCTACAATAGTAGCCAGACAGTCCTGCCATTGAATGGTTGGTAAAAGGGAGGCGATCGTTCCACCAAGGTACCAGGTATCCTAACCAAGCCCAACGTGATAATCATGTATAACGAGTGATCTGAACGTATCTAGGTCCGGGACTTCTGCGCCGCACCGCTGTAAGCACGAGTTACGATAAGAAAGGGGGTGGATGGGGGATTCGGCCCAAGCCACACTGAGGTGAGCGACAGGCCAGCTTTCGATATGTGTGCCTCTGGCATGTTATTCTTCACCCTTGGAGCTATAGAGGGTTCGGAACGGCTGTGCCAGTGGTTCTGGACAATTGTTGGCCAGCATACGCTGAGTGAGATGCACTGCCAATAGGAATGAGACACGGACATTTCAATTTTCAATCTACGTGTTGCCTGACCATCAAGACGTGCATTTCTTCAGAGGAGGTCATGCCTTGGCACGGAAGAAGGCTGCTCAGTAGCTGCTGTATGCCGCTGCTCCTTCTGCCAGCATGCACATTACAATACGCACTAGAAGTAGTCCCCCAAGCCACGAAATATCGCGCTCTTCATCACCATGATGGGGGGGCCCAGTGGGGCACCATCCAACGTTCAACGTTCTTCAGGCAATTCCGTGCTCTTGGCAAGGGCAAACGAAGATTGGACCCAGGTGTGCGCACCCTTCTGCGAGCATCGAAACGTTGGGTGATAGGGCGGCTCGGTGGCTTGTTTCTGTCGCATCGGAATTGAACCCTAAAAGCTGGTCCTCCCATAGCAATACAGTGCTCGTACTTGGCAATATCGGCAGTAAATCCATCGTCTGGCTTCCCCTCGAGTCGCAGTAATAGAATATTCTAGCGCTGACCCTGGCTCGTCAGACGGTGGGATGGGGCTGTGGCGGCACTGGAAAGAAGACAGCACAGCAAAAAAGTGCAAAACCCAACACAGATCCCAGTCCGCAATTTCGCGATGTCGGGCTTTAGTGAGTGCGGCGTATTAGTGCCAAATGGGAAGCTTCCAGGTTGATTACCATCGCTGAGGATACACTTCGGTGTCAAATGTTTGAATCCCAAATCTGTATTTTGCAGCCCCACTACTCATAATTAGCCAATCCGGTTCGTTCTGGACTGCTACTTGGCTCTATGATTGGCTAACAAACTGTTAGCGCTAGTGGTGGGGAAGCAAAATACAAATTTGGGATTCAAACATTTGACACCGAAGTGTACTTCCCTTCGGCCGCCCACGCCCGTGTCCCTTTAGACAACGTTCCGGACGCCCTGTTGATTTTGTGCCAAGTAGGTGTTACTTTTCCTAAGAGAGAATCTCTGCTCAGACTCATAGGATATTCACAATTCTATTAAATTGCCCGCTGTAACAAGCTCCTACGATATATGGTGCTGGCCCCTTGGGGCTAGAGATTTTCTCCGCAATTAGTTAACCAATCACTTCATTGTTAGGTTTCAAGTTAGTCAACTCATCTTTGGAGAAAGAAGCAGCTTTCTCATCAAAGTGTGGTTGGAATTCGGGAAGACGGAATCGATCACAAAACTGATCCACTGATAACCTGGCCACGAGAGTGGACTGCGACAGATTTAACACCGACCGAACTGATTGACATCTAACTTCTCGACAACTTACAAGGTAACGTACGAAAATTATCAGCAGTAAGGGACTCCGTCCCCTGATTCACCCCCCTAACTTGTTTGAAGGACTTTACTTGTGGAACATTGCAATGGATAGCATGATGTCTTAATTAGTTGAATGTGGAGAACTGGGCACTATATAGGTTCACTGGTAGTATGCCAGTCTGGATATTAATCTTACTGCTCCGAGTGGCTGGGCTTTACAACACATGCATTAAAAAGTAACCAGATTTGACTATTTAAATAAGCTTAATCTTAATCTGGCTTCTTCTTAATTTGACTTCCTTAATTTGACCTCCCTTGATTTGGCTCGAAGGCCCCTGTTGATTTTGTGTTGTCTGTTTAGTTAGAGAGCCACTGAGATAGACTATTCACAGTGGTAAACTTATGGTGACCTAACATATTGCCCAGTCTACATTTGCAGCTAATCTAAGGTACATTTAGAAGTGACTAGTCGATGAATTGTTGAGGAGTGACTAGTCGATAGAGAGTGGCCAGTGAATGAGTAGTGACCAGCCGATAGGGAGTGACCAGTCGATGAGCTGTGACTAGTCGATGGCAACTGGACGATGGGAAGTGACTAGTCTATGAGCTGGTCGATGGGGAGGGACCAGTCGATGAGCTGTGACTGGTCGATGGGGAGGGACTAGTCGATGAACTGTGACTGGTCGATGGGGAGTGACTAGTCGATGAACTGTGACTGGTCGATGGGGAGTGACTGGTCAATGAGGAGTGACTAGTCGATGAGCTGTGACTGGTCGATGGGGAGTGACCAGTCGATAGGAATTGCCCGGTCGATGAGCTGTGACTGGTCGATGGGGAGTGACTAGTCAGTATTATTGAGTAGTGCCTGGTCGATGAGGAGTGACTAGTCGGCATCGATGAGTTATGCCTGGTCGACAAGGTGACTAGTCAGCATGAATGAGTAGTGCCTGGTCGATGAGTTATGCCTAGTCAACAAGTGGTGCGTGGTTCTATAATTGCTTAATTTGGTGGTCTACGACCAGTCACTACGTAATACAAAGAGGCTTAATTAATAAGGCCAAATTAAGGAGGCTTATTTAGAGTGACCAATTTAGACCCCATAATCACTAATTCAGGTACCCATACAGCACTCCGACCACTGTAATATTAGCGTAAATAGAGGGCTATTGCTCACCATAGAAAGACAAGCAATTTTACGCCTAAAACCCACATTTATTACCACATAAACCTCTAAATTATACTGTTTGACCAGAATGACTACCCAAGAGGGGTATTGGTGACGGATCCAGGAATTGTTAAATCCAGAAACGTTGCAGTTTCTCAAAAATTGGCCAACTACGTCCGCAACGGAGGAACACTCGTTCTAGGGGGCTTATTCAGCGCGCAAATACGTCCCAACGACTTGGGAAGGTACATGAGAGAGAAGTGGGATCTCCCATGGGAAGCTGGTTCTTATTATCGCACCACTATATTTCTCAATCGAGCAGTGGTCAATCGACCAACAAGTGGGCTTCTGTCCTCATACAGTCACAAGGCGGTATTTCTGAAGCATGTGGACCCCAACATGGCATGGTATGTTGCAACGGATCGTTCAGTTATTGAATCTCTCGTTCCCCTACCTGGGCCCGGAATTGAGCTTTTGGAAACTTCAACCGCATTTGCTAGGTTGGGAAACGGCTGGATTGGATACGTTGGCGATGTAAATGGCGAAGAAGGAACTACTGCTGTCGTCCTGGAGATGTTGGGTTTAACTTCATCATACTTGACAAGCACTGAAGCACAGTCATATTGTTATTGTACCTCTGATCATTCGATAGCGATTGAATCCAGATGATGGGAGATGATGGGAGATGAAGGTGTATTTGAAATTGCACAAGTTGTGATATGCAATCCACCCATCAGATCGCAGACAGCATCAAAAGGATATTTCGAGCCATCTCACTTCGAATGCAAAATCATGCAACCTATTCAGGATTCTCCAATTTTGACTTACAAGGTCAAAAGGCAGCGCAGCATCAATATTGCTTTATAATCTGAGTAGACCAATGATCTCTGGGTTTGTATTCAAAATGAGATGGATTGACACTGTAGCCTCCTTGAATTTGAACAAAGTGATTCCCTTGACCAACCGTTCCCTCCTCTGACATCACGAGACGCTAGGAGTTGACTTTTGTTTCTTGGATGGTGGCCATGATTCGAGATTAACAGAGTTACAAGAAATATTGACTGCTCATGTGGCTACTTGTAGAGAAAGTGGTTTCATAAATAACTATGACATAATTCTACAAGCTCAGAGTATAGCCATGAACCTACTATGCTAGTGAGGACTCAAGAGTGACATTTGCTATACTCGAAGACTGATCCCATGAACTGATTGTACATGGTTTTTAAAATGTGCAAGGTGTTTGAGAACAAGCCCCTGAGATTTGCATGTTGTATGGCAGCACTCTATCCTAGCCTTTGGATCATGTCCTTTGAGGTGTATTCGCTCAACGTGATCCATCATCTTCGCTGGCCGACAAAAGGAACCTACCCGCTGTTCATAGCTCTTCGATTCGTCTCCAATGCAGAAGATGCACTGGCTCTTACCACAAACGAGTGGGATGACAGGAGCCAGAGGACCAACCTCTGGGGACTCTTCTTTAAACATTGTGCGTGGTGGAAGCCGAGGCTGGAGTTGGTATCGTGGGGCTACCTCCTGACAGTCACAGAGAGCCTGCATAAGCTCAGCAGCTTGAATCCGGCGGTGGATGGCGTCTTGGGCAGAGATTTTTGTGATGTGAGTACACATCAGCTCAGCAAGCTGCATCCTTTCAGGGATCTGATGCTGAATTACTGGCTCTACATATGATTCCTCCTCTTGTCCACCATTCTGCCTCTCAATATCTTCAGTTGGGCGGCGGCGAAAGTAATCCGCTCGGTATTCTTCGGATATGATCTTTCGCCATCGGCTTCGAGCGCTACCAATTGCAGCTGTCAGTTGCCGAACTTCTGCCTCAACATCTCTTCCTTGAATTCGGTATATCCCAACTTTCAACTGCTCTCGCTGCTGCTCAAGGGCAGTAATGTGGTGATCAGGCGGGAATGCAGCTAGGACGTCGTCTGGGACATGAACTGGGGCGCGGGGGTCGCGCATAAGGCTCATGTGTGTGAGCATGCGAAGCACGCCATCTGCTGAGGGACGCTCAAGGACCGCAGATTGGACATCAAACCTTACTCGCTCGTTGATGTAAGCTCCATTGAACACTGCTGACTTCGCATTGTGTCGCATAACCTGATCCCGAACAGCTTCTGTGGCAGTAGCTAGACACAGAACAACGTCCATGTTAGCAAGCTGATCTCCTCAAGTAATCACAGGCAACTTACAATCAACAACATTAGCTGTGCCACGCCGGAAGCAATAGCTAGTCAGCGTCTCCTTGAGGCCTGCTGCACGCCCAAGGCGAATGAGGCTGTCCCTTAATTGGTGGTATGTGAGGGCTGTTTGCTCATCGCGACGGAATATAGGTGTCTTAAGCTTGGTCTACTTCCAGTTGAGTGGCGTGCACAAGACTAGACCCCATACCTTATGCTCGAATACCCGCTGTGGAGTTGACAGGCTCGGTGCTTCAAAGGCATTATCGGCAAGGGCAAGTGATATGAGGTGTGTGATAGGACAGCAGATTGGTTCGTCGACTTCAGTGAAGAAGAATACAGTACTGCAAGTCTTTAGTTAGTTGATTGCAGGAACACATGTTCACCTCATCATAAACTCACGGCTTTGGGCGCTTCTTGTGTCCTTTGTGATGAGCCAAAGTGACCTCCATTGCAAGTACATCCCGCTCTCCACTATTAGGACTGCGTACGATAAGTAGACGCACATCCTCGTAGCAGAGTGCGTTGAAGCGTCTGGCATCCTTTTCAACACCACCTTCACTAATGCCTGTAAGGTTGTTCTCATCACGCCCATCAACATCCTTATTTCTTCCGGTACCAAAATTGTCATCACTCTTATCAGCAGCTAGGATATTGTCATCAACAGCTTCGTGATCTTTGTCCCCAAGCCTGGCTCCCTCTTTTCTCTTCTTTGTTGCATCAACAAGCTCAGCAGGCCGGCATCCAGTGCCAGAGAGGAGGAGGAGGATGAATGCGAACTGCACCCGGTGCCGCTCGGTGGGGAAGGTAGAAGTATCACGAGCCCAATGGAAATGAAGTAGGAGGAGCAGATCATCCACGCCTAGGACAGGCTTCGATTTGACTGTATTATCTAGCCCAAACGTGTCCAAGTACTACGAAACGTTAGATCTAGCAAGCAGGAATGACTAAGGAGCAGCATACCTTCAGGGCTTCTTTCCTATCATTACTATCCAGTAGGTGACCATTCTCTTGGTTGAATAACATACCAAACTGTGCTAGGTATTGCTGCATCGCACCCCTTTTGTTCACTCGATCGTTATCGTAAATGTGGCGTAGGAATCCCAGTACAGTTCCCCGAGAACAGTCCTGGATCACAATGCGCCAGTTCGTCCCAAGCTGATCATTGCAAAAGCTAGTACAGTTAGCATTTGCACCATATTCGAAACACTTTGATCAGAAGAAATGGTCTTCTTACCGTATAAATTTGCCCCGAATAATGCTAACATTGTCCTTAGTGGCATCAGAATAGTCATTCTGAATCACAGCCTTCACCTTATCATGCTCCTTAATGAGGTTTTGATAGTACTCAGGCGGCCTCTTGTTCTGTGGTTTACGTCGGCGGCGTTCAACACGACTATGGAGGCGCTGCAGGTCCTGCACTGAGGTTTTTGGCAGTTGTGAGAGGACAGGTGTGCACTGTCTAGGGGCCATAAGGATAATGAGGTTGCTTTGCTGAGGGAGGGACGAGTTGCAGAGAAGAGGTGGGAGGGGATATAGATATGTACGATAGGAAGATGGCTTAAAATGATACAAGAGGCACCGCCAGGATGGCAGACGGAGTGGAGAAGGTCCTCCATTTTCTGAGGACCAGAAAGGTTCCAAAATAGGCACATTGTTAGGATGTAGAAATACAGGAACCCGTTTTTCTGGTTCTTGTAAGTTCTCGTCCCAATGATTAGCCGATGTTGGCACGTGATGCTGTTTGGGGAGGTTCGACGCTGCGTAAAACAGCGACCAAACCCGCCGAAAACGACAGCCCCAACACCACGATCTCGCCTTTTGTTATAAAGAATATTCCTGGGGTTGATCAGCTCGAGGAGATTAAGCAGATCTATGTGACGAAGGCTCCACAGATTTCTCGGGATAAGGAGGCTTGGCAAAGTAAGTCGAGATCCTTGCAACTTGCCGTTCGTTAACTGAGAGTGCCAGAACTACAAGCTGCGGTTGAGGCATCGGGAATTACTAGAGGCTGGATAGAAGCAACAAATCACGAGCTAAAACTGATCCAAGACGAGAAAGCAGACGAGGATATGGAAGATGAAGAAGCCACAGCCTTTATCTAAGAAGTCTATACACGCGTTACACCTACTATGGAAAAGATCTTAAGCGGTGATAATAATAATAAGCTCTATATGGAAATTCTAGATGCAAAAAATTCTATATTAAGCTAGTAACAGAGCCATCCCGATAAAGAGGACATGGTCGACTTAATCGATATAAAGAGAATTGAGGATATTGTGGTCAAGGCCCATTTCCAGACTACAAAGTTTGAAAAAGATCCTACTAACGCAAGAGCGAAAGAACAGTTTCTTAGTAGAGTACAGGAACTTGCTGAGCTGGTCGAGGCGAGCTCTTATCCCAGTACTTGGATATTGAAGCCACTGCCTGAAGCGCCAAAGCCCCTACTATCTGGAGGAAATGGCACTGGACCTACGGGTACTACTGGCACTGCTCCTACAGGTACTGCTCCTATAGGTACTGCTCCCGCCAGTGTTATAGCTAGTAGTATTACAGATAACGGTACAGGTAGAACCGATATTAGTACGGACCCTTATAAATTAAATAAACTAAATACGGGAAAACCGGGCTTTACTAAAGACGGGAAGATAATTATGGGACATAAGTTCAAGTATTTCAGAAAGGGCAATAAAAAAGGCCAGGTATATAGCGGGTAACTCTTTATTATAATTAGACCGCAAGCCTGCCCTTATATTAAGGTCCTTCCCCGTAAAGACTTTACTAGGAATATAGTTAACGCATATCTAAACTATAATTATATAATAGAGGTTAGCGGAAGGACTAAGAAAGATAAATTTGTCAAGATCCTCTA
The DNA here is from genome assembly GCF_002865645.1 of Hyaloscypha bicolor E. Taxonomy (NCBI): domain Eukaryota; kingdom Fungi; phylum Ascomycota; class Leotiomycetes; order Helotiales; family Hyaloscyphaceae; genus Hyaloscypha; species Hyaloscypha bicolor. The sequence goes on along the minus strand of NW_020194563.1, from coordinate 38,423 downwards.
TACCATAGCCGAATCCTATAGACCGGAGCCCCTAAAAGAACCTGTAATCTATGCCTTGTGCGAGCGGAAAGAAGGAAATCCTATCTGGACATGGTATATAGACCTTTAAGATTAGGTAGAAAGTAAAAGGGCCACAGATAACTTGCTTCGGAAATACATGGAATGAGAAAAGAACGAGAGGGCCCAGTTCTATATAGCCTATAGTATTAAGGAAGAACCAGAAAGCCGAGATCGAGTAGAGGATAAGCGTACTCGCGTCTATAGGGAAAAGGCTAATATACCTGCGACTAAAGACAGGACCTTCCTATTTGTTAGAGCATTAGTCTCGCAAATAATAAAGGCCAAAGCGCAACCGATAATCAAGGTCAAAGGGCAGCCTGTAATTACGGTAGAAACGTAAGGCGGATTTGATCCGACTAGCTTTCTTTCTTTTACTACTTAGTATAAAAAGAAGCATAATCTGAAGCTAGGTGCAGATCCTATAGAGCTAATAAAGTTAATAGCTATATTCAAAACTATTTAAGATATGCTTAGCTTATAGCCATTATTCTTTCCTTTTAATTAGTTCTGCTTTTTAGGTCTGGGAGCTTTCCTTACTCGATATATGTTCCCTAGTACTTGCTTACTATCCTCTTTTTATTAATTTACTTTTCCTTCTATATTTATTCGGGTCTATTATTTTGTAATCTAATTAGCTTTATACAAGATTATACTAGAGCATTTTAGACTTAGTACTAATAGAACTCTAACTATTTCTGATTTTGACCCTATATATAATAGGACATGGTATAATAAGTATTATAGGAAGGTTCCCAAAGAGTTCTAAATATAAAATAGTAGAGCTATTATTATTAGCAAAAATCTCTATATCCTGTTTTTATATTCTTATCTTATAGGCAAGATTATATATATAACTAATGAGAAGTTATACTATATTTTATATAAGTAGTCAAAAATGGCTCCCTAGAGGCTAGTAATCTAACAAATACTAGTAACTGGCTAATTATCTCTAGGGATTTAAAATAGCCCTCTAGAAATTAATAATAGTTCCAGGTTAGCTCATTACTAATTCTTCTTCTCTTATTACTATAACCTTTATTATTTCATATATCCTAACTTAATATCTTAAGGAAGTATTATTATTATTTATACTACTATTCTAATACTTTTATATAATTTCCTCTAATATTATTATCTATATATATCCTACTATAGGGAAATAAGTAGTGACTTGCCAAAGATTTGAAAGTTATAGAACTTATAGTAAAGGAGTTAAGCTAGAAAGAAATCTCAGACGAATTACCTAGAAAAAGTAAGATTAGTTATACTTAATATTATTATAAATATTTATTAAAGAGAATCCAAATACCGGAAATAGACAAGATTATAAGACTATATAATTAGTATAATAGCAGGATTAAGGCAATAGCCAGGACTTAAAGATTCAAGAATCTTATATATTAAAATACTAAACTAAAGAGAAAAAGAAAGAAAGAAAGAAAGAAAGGAAATAAAAGAAGGGAAATACTAGCTAAAACTACTAAAATACTAGCTAGCTAGATAAAACCAGTTATATAATAGCTACCCTCTTTTAGCCCCTAGCTAGTACTATTATATTACTTTTCCGGAAACCAAATCTAAATACCGTTATTTAGGTATATAAAGGAAATAGGGTTTTTAATAAAAACCCCTAAAACGGCTAGCTTTTAATAGTTACTATCTAACTAATAGCTACCTCTCTCTTTACCTAAGGCTTTAGAACTAGCCTTAGACCCAAAATCGTCTATAGAACCGTCTATAGAACCCAAATTATCTATAAAGTCTAAATTATCTATAAAGTTTAAATTATTTCCAGAATTATTTATAGAACCAAGCTTATCTAGAAAATTATCTATAGAACTATTTATAGAGCCAGAATTATCTATAGAGTCCAAATCGTCTATAGAACCGGAACTAGCCTCTATATCCGATTCAAATTCGGCTCTAGAGCTAGCTTTACTAGGATCTTATTAGCTCTCGGTCTCCTTAGATAATAAATTATTAGTAAGAAAATATTATAAATAAACTTTTTCTAGAATAGAATTATCTAAATTATCTAAATTAGAAAAGTAATATTATATAAGAGGCGGCTATATAAGAGGCAAACGAGAAAGAAATAAATAAGAGAAAAGTAAATAAGAAAGAAATAAATAAGAAAAAAACAAATAATAATAAAAAGCAAATATAAGATAGTTATTTCTATTTTAAATTAATAAACTAGAAAAAAATTTCTGGATTACTTTTCTTTTAAGTTAGTAACCTAAAACTAACTATTATATTTCTTCTATTTTAAATTAGTAATCCGGAACCGACTATTATATTTCTTATTTCAAATCAGGAAACTACTAATTCTTAGAAAAGAATACTAGTTCTTTTACTCTTATTAATATTAAGAAAGATATACTATTTATTTTAGTTAAGGGCCAGATTCCGAGATTAACTAGATTATAGAGAACAGAAATCTTTCTTCTTTTAAGTCGGCAGAAAACTAACTATTAGATTATTATCTATTCTAGTTAAGGGCCAAACTCCGAGATTAACTAGATTATAGAGAATAAGAGATATTATCTATTCTAGTTAAGGGCCAGGCTCTAAGATTAACTAGATCTTAGAAAATATATCTTTCTTCTTTAAGTTCAAAAGAATTACTAAATATTAGAAGCGGAATTCTGTCTTTATTCCCTAAAGATAAGTACGAGTCTTTTACTAATAGTATTATATTACCTTTATAAGCCGAGTTAAGTAAGCTTAGTATTATATAATAGTAGAATTAAGGTAATAGCTAGGACTTAAAAATCTAAGAATCTCATATTAAAAATACTAAGCTAAAAAAAAAAAAAAGAATAAAAAAAAAATTACTAGCTAAAACTACTAAAATGCTAGCTAGCTAGATAAAACTAGTTATATAATAGCTATTTTTTTTAGCCTCTAGCTAGTATTATTATAATTAGTATAATTTATTTCTTTCTTTATTATTTAAATATTACTAATACTTCTTACTAGAAATAAAGCCCGGATATAAAAGCCTACTACTAAGAAAATAGTACTTCCTTAGTAAGAAATAGAGAAAATATATTTATAATTTTAGAAAAAACAAGTAGCTATAAAAAAAAGTATAAAAAAAGGCAGAAAAAAAGCTATTTAGCTAAAAAGCTTCTAAAGAAAATATATTATATTCTAAATATAATTACTTTAAAATATAATCTTTTAAACTAATATATTTATAATTATAGTTTACTAAATCTAAAAATAGTTTTGGGTAGTAAATGAAATAATTCTATAGGTAATATAGGTATCTTTTTCCTTTTATAATAAAATAGCAAATTAATTTCTAATTAATTCTTATATCTTTTTAACTAGTTAATATAATAGTTAAAGCTATTTATACTATTATTATTATAAATTTGTTTCCGGGATTTGCCTGTCTAAATAACGGGAATAGCTAGATAAAATATATAACTAGATAATAAATATAGCTAGACAAAATATATAACTAGTTAATATATATAACTAGATAAAATATATAATTAGATAATAAGTATAGCTAAACGAAATATATAGCTAGTTAATATATATAGCTAGATGAAATATATAACTAAATGAAATTTATAGCTAGATAATAAATATAACTAGACGAAATTTTTTTATATATATTATAAAATTATTTATATTTTACTCTTATTATATATAGTAAGAGGGCAATTAATAGAAAAAGCACTCGAGCCTCTTTTATATAGATATTAATAATAACCTTATAAAATAAGATATAATAATTTCTTTCTTATTATTACTTTATAAATCTACTAAAAACGAGAATAAAAGATAATAAAGAGAATTAATATATAGCCCAAATACTAGACTATAAATAAGATTATATATTTTTTAGAAGAGCCTCTCTATATATTAGTTTCGAATTTCTTATTCGAGTTAATAATAATTTCTAAATAAGAATAGAATATTATAGCTCTTTCTTAAAATACTAAAATATATATTACCCGAATAATATTTCTAATCTAAAAAAGAAATCTATTAGTATATAAACTCATAACTTTAATAAAATAGATATATACCTAGTAGCTATTAAAATTATACTTTATAAGGTTATTAAGGTTCTTATTATTATAGTTTACTTTTCTGCTAATTATAATTATATTTTAAAAAAAGATATTTCAGATTTCTTTTCTTATATTAATACTTAAAGAATTATACCAAAATATAAGGTAAATCCTATTCTAAATTATATTATTAAAATCCCTGACTCGGTTAGTAATAAGAAATATAATTCCTTAATAATATTCTAACTTATATAGAAATATTAAAATAAGTAAGTTATAGATATAATTCATATTATACTTATATAAAAATATATTAGCCTTATTAAAAAGAAGTAAAGTATTCTAGTAATTTATAAGCTTAAAATAAAGCAAAAGCTACTTCTCGAACTTTACTATATTACTATTTAGATCCCTAGCAAATATCTATAAAATATTAGTATAAAGAGTAATATTTCTAAAAGAAATACCTATAATATAAAGTAGTCTTTATAGGTACTTTAATAGTACTTTAGTAATTAGTATCTTACTAACCTCAGGCAATTTACTAGTATATATATTAGTAGACTTAAGAATTATAATTAAAGCTAGATACTATACTAGAAGAATATAATTAGACTATAATTCTTTTTTATAATAATATTATTAAATAAATAATCGGGTATTTACTATAAATAAGATATTATAAGAGTTAGTATAAGATTTTTCCACTTGGGCTCTATTATAAAATAATTATAAAATAAGTTATTCTAGCTAATTTTAGTAATATTATTAATTACGAACTTTATTATATAATTTAATTAGCTTTATAAGCGTCTTATTACTAGACGGGATTCTTATATTATAATTTATTATTTAGACTATATCCTAGAATAATTAGACTATAAATAATTAAATTATCTTTATCTTATATATTAATATCTATATTATTAACCTTAACTTTAATAGCCCTTAGTAATAGAGGCAAACTACTATTATTATTAAATTAGTACTTAATAAAATTAGAATTATACTACCGGCTATTAGCTACCCTAATTAGGCTTAGCCTTATATAGTTTAAATTAATCTTTTAAAACTAAGCTATATTAACTATAATTTTACTCGAGATAAATATTATAACTAGCTTCCTATATATTATCTAGAATACTATATTACTATACTAGAGATATCTAATACTCTTTAAAGAGCCGAACTTCTAACTATATTTAACTAGCTTTACTCTAATCTAGTCTATATTTTCGTAATATTATAAGAAGAAAATATTAAGGAAATTAATAGATTTTAAACTACGGAATTTTAAAATACCCGTATTAATAGAAACCTTACTAAATACTTTCTTATTAAAGTTAATATAGCAGCCCTTAATATAGAAGTATACTACCCTATTAGATATAGTTCTCTTTTTCCTAAAGTTATATTTAATATATCTTTATTTTTTTATTTTAAGATATATAATATAAATAAATATATTTGATTTAAAAAGAGCCTAGAGCAGATTATAGGAGATCTTACTACTCTTGAGAAGTAGTAATAAACAAGCTCTAGTATTCGTATAAGTTACCTTAATATACTAGATAAGGAGATTGAGATACTTTATATAAGTTAGATTAAGAGAATTAGTATTATTTTAGTATAACTAGAGTTTAGGGAAGTAGTAATATAAGAGATTTTGCTTAATCTATATTTAGATTAATAGGTTAGTTTTATATAGTTAGAGAGAGAAAGCTTACTAAAGGTTTATTTTCCTTTATACTAATTCTATAAATATCTTTTAAAACTATTCTTAAGATATCTTATAACTATTCTAATTTAATATTAATATAAATAGTATTAGTTACTACCTTTTTATCTAGGATATCTTTATAAGTATATAAGCTTATTTAAAGCAAATATACTTACTAATTTAAGTATAAATAATAAATATATATTAATTAAGTTTATTTGCCTTATTTATAGATTTTTGTAGTTTATTAATTAAGTACTTATATGCTTTTTTATTCTAGCTATATAATAGAATTATATTAGTATATTTGGATTTATATAATATTAGATATATATACTTTATTAATAGTTTTAAACTCTAGCCTGGAAGCCCGGGCTTTCTGTTTCCCAGATTTACTAGCCGGCTTTATAAAAGGGAAAGAAGGCCCTTACTAGATACTAAAAGACTTGAGAATATCTAAGAACTATTAGATATATATAGTTATAACCTATACTAATAATTAGTTTACCGGAAATATAAGACTAGAAATAGGTAAATAGGGCTTAGTTAGGGTTACTTCTAAAGTATTCTCGGAGGGTATATAAGAGCAGGTATAGTTCGGGGCATAACTAGAGGCTATTTCTATATTTATAACAGCTTTAACTAACTTTTGGGTATTACTCGAGGTATTAAAGTATTTAGAGAATAATGGATTCGGGCTACTCGGTAATATAAAGGGCAAAGAAGTTTAAATAGTCTTAGTTAATACTTTTATTATTAAAGATTTTTTATCTTATCTAAATAAACTATTAGTAAAGTTTTTATTTATAATTTATTAGATTTATACTAACTAAGTATTTTTAGGCCTAGTATTCTTAAATATTCTTAATAGCTTTAATTTTACTTTAATAGGCTTCGAGATAAGTTATTCTATATTATTAATAGCTTTCTCTAGTAATTTCCTATATTCTAAAAGAAATAAAATAATTTCTATAAGACTGAATTTTAGCTCTAGTATCTTAATAATAAACTCTTTTACTAATTACTTAACTCTTTTAGCCTCTTTATACTAACTTATTATAGCTTTATAGACTTTTCTATTTTCTTTTAACTAGGTATTCTCTAGAAGAATATTATTCTCTAAAAGAGTAATATTACTTTCTATAGGCTTAAAAATAAGACAGAAGATATTAGCTATTATTTTATTATTAGTAAGACCGAACTTAATCTTCTTATCTATATAGCTAGGCTATATAAGTGCTTTATTAAGGCAAGTAATATAATTAGTAATTATAATTAGAATTCGGCCTTCTTATAATACTATACTATTAATAATATTTAAGATAATAGATAAGAATATCTTTCTAGAAGCAAATTTGTATTCTTGAGAAGAAGCTATAATAGCGGGATTAATATAATAATTAAAGGCTTAAAGTTTAAAGAATCTCATATATTAGAAAATACTAAATTATAAAATAAAATAAGAAAAATACCTTAATCTTTAGTATTATTCCGTCTAAGTAATTCCAGCTTAGCTTTATTTTATATCTGTTTCTAATATCCTATTCTTAATAAATTATACTCTTATACTAGCTATTATATTACTTTTTTTCTAAAGAGAAGTCTAAATACCCTTATTTAGGGAATTATTTAGCTATAATATAAAAAAGAAAAAAGAGGAAATAATAGCTATTAATTCTATTTTATCTAATTCCTATAGCTTATTTATAATTAAAGTATAGTCTTAACTTTATTAGAATAACCTAGTTCCTAGTATATTCTGGCTAGTTCTTAGTATTTATTACTTGTATTATACTTATACTCATATTAATAATATAGTCTAGAAATATTATATAGGCTATAGCTAATATTAGAACTATTATTATTAGGCGGTCTTTAAATAGAAATAGTAAATTAAGTTTATTTATTAATATAGGCTTTAATATAATAGTTTACTTGCCTTTTTTCTTAGTTAGAATAGTAATATTTGGCTTAATTATACTATTTCTAAGCTACTATAATATAGCAGGCTATACTTATTAAAAATCATATTATTTTAGCAGTTTTGAGATTTAGGTTATATAATAAAGGCCGCGGCCTTTTATATATAACTTACGGAAATTATATAAGAAAGCTAGTTTTTCTATAAACTTAGAGAATAATCCTTTATAAGTATTTAATTAATTAAGCTTTTATATATTATATACTATTTATACTTTACTATTTATGCTTTTAATTTATTATTTTACTATTAAGTTATATTTTATACTCTAGTATACTTTATATAAGTTTTTATCTTATTATAGTTTTCCTTTTATATATTTTATAATAAGTAATATAAGGAGGATAGAAACTTTATAGTTAAGGTAATACTCTTATAAAGTTCTGAGAAATATTTATAAGACAAATTATTAGTTTAGTAAATTAGGGGAAAAAAGAGCTATTATAATATTTTATATCTAAGGCCAAAATATTAAGGATATATGAGTATTAATTTTAGTATCTTATATTAATTTCTAATATATCTAGTAACTTAAATACAGATTAGCTATAAGATATAATTACTAGTATAATATATAAAAATAATAGAAATAAAAGCTAATTATAAAAGGAAAAAAAGTAAAGAAAATAGAATAAGAAATATTATACCAAGATAATATAAATTAGATCTTAGTTAGAATTAGACTTTAGTATTCGGAAATAAAATTATATTATTAATTTATATATTATTTTTAGTTATAGTAAAAGCCGGAATTAAAATAGCTTTAATCTTAGTAATAAAGCTTATTTCTATATCCGAAAAAGATATCTAAAAAAAGAAATATTCTTAAATTCAAGTAAAATAGTAAACTAGAATTAGATATAAGAATTATAAAGAAATTAGAAATAAGAAATTATATAAATAAACTAGAGAAGTTTCTAGAGAAAGAAAGAAATACTAAATAAAGAAATAAAAAAGAATTCAGAAAAATTAGAAAAATTAATAAAATTATATTTATTATTTTTATTATTACCTTTAATAATATTAATAAATATATCTAGTTTAATAAAATTAAGGAAAAATACTATAGGTATTAAGCTAAAGAAATAGGAAAGAAAATATAAGTAATAGAAATAAGACTAGAAAAGCTATTACTTTATTACTACTAATACTAAAACTCGAACCTTAACTATATCTATTATTATTAACTAGTTTCTCCCTAATTCCGGTTCCTAAATTAAAAGATATACTTAAATAGGAAGTTAGTTCTTTAGAAACCTTATTAGTAAAAGTCTTAGATATAGAAACTTTATAATTAATTATAAAAGAAATTATTAAAATTAATATAACTAAAAATAAATATATACTAGTACCGGGTTTAAACCTACTACATATAGAATCTCCTAAAATACTATAATTTCAGGAAAGTAATATTTCTATATTCTTGAAATAATATATAAATATATATAAAAACTATTATATTTCTAATAATACTAAAAAAGAGAGAATTATCTATTATATTTCTCTTATTTATAAGAATTAGATTAAGGCTATACTAGAATACTATACTAATAATTCAGGAGATTATTAGGAGACTAAGTTCTTTAAAGTCTTATTAAAGAAATTCCGAGAATATAACTGGGAAATATTTAAAATTAGCTATAATTTTCTTAATTAGATTATTATATAAGCCTAGAATAAAGAAATCTTTTCTAAGTCTTATATTAATATATTTAATAAAATATTAAAGGAATTACTAAAAAAGAAAGAAATAGATAAAATTATTTAGTATTAAGAATTTATAAAGGAATTATTTATTCTAGTAAAAGATTATATTTTTAAAAATACGAACTTTAAGCCTATAAATATTTCTATTTATAAATATAATAAGATATATAAAAAGATAGTAATATCTTATTAATATAAAAAAAAGAAATACTATTTTAATATTACTAATAATTCAGATATATCTAGACTTAGATAAGAATACTTAGATATAATAATCTATAATATAGTTCCTAAACCAGAAAATAATTATTCTTTACTAGTTTCTCCTATTATATTTCCTGAAACTACTATAAATATAAGTAAGAAAAGAACCTAGCTTATAGCTAATTATATGAAATTTATTAAAAGTAATAAACCTAAAAAAGATAATATTAACTAGCTAGTAAGAAGTCTAGAAAAATTATTTATTACTATTATAACTTAAGAGAACTTATAAAAATAACTTAATATAATTACTATTATAATTCGAAAGAATATTTATAGCCTATTTATATAATCTAGTTAATTATAGCTAGTATAATAGTATTAATAGCCTAGTAGATATAATTCGGGTCTTTAGAGAAAATATATTAGAAGTTATAATAAAGAATATAGAGAATACTATAATAGCTATAGTAATTAAACTAGATTAGGTAAAGAATCTAGATAACTATATTCTAGAGGAAATTAGTCTTAAATATAATTAGAAAATACTTTTTAAGTTAATATGGCTTATAATATAAACCCAGAACTAAAAGAATAAATTTACTATAATTATTATAATAGGAATAAAAATAATAATATTAATCTAAAATATATTTATATTTCTTAGTTCTATTACTTATTAATAAAAGAACTTATAAATTATAAATATATTTACTAATTTAATAAAAGATAATATAAAGGGCTATTTAAGCCTAAATAAGAAAGCATTTCCTTTTTTCTTATTAGTAAATACCGGTAATTTAATTAAATTATTTCCTAAGTCTAAAAAAGAGAATTTAATTATAACTTAAATACTTAACCTAAAAATATCTAGAGATTAATAGGAAATACCTAGTTTACTAGGCAAGAAAAAGAAAAGAAAACTAGCTAACCGGGATCTATATATAGAAGTAAGTAAGTTATATTTAGGGAATCTAAATAGCCCCTTTGCCTTAAAGAAAATTATATTAGAATTACTAATATTTTAGGTTCTAGAATTAATAAATAGTATTAAGATTTGGCTATAAATAGTATTTCTATTAATATTATAATAGGTTTCTTATTAAGAAAAAAAAGAAAAAAGATAAAAATAGTTAAAGAGATTTTCTAAAAATAAGCTAGAGTAAAAAAAAAGCTATTCTATATAAAAAGCCAGAAAAATACTACTTCGAGAAGTAATAGATAAGAGAATAGCCTAGCTAAGAATATAGATATTAATACTTCTAAAAATAAGTAAAACAAATTAGGAACCTAGTATATTCTTAATTATAATAAGTATAAGCTTTCTAAAATTAATAATATTCTAATAAGATTACTAAAAAAGATAACTATTTTATTTCTAAAGACTTAGAAAGAAATAAGAATACTTATTAATATCTTAAAAACGCCGGATCTAGCTATTATATTTTAGAATTAATAGATTAAGAATAATACTTCTTATTTTATTATTTTATAAATAGGAAATACTATTATATTAAATATAGTTAGATATACTAGAAGATCTATAAAGCTAGTAATTACGGCTTATATAATAAATAAAATATTTAAGGAATTAGAAATACTAGTTTAGGTATCTAATACTAATAGAATTATTTAATTTAAAAGTAATAATATTAATTTTCGGATATTACTAGCTTATAAATATATTATATAATCTCTATATCTCTAATTCATATTTTAAGAACCTTAAGGGAATATTAAATATAAAGAAATAATTAATACTAGAGCTAAAGTTAATATTTCCCCTAAAAAGCTTTTTAGAAGTATTAGTAAAGTAGTATATAATACTATAAATTATTAAATATTTATTATTACTAAAGTAAAATTTAGATTTATAAGAATAGTAAAGCTTAGAGCTAAGGTTATAGATAAAGTAAGATATAAAAATATTTTTTTCCTAATTAAAGAAGTTTTAAAAATCTTATTTAATTAATTATTCTTAGTAAAAATAAAAATAAAAATTATATATAAAAGTAATAGTTTATAGAATAAAAGATTTACTAATTCTAAAAATAATTAGAATACCTATATTATTATAATTATTTTATTTTTAAAAAATATTAGAAAATAGAAAAAAGTAATAATTTAAAAGTACTAAGCTTCTAGAATTAAGGAATTAAGTAATATAAAATAGGAAACTAAAGATAAAGAGGAAAAATAAAGTCTAGTATTATAACTAGTAATAATATTAGAGAAAATAGAAAAATATCGGGATTTTCTATAGATTCTTTTATTTTAAGTTTAGGAATTTAGGAAATTAATAATATTTTTAGAGAAACTAAAGTAGAAAAGGCTCTAATTAGAATATTATTAAAAGTAATTCTGGATTTAATAGAAAAAGAAGTAAAAAGAATATTAAGTAAAGATATTTCTAAAAAAGAAATAAAGTAATATCTTCTAATAATAAAGAAATATATTCCCGAAACTAAGAAATATAAGACCTAAAACTAGAAAAAATTCTGGAATATATAAGAGCTTAAGAAAGATATATTAAAATACTAGATAAAAAGGCATTTTTTATATCTAACTAGAAAGAAACTAAATAAAAAGATTATAAATTCCGGAGATTAGATAAAAAGAATACTAGAGAAAATAGCTATAGCTCTTAAAAAAAAAGATAATAATTATAGTCTATTTCTAGTTATGAGAGTATATAAAATAAAAAATAAGAAAATTCGACTAGTAAATACTAATAATAGAACTAGAAAAGGCCCTAGTAAATATCCGAACTAGTTTAAGAGATCTAAAGCTAAAGAATACCTATAAAAGTATATTAGGAAATATAAGAATTACTTTTTATTAAGAATATTAATTATTTTAAGAGGTTTATAACTTATTTCAGAATATCTTAAATAATTAGATATTAGTAACTAGCTCTAGGAAAAAAAACTAGCTATATTTTAAGAATTAAGAATTAATTAAAAAAATATAATTATATTTAATTAAAAAGAAATAGGAAAAGTCTATAAGAATATTAGCCTATTTATTCTAATTAAGACTATTAAATATAAGGCCTAGTAAGAGAAAAATTTCTTATATTCTAAAGTTCTAGTACTAGTAATAGTAAAAATACTATTAAAATATCTAGATTATAGAATTCTTAAGAAATATAATAAACCTTACTAAAATCTATAGTTCTTAGTTATAAAAAAGGTTACTAGAACTTATAGACTAATTAATATTACTATAAAAATAAATTTAGTAATTTTATAAAATACTAACTTACTTTTATTTACTAATAAGATCTCGGAGAAATTTACTAGATATACTTATATTTCTCTAATTAATTTCTTTTCCGGATATAATTAACTTATATTAGATATTTATAATAGAGATTTAACTATATTTATAATATTTCTAAAGCTATTAAGAATAACTATATTATCTCAGGAAGCTACTAATTCCGTTATATAGTTTATATAGGTTATTATAATTATTTTAGAAAATCTATTTCCTAAAATTACTATATTATTTATTAATAATATTAGAGTTAAAAGACCTTATATAAACTATAATAAGTAGCTTATTTTATTTAAAATTCGGTATTTTATATTTAAATACTTTTAAAACCTAGATATAACTTTAGATAAAGTTAAATAAGCTAGAGCTAATATTAGAGAAAAATTATAGTTCTATTATAATAATATAATTATTATTAGCTTTATTTATAAAGTACTTAGAAAAAGCCTTTTAAGTTCAGGAATTACTAAGATCTTAAAATAAGAATATTATAATAATATAACTAAAGGCAAAGCATTTATTAGAATTATTATTTACTATTATATTTAAATTAAAGACTTTATAATTATTACTAAACCTATTTACTACTTAATAAGAAAAGATATAATATAGGACTAGGGTAATAAATAAGTACTAGCTATATAAATTCTTTAAGAAAAACTTACTATTACTCTAATATTTTATAAGTTATATTATAATTTATTAGAAAATTAGGGAATAATTATATTAGTAGTAAATACTAGCCTAAATAAATAAAACAGAACTCTTAATTAATATAATAATAAAGAAAAAAAGAAAGTTATATAATATAAGTCTAGAATTTAAAATAATATTAAATAGAGATATAATATTACTAAAAGAAAATACTAAGGACTAGTAAAGTATTTATAAAAAATATAATTCTGGCTATATAAAGTTTACTTTATTCTTAAACTAGATACTAATATACTTATTATATAGCTAAATAAAGTAGCTATAGATCTTCCTAGAGCTTTAGTTATTTACTAGCTAGTATGAATTTAACTATTTGATTTTAAAGTTAAATATATTAAAGAAACCAAGCATATTACTACTAATAGATTATTAAGACATTTATAGCAAGAAGGTAATACCGAGAATAACGAGGATATTAATAAATAATTAGTAATAGAGCTTAATATTATTAGAATAATACTTATTAGATAAAAGATTTAGTTAAAGAAAATAGTTCCGGTTTAGTTATATAATATTATTTTAAGAAATTAGACTTCCAAGATCTTTACTAGATATTTAGATAATAGTATTTAGTTACTAGAAATTAATAATTAAAGCCTTATTATATCTAGAAGCAAATTAGTAATATTAAAAAATAATAAAATCCAGAAGTTATATAATAAAGGCTATAGCCTTTTATATATAACCTCTAGTAAAATAATAAATAATAATACTAATTTCTATATTTTATTTAATAACCTAACTATTTTATTAGATCTCTTAAATAATAGCTATTCTAAATAATACTAGAATATTATATAATATCTTATAATACTTTCTAGACTAGAAGAAATATTTAGAGCCGAGTTTTAAAAGTTAAGTAAAGAAGCTTTAAATTATAATATAAGAGATTAGTTACTATAGAAAGTTATATCTAAAGTATATCTGCCTTAGCTTATAATTAATAATTAAGAGTAAAGAGAAATTATTATTAAAGAACTATATAATAAGATTAGATATATAGGAAAAGAAAGTACTTTTTACTTAGTAGCTAGCTACTGTTACTAGAAAGATTATTATAACTATATATAGAAGTATATTAATATTTATAAGATCTATTAATATAAGAGTAAAAAAAAATAAGAAAAAGCTTTATATCTAATAAAAACTATATCTCTTTTCTATTACCTTGGGATTAATATAATTAAATTACTAGACTATAAAGAATATAACTTACTAGTTATTACTAGAGATAACTTCTTAGAATAAATTAAAGCTAGATCTTTAAAGAACCTAACTAGTAAGAAAATTACTAAATTTATTTAGAAAGAAATTATTTATAAGTATAAATTATTTAATTAGCTTAAAATAAATAGTAAATTGGAATTTAAAGAAGTAGTAATTTAAGAATTTAATAAGCTAGAAATTAATAGAATTATTATTTTGGCCTATAATTCTAAGAGAAATAATATAATTAAAAGAAAATATTAACTAATTATTTAAGTACTTATAATACTTATAATAAGTAAAAAGAAGCCTTAAGTAGATTTACTATTATATATTCTATTTATTAATTAAGTTATTATATATAAACTAACTGAATTTATTTCCTTTTATATAGTCTATAATAGGGAAGCTATATTATTTATAGAAATATGCTTTCTAATCTAGAGAATACTTAAATAAAATAAAGTTTATAATAGAGAAATATTTCTAGAAATATATATAAAGTAAATATAAATAAGAAATAAAGATATTAAAAAAGCTAAAATAAAAAAGAATAAATAATACTAAGAAAGAAAAAAGTAATTTAATACTATTTACTAGATTTATTTAAAACCTATTTCCGAGAAAAGTCTAATTCTTATATATAATATTAAATTAATAAATTAAAATAAGTTAAGAAATATAAAACTATTATATTACTAGCTTGGCCTATATAAAATAAGATATATAAATTAACTAAAAGAATACTATATACTAGAAAAGCTTAATAATACTATATTCTAAAGAATATATACCGGGAATTAACTTAAGTAATTTATTAAAAGAAATAGATTCTAGTATTTTTCTAAAAATAAAGTTAATAATAAATATATATTTATAAATAAATATTTCAAGATAAATATAGAACTAGAAAGAGAAACTATTATAAAGTATTATAAGCAAAATAATACTTAGAAAATCAAGAAAGCTACTAGTATTATTATATATATTTTAGAATTACCGGAATTAGAGAAAATAAAGTATATTTCCTTTATAAAGAATTAGGAAAAAGTATCTAATAATAAGAGCTTTTCTTAACCTGAAATAAAGCTTATTATTTTCGATTTTTTATATATCTTTTAAATTTTTCTTCTAACTATTATTTATAACTTTTAGAAAATATTATTATTAAATTACTATTCTAGAAATCAGATAAACTTTACTATTACTTATTTTCTATTATTATCTAATTATTACTACTAGATAGTATTCTTAATATATAAGATTTTATTACTAGATCTTAGGAATTAAATATAAAGAATTCTTTTTAGTATAAAAATAAATAGGGAATTAAGAAATTATCTTATAAACTCTTGACTTCAAATTATAATAATAAATAGTAATTATATTTAGAATTAAGAAAAGAAGAAAAAAAGAAAGGAAATCTTTTATATATATCTTACTAAACCGGAAATCTTTTAAAAGCTTTACTTGTTTTTTTAACTAGTTATTCTTATGGCTTATACTAGTCTAAAGCTTAACTATAATATTTATAGATCTCGACTTTAACTTAAATTACTATTATAAGTTTTCTTATAATATCTAAATAAACTTCCTAATTAGGAGTTATATATAAATAAAATAACTAAACTAGAAGCCCTATAATAGAAAAAAGAAACCTTATTAAATCTAAAGATTATTTCTAAAGATACTTAATAATATATAATTCTGGGAATCTTTTAAATATTAGATAAACTAGATTTACTTATTTAAAGCCTATTTTATATTAGAAAACCTATTTCTTTTTTAATATAATTATAGCTATATTTAAAGTATATATTATAGCTATTTTAAAAGTATATACTAAGGCTTAGTTAGTATATTATATATTTCTATTTCTATAGAGAACTTCTTCTATATAGAATTCTTTCTCTAACTATAATACTATTTTATTACCGGGAACTAGTTACTTCTTTAAAAAGCTAGTATAATTTATTAATTCTTATTATTAATCTATTTCTTACTATTAAATATTATCTAAATAATTCTTATATCCTTAATACTAATTCAGAATATCTAATCTTTTTATATTTTATATTAATTTTAATATTAACTATTTTAAACTTAATAATAATATTATAAATCCTATTTATACTATTTTATAGTTTTCTTTTCTATATATTCTAATATCTTTAGTATTACTTTTATAAATATAGATATTATTTTAAAGTCCTAATTAACTAAATAGTTTTATATTATATAAAGTCGATTTTAATAAATACTAAATAAATATAATTAGTTTTTAAAAGAAATACGAATTAATTTCGAAAGAAGTAATATCTTATTCTAAATTATTTCTTAATTCTATTATTCTAATTTCCTTTCTATTAATACTTACTTTATATTTTCCTAATATTTTTAATATATTTATATATCTTATTTTTTATATATTTCCTATATTATTTCTTTTCTTTTATACTATTTTTTGAGTTAATAGAAACGTTTCTAAATAAATAAAAGATCGGGATATACTTATATTATAAAATTTTTATTATTTCTTTCTATATTCTAATATTTTAGATACTATTATTATATCTATATTTCTATTATATTACTTTCTTATTTCCCTATTATTACTATTTAATTTAACTTACCCTAATTATTTCCTTAATTATATTTCCTTAGGTATATATATTTATATTCTTTTTTATAATAAAAGCCTAATTTTATATTTTATCTTGTATAATTATTTCTAATTTATAATTATATTATCTTAAATATACCTAATTAATATATTTACTTTTCCTATTATATATATTACTATTTTAGCTTTACTTTCTTATTAGAAAGAAAGAAAAACTCAAATATATATAATATCTTTATATAATTCAAGTTTATTTTAATTTATTCTTTATTTTAGAATATATTTAAAAGAAATTCTTATAACCTCGAGAACTTTTAATTCTATAGCTTATAACTATTATATTAATAATATCTTTATAACTTATTAAGAATAATAAAATGGCTAAAGAATAGATTTCTTAAGTTAATAAAGTATAATAGCTAGTTCTTATAAGCTATAGTATTATTAAAAGCCTATAAATTAATAATATTAAAGTTCAGAGTATTAAAGAAGCTTGGGTAATTATAAAAGGCCTACTAATTACCAGAAAAAATAGGGCTAGTAATTACTGAGTTTAATATAAATTCTAATATAAAGTAGTACCTAGATAAGCTTTAAGAGTATATATAATAAGCTCTTAAAGTTAGGAAAACCTTTATTGAGTAAACAGAAATAGACTTAGCATTAACTAAGAAAGCAACTAAAGGATACGTAGCGCTAATCCAATATGCATGTCGAGAATATTGATTAATAGATATTTCTAAA